>NC_083868.1:120624311-120984311 GCF_032452875.1 Bos javanicus | reverse complement strand
AACAACTTGAATGACAACTAAGGTCTTTATTTTCTCAATATCTCAAAATTTTGTATACAAAATTCTCATAGATAAGTGAGTAAAAACCTAATTTATAATCCTGTCATGTGATTTTGCTAAGTAATCAAATATGTAAAAGTTGTTCACTTTAATATATACACAGATTTTTTTTTTTTAAGGAGGGAGGTGGGAAAGAAAAAAAAACACCAATGTACATTCTCTATGTTATCAGTAAAATCAGAGACTTCATATATTTAGCAGACTTTAAAACAATCTACTATGACAGTTTGCTACCTAGTAAAGTTTTCCATGAGCAGGAATTTTTGAGACTCACAATCATAAGGGACAAAGATGATCAGATTCTATGGGCAAGTGATTTCTTCCATTTTTCTCTCTAAAATCATATGAATTTCATTCTAATTGTTGGTTGTCATTGTAACAACTAGTTAAAAACATGTTCTTCTATACAATATTTTTGATGCAAATGTAGCACAGAATATTATCAAAAAGGCAGAAATGACAGAGCCAGTTGCCTTGGTGCAAAAGTAGCATTTATATTTCCTGCCGGCAGATGCATTTTCCAGGAAACATCTAATGTAATAAATTTAGACAATTTAACCAGCATGGTGGATTTGTCCATTTTTGCTGTGAAGCATCAACACTGGCACTTAACCCAAGCAGAAAGGGACACATGACTAAATGCACAGTGAAAGATCCCCAAATCATTAATGGTTGTCAAATAAGATGTTTCACTGACTCACGGTAAGATCATACATACATGCACATGCATCATATAGCTGATGAAATCAATATCACCATGTGATGAAAAATCATCTTAGCACTTTGATTTCTGAGGGAAGAAAAAGGTAATCCTAGTATAGTTTACTTTTGCTGCTAAATATATTTTAGAAAGTTAAATAATGCACAAAATATACAGGAATCAGCCAAATGCTGTCTAACCCTGTCAAACACAGGTCAGTGCCATCATAGCCACTGATTGAAATTTCCTCCAGTGTAGCTGGTGAACGCTCAGGACACAGAAAGCCTAGAATTGAGACAGAATTACACTGGCATTGTATAAATAATCTAACTGTGACCTGTGGGGTTAAAACCTATAATTGGAGTGCTACTTCAAAGCAATGACTACTTTTTCAATGCTATTTTGTGCAGCCAGATAGGAAGATGACTTGTCGGGGTTTTATTGGCCAGGAACAGCACTGCAAAAGTGATATTTTCAACAGCTGCTGGTGCATTTGTGCTCTGACAAATTAGAGGCTAAATCAAAGCATTAAAGAACATCAAAGGCTTAATTTAATGCAAAAACAAGTACTCCAACTGGATCTATTTTACAGTGAATTAATAATGCAGATTTACACAGAATGTAAATGCTTTGGGTTTTTTAAGACTTGGAAGAGAATTTTGTGCTACAAAATATAAGTCCATAGACTGTGATTTTTTATGGAAAAAAATACCAAGTGGTTTGGTATTTTGTATAAATTCTAGAGGTTTACTAAGTGATTGACTATTTAAATTGAAATATGTAGTAATGGCAAAAATGAAGGATATTTGCCATGAACATGGTGGCAAAATAGACCCACCTTTGAACCACTGGGCTCAGGTACAATCCTTATTAAGGGATACATGACAATTACTGTAGATGCCAAAAGTATTTGTCTATTAATATGACACAAGGAAAATGTACATACATTTGCATATGTATTACTTATGCTGTATCAAGGATTTACACATACTCAGTACACTTGCTTATGTATTTACCAACATCTTTTCAAAGATGAAAAATAATTTGTGAAATATTTAGGAGAAATTGAAAATGCAGATTAAAATGCAACTTCACAATGCTACTCAGTGTTGATATGAACAAAAACAAATCTAAGAATTGAAGATGGTAATTGTTTAACTCCTAAGAAATGTTAACAAATGTAACTTGTCCTTCTTCCCAGGTTGGAACTTAACCTAAGCTTTAAAATTGATATTAGGGTATTTAAAAAGTCATCTAGCAGCAGTGTCAACTAGATTTATTCTATTAGTTCTCACCAAATTCTAAATATTAATCTTAGTCCAGGACTACTCTAGCTATCTGTTCAAGCATTATCCCAAAATATACAAAAAAAAAAAAAATGAGTTAGAGTTTTCCAGAAAATATTCCCTTTTAGTTAGAAGACTGTGGCACAGAATCTTTTGGAGAAACTAAGAACAAATTTCAGATTGTTTCTTATGTGAGCATATTTAGTCATATATGCAATCAATATTTAATGGTATAATGTTTCATATGATTTTTTTTAAATATTTAAGACTATGCTTATTTAAACTTTTTTTAAAAATCACAATGATCACTAAATATATCATCTAAATTAATTTCTTACTTGAGCCAATAGGGGAAAGCATTGGAAGTAATTAGTGCCCATTTTTCCTTTAGAAGAGAACAGATTTTGCCAAACACTACAGTGAAAAGCACGCAAAGTATCTGAGATCTGATGTTAGCAGCATGCCCAGTTTGGAAATAGTGAATTTGTATCTATTATATATTACAGTAAGTCCCCCTTCCTCATTAATTTTACTGAAGCCTCCAGATGGGAAACAAAATATTAATTTTGTTCAGCCTTAGGCATTGTTGACTGTTAAGGTACTCACTAAATCACTGATCTTATTCACATTAATATTAGATTTCTGCTATAAAAATTTAGGACCCTTGGGTATAGGGTTCAGTTTGTCATAAGTATAATTAATTGTTTTTAAAAATGATTAATTTGTCAAAATAGCAAAAAAAGAAATTGGGCAGACGAGGCTACTGAGCAAGCTAGCCTACCTTAAAGTCATGGTAATACTCATGAAATTATGCAAATTAATTGACTCTTTCAATGTTGCATAAAATGCTACTTCTAGTACAGTGCATGGAACATTAGGCTGTTCATCCAGCAAAAAACGATGAAAAAAAGTTGCATTTCAGAGGCTGGAATCTACAAGCGAGGCCAAATGGTTGAGGATGTTCACAACTACAATCTATTTTTCTACAAAGGAATTGGCTTTCAACCATTGCACACAGAACTTGTGCTGTTTATTACAAATTTTTCCCTAGACAACTGTCAAGAAAAAGTCAGCTTTGTCTTGTGGGTTTTCCCTCCTTTTAATACAAAGAAAGGGAAAATATTTCCACTGTTTAATCACACTAAAATGAAATTTGTTCTAAAATTATTAGCAAAACAGGTTTTTACTGAGAAAGGTTCATTGACAAGTCCCCCAAAACATTGTATGAGTATGTTAAAAATCTCAGAGGTTAACTAAATTATGTAAAGTTATATACTAAAGAGTAAAACTCAGTGACAACAGTAAAAAAAAAAAAAAAAAAAGTACCTTCAGACTATACCATCCAAAAGAAAACCCAAAAGTCAACTTCAAAGACTAGTGTCAGAATAGCAATTTTTTTTTTAGTTTTTTAAATTAACTTATTTGTAATTGGGGGATAATTGCTTTACAATATTGTGTTGGTTTCTGCCATATATCAGCATGTATCAGCCATAGCTATACATATGTCCCCTCCCTCTTGGAGAAAACAGCAATTTTAGAATGTCATATATTACTGAAATTTGTAATATAAATCCATTCTTACTTTAAACCATCTCTAGCAAATGAGCGATATAATTCAAAAATATTCAACAATTGATTTGTTTAAATTAACAAAACTGCCCTATGAGTTGTCAGACCTACTGTAAGAAAAAGAGAATCTCCCACATAAGATTTAAGGTTGCATTACAGGGTTTCCTCCAAAGAAAGACTATATCCCCTGGTTTGTAAATATGCTCTGCTATTAAACAAGAAAACTCATGTAATCAATTATTATGGTTTGAGGCAACAACTCCAGCCTCAGTCTAACAGACATATATTAATTTTCAACTCTCCATCAATAATATTGCATTAATAAGCATATCAAAGCACTTCTGTTACAGTGAAATCTGTTCCTCAGAGTTCTATTACATTAGCTTTACTCATTCTTTTACACTAGTTTAAAACTGACCAGTTAATTATAAAATTGGAATAACTGAGTTTTATATTATGACCATTCTATCTTCACATAGAATTAAATTCTGTAGGTGAGATTTCGTGCTTTGTGTGGTTCAAAAAAACCCTTATTTGACTTATATTTAATAAGAAAATCAAAACAGAAGAGATAGTTTCAATAGCACCTAATGTACATTCTAAAATAAAGTGTTAACCTAATTTTAAAGAATTTCTGACGGTATAGACCAGACATTTCACAAAATATTATTAAATCACAAATTTTTTAATTTGTTAATTAACATAGCTAAACTAACATTTCTTAAGGGGAACTGGTATTCTGTGATGTTGTGGTAGTTAACAATACTTAAAATCTATTTATTCATTTTAAATATATATTATTCAGAGTTTCTAACCATACACTGTTCATGGTAAGGCTATGTTGCATGGTTGTCTAAACAACTCTAACCAGTATGTGTTTACATGTTAAAAGAAGTCAGATTCCCCAAACTACTTTCCTACTCAAATAGAAATCAATATATTGAAAATACAGCATGTGCTATAATTTTACCCTTTCCTATACTTATAACATGACTTTTAAAATTTTCTTTGAAAACTAGAAAATAAGGACAACATAAACATGCAAACACATTCATCTCCAAAAAAGACTATGACAGGAAGCAACTACCTAATAGTCCAACATTCTTCTCAATGAGTACACCAGTTAGTGGAAAAAAAAAAAAAATCAGAAAATAATTTTAAAAAATATGTTTATTTAAACTAATTATGGCCCATTGATATAATCCCATTTCTGTTACTCAAAGTATGTTTTAATCATGCATATTTATAATTCTATAGCTTGTGCATCTTTCTACACAGTCAAATGATCTGAATAAACTAAGGCACTGTGTAGACTCTTAGATCTACAACAACACTTGCGTGTTATTATTTCCTGATACACTTGCTGAAACCAGTATGAACTGGGTTACCATATTTTGTTTTAAAACATGAGTTCCATGTCTCCATATCATCAGAGGTAGTTTCAGCCTCAACTGGGAGCCTCCAACTTTTTGGCCCAACTTGAGACAGACACTGGACCAACGCTGCCCAGTCATGTTCACTGCTGTATGAAGTTCCCTGTGTGGCCTCCGATTTTAATGTGCAGTGGAAAGGTGGCACAAGATACAATATGCCAACAGGTGGCATCCTTAGCAATGTCCAAGTATTACCCTCATCATCCCTTAGATGAATTTTGAGTCTTTCTTCTCATAAAGAATCCCCAGTTCAGATTATTCCAATTCTAAGAACCTATCTTTCAAATGTATACAAAGGACTGCTAACATTATATACTAAAGTTAGCACACACAAAAAAGTCATGATCTCCCAAATATACCATCTTGTTGGTTGTTTTTCCCTACAGTTGTCTCTAAATTGTGAGCAGCAAATTCGGAAATAAAGCAGGTTTGAAGCCAATGTCTATATACTGGGAGGATTCTTAGGAAACTGACCATTGAAAGGAATGATTAAAATTATGAGAGATTAAGCAGCTACCAAGAAACATCCATGAAACTTCAGGAACTTGAGGAAAACAACTTTAAAACTTGTCTTAAAACATCTTCACATTTGCTCCTTCAAACAATGCATAAATGTCAACACACGTTAAGTTTTCATGGTCACATTTTATTAAGTGCTTACCATGTATAGAGACCAGCTCTATGTCCTGGTCTATACTTGACATTGCATTTAAACTTCATAACCATCCTATGAAAAAGATATTTTGCCCACATCTTAAACATGAGGAAACAAATGCATAGAGAGATTAAATATCTTGCTCTAGGGTCTCAGACACACAACTTGCAAGTCACACAGCCAGAAATCAAAAACTCAAAACTGTCTGCCGGCGAAGCTTGTATGTTCAGCTACTGGCCTTTACTACCTGTTTTGTCATTTACACAAAGGAACCTTCCTGGCTGCTGCTGCCGCTGCTAAGTCACTTCAGTCGTGTCCAACTCTGTGCTACCCCATAGACGGCAGCCCACCAGGCTCCTCTGTCCATGGGATTCTCCAGGCAAGAACACTGGAGTGGGTTGCCATTTCCTCCTCCAATGCATGAAAGTGAAAGGTGAAAGTGAAGTCGCTCAGTCGTGTCCGACCCCCAGCGACCCCATGGACTGCAGCCCACCAGGCTCCTCCGTCCATGGGATTTTCCAGGCAAGAATACTGGAGTGGGGTGCCATTGCCTTCTCCAACCCTCCTGGCTACTGTCTCCCAAATCAGCAATGGGCCATGGCTCTAGTGTGGCAGTAGCATTTTTTTCACTGACTTCATTCTCCCTGAAAGCAGGAACTGACTTTTCTTTGTCACACTGACAACTACCACAGCATCAGGCATAAAGTAAGTTCTCATGAAATGTTAAAAGGAAGGGAATCTAGAAGAGAGACCAGAACCGATAATTTATGTGAAAACAGGTGGCCCATATAGCAATTTAATAGACATCACTGGTATTATCACTGAGTATTCATGAGTCACCAGAAATGAAGTCGTCCTGCTTTTGAAGAATCTCAGAGATTGAGAATATAGGTTTACCCAAACCAAAATGGTTGACAGACTCCACTTCCATAAGAGTCTTCGAGAAAGAACAGCAGGAATCAGTCAATTTATGCCTCTGCCCTGAAAGCTCTCACACCAGAAGGCCCAGATTTGTTTCAGAAGCAGCAGTGTGTTATGGATTAGCAATCCACATAGAAAAAGGACCGAGGCAACACACACTCAAAAATCTCATTTGCATTACAAATAGGTAACCTGCCATGGCATTTTGCTACCCCACTGACATGTTGCCAGGGAACAACAGAAAAATACAGACCAGTGTGTCTCCTCACAGGTGAGGAGCAGGGCTTGAATAAAGTGAAACTGCTCTTCAATCTGTTATTTGGCTTCCCACATAAACACATACCCTCTCTCCTTCTCAGCCAAGGGAAAAAGATGGCAGGGGCAGACACCCCTGCCTACTGGAGGTCGCCAGCACGAAGAGACCCTAAGGTTCTGCACACCCTGAAAGGAATGTTGAGAAAACAAAGAAAAGGAGGTCATGCAATGGAGAAAGCGAATGTGAATCTCATCCAGAGAAAAGCCATTTTCAATCTAAATCTAGCTGCATTCCAAAATAAAAGCATGATAGTTGGTTGTAGCAACTGCCAGCTGTAAACTTAGCTAAGACTGTTTGAAAAGCAAACAGTCAAAGCAATCTCATTAAGAAAACTTATCCAAAACAAATCTTTCTTAAATGCACCATAATATGGCTGGTTGTCATAAAGTTCATTGTCATGGCTCTTGACAGTTTGTATTTGTTGTGTTTGATCCCTGCCTCAGTTTGTCCTGTAAGGCAGTTTCAGTCTTGGTGTAACCAATAATATATAAGTTGTGTCTGAGATGGTGGTCATTTACCTGGTAAGTAAGATGATTGAGAATTCCAAAACTCGAATCCAAATACAGTATATCAGACTTGAAAACCCTCCTGTGGCTCTGTACTGTGCCAAGGCACTGTACGTGGCACCAGCATTTTGAGCAATCCCAGGCTTCGCAGAGTTGGTAGAGGTGGGGAATTAAGCAAGGTTGCAGGAACCATTCTCTTGCTAAGTCATATATACTACATAATCTTGTGTTTCTGCCATCTTTACTTATATAACCTTTCTTTGATCCCTCTGGTCAGTGTCTGAATTCTATGAGTCCACTGATTACCCACACCATCTCCTATGCTCCTGTTAATCCTGAGAAAATTATTGTTGAAGGCAAAGGAAATTGTTGTGCTGGGAAAAGTCTACAGGAGATACTCTACACAAGCATATTGTCATCATTGCTTCACAGTACCCACCAATTCCTCTCCAGCCAGCCAGACAACGAATCAAAAGTCAGAGGAGACCTAGGAGTCACTGAGAACCCAAGTCTCTCCCTATTTCTTCCTAAACCAAGATGTCCTACCCTGGCTACCTAGGCCATTAATATTGGCATCACCTGGGAGCTTGTTAGAACAGCAGTGTCTCAGCCTTCCAGATTTACCAAATCACAATCAGAACCTTCCAGATTATGTAGGTGATATGTATGCCCATTAAAGTTTGAAGAGCAGTGCTTCCTCAGTCAGGACCATTAAAAAGAAAGGTTCTTTTACTGTGGAAGAAACTTGTGCAGGTGATAGTTGTCAGAGGGGTAAGTTTAGATTCGACAAAGTCCCAAAGTGGAGGAAGTGTAAGGAATAATACTTGCCCTTGGTTGTTCTAATTGAATCACTGTAGATCTGAAAGTTCATCCTATGCAATGGCTACTTCCTGGGTTGATAGGCTGGAAAAGATTTCTAAGATGTTTGCAAAATTCCTAGGTAACACTTCATTGTAGCTGATGTTGCAGAGACACCAAGTAGTCTCCCATAGGTTCTAGAATCAGATGGGACTCTAGGAGAGTATAACACCTCATGATTCTTAACAACCAAATGGACAATGGCACTTTTCTTGAACAAAGAACATCTGCAGATGTATGTACTTTCCTCTTTAATGCAATACAAAATCTTCATTACAATAAGAAAAATATCACTAATTTGGTGGATCTGAGTGAAGACTAGAAATTCAGAAATGAAATTGAGAAATGAATTGATTCTAACTTTCTTAAACTGAATGAAACTCACTAAGCCAGAGATTATACTAACATGGGATAAAACAATGTCTTTAATCATATTAAGCACTAGTACTTTGAAATTAGAATTTAGAAAAGTAAATCTAATTGTATATAAAGTCTGACATTTTTGCTACGTAAATTCTGATGTAGGTGTCTGTTTTGACCTTTAGTAATATATTTGAGGTCAGGGGCAATGGCCGGGAGGAGCTACCCCATGCCCAAGGCCAGGGGTGGCGGCCAGGAGGAGCAACCCCATGTCCAAGGAGCAGTGGCTGCACGGGTGCAGGAGGGCCGAGAGGAGCTACTCCACATTCAAGGTCAGGAGGGGCAGCAGTGAGGAGATACCCCTCGTCCAAGGTAAGGAGCAGCGGCTGCCCTTTGTTGGAGCAGCCATGAAGAGATACCCCATATCCAAGGTAAGAGAAACCCAAGTAAGAAGGTAGGTGTTGCAAGAGGGCATCAGAGGGCAGACACACTAAAACCATAATCACAGAAAACTAGTCAATCTAATCTCATGGACCACAGCCTTGTCTAACTCAATGAAACTAAGCCATGCCCTGTGGGGCCACCCAAGACAGGCGGGTCACGGTGGAAAGGTCTGACAGAATATGGTCCACTGGAGAAGGGAATGGCAAACCACTTCAGGCCTTGAGAACCCCATGAACAGTATGAAAAGGCAAAATGATAGGATACTGAATGAGGAACTCCCCAGGTCAGTAGGTGCCCAATATGCTACTGGAGATCAGTGGAGAACTAACTCCAGAGAGAATGAAGGGATGGAGCCAAAGGAAAAACAATACTCAGCTGTGGATGTGACTGGTGATAGAAGCAAATTCCAATGGTATAAAGAGAAATATTGCATAGGAACCTGGAATGTCAGGTCCATGAATCAAGGCAAATTGGAAGTGCTCAAACAAGAGATGGCAAGGGTGAATGTTGCCATTCTAGGAATCAGCGAACTAAAATGGACTGGAATTGGTGAATTTAACTCAGATGACTGTTATATCTACTACTGCAGGCAGGAATCCCTCAGAAGAAATAAAGTAGCCATCATGGTCAAAAAAAGAGTCTGAAATGCAGTACTTGGATGCAATCTCAAAAACGACAGAATGATCTCTGTTCGTTTCCAAGGCAAACCATTCAATACCACAGTAATCCAAGTCTATGCCCCAACCAGTAATGCTGAAGAAGCTGAAGTTGAACGGTTCTATGAAGACCTACAAGACCTTTTAAAACTAACACCCCAAAAAGATGTCTTTTTCATTATAGTGGACTAGAATGCAAAAGTAGGAAGTCAAGAAACACCTGGAGTAACAGGCAAATCTGGCCTTGGAATATGGAAGGAAGCAGGGAAAGACTAATAGAGTTTTGCCAAGAAAATGCACTGGTCACAGCAAACACCCTCTTCCAACAACACAAGAGAAGACTCTACACATGGACATCACCAGATGGTCAACACCGAAATCAGATTGATTATATTCTTTGCAGCCAAAGATGGGGAAGCTCTATACAGTCAGCAAAAACAAGACCAGGAGCTGACTGTGGCTCAGATCGTGAACTCCTTATTGCCAAATTTAGACTGAAATTGAAGAAAGTAGGGAAAACCACTAGACCATTCAATATGACCTAAATCAAATCTCTTATGATTATCCAGTGGAAGTGAGAAATAGATTTAAGGGACTAGATCTGATAGAGAGAGTGCCTGATGAACTATGGACGGAGGTTCGTGACATTGTACAGGAGACAGGGATCAAGCCCATCCCCGTGGAAAAGAAATGCAAAAAAGCAAAATGGCTGTCTGGGGAGGCCTTACAAATAGCTGTGAAAAGAAGAGAAGCGAAAAGGAAAGATATAAGCATCTGAATGCAGAATTCCAAAGAATAGCAAGGAGTCAAGAAAGCCTTCCTCAGCAATCAGTGCAAAGAAATAGAAGAAAACAACAGAATGGGAAAGACTAGAGATCTCTTCAAGAAAATTAGAGATACCAAAGGAACATTTCATGCAAAGATGGGCTCGATAAAGGACAAATGGTATAGACCTCACAGAAGCAAAAGATATTAAGAAGAGGTGGCAGAAGAACTGTACAAAAAAGATCTTCACGAACAAGATAATCACGACGCTGTGATCACTCATCTAGAGCCAGACATCCTGGAATGTGAAGTCAAGTGGGCCTTAGAAGGCATCACTATGAACAAAGCTAGTGGAGGTGATGGAATTCCAATTGAGCTCTTTCAAATCCTGAAAGATGATGCTGTGAAAGTGCTGCACTCAATATGCCAGCACATTTGGAAAACTCAGCAGTGGCCACAGGACTGGAAAAGGTCAGTTTTCATTCCAATCCCAAAGAAAGGCAATGCCAAAGAATGCTCAAACTACCACACAATTGCACTCATCTCACATGCTAGCAAAGTAATGCTCAAAATACTCCAAGCCAATCTTCAGCAGTACGTGAATCATGAACTTCCAGATGTTCAAGCTGGTTTTAGAAAAGGCAGAGGAACCAGAGATCAAATTGCCAACATCCACTGGATCATCGAAAAAGCAAGACAGTTCCAGAAAAACATCTATTTCTGCCTTATTGACTATGCCAAAGCCTTTGACTGTGTGGACCACAATAAACTGTGGAAAATTCTGAAAGAGATGGGAATACCAGACCACCTGACCTGCCTCTTGAGAAACCTATATGCAGGTCAGGAAGCAACAGTTAGAACTGGACATGGAACAACAGACTGGTTCCAAATAGGAAAAGGAGTATGTCAAGGCTGTATATTGTCACCCTGTTTATTTAACTTATATGCAGAGTACATCATGAGAAACGCTGGGCTGGAGGAAGCACAAGCTGGAATCAAGATTACCGGGAGAAATATTAATAACCTCAGATATGCAGATGACACCACCATTATGGCAGAAAGTGAAGAGGAACTAAAAAGCCTCTTGATGCAAGTGAAAGAGGAGAGTAAAAGTTGGCTTAAAGCTCAACATTCAGAAAACGAAGATCATGGCATCTGGTCCCATCACTTCATGGGAAATAGATGGGGAAACAGTGGAAACAGTTTCAGACTCTATCTTTGGCGGCTCCAAAATCACTGCAGATGGTGATTGCAGCCATGAAATTAAAAGACTCTTACTCCTTGGAAGGAAAGTTATGATCAACCTAGATAGCATATTCAAAAGCAGAGACATTACTTTGCCAACAAAGGTCCATCTAGTCAAGGCTATGGTTTTTCCAGTGGTCATGTATGGATGTGAGAGTTGGACTGTGAAGAAAGCTGAGCACCAAAGAATTGATGCTTTTAAACTGTGATGTTGGAGAAGACTCTTGAGAGTCCCTTGGGCTGCAAGGAGGTCCAACCAGTCCATTCTAAAGGAGATCAGTCCTGGGTGTTCTTTGGAAGGAATGATGCTAAAGCTGAAACTCCAGTACTTTGGCCACCTCATGCGAAGAGTTGACTCACTGGAAAAGACTGTGATGCTGGGAGGGATTGGGGGCAGGAGGAGAAGGGGACGACAGAGGATGAGATGGCTAGATGGCATCACCGACTCGATGGACATGAGTTTGAGTGAACTCCAGCAGTTGGTGATGGACAGGGAGGCCTGGCGTGCTGCAATTCATGGGGTCACAAAGAGTCGGACACAACTGGGCAACTGAACTGAACTGAAGGTTAAGGCAAATTATACCCAATGTAAGTTTTCCTGGATCTGTTTACATTTTCTATTGTTGAATTGTTTTGGTTAGGTAGAGAAATAGCAAGAATGTGTTTCATTGGTAAACAGTGACTTTTTAATCAGCAATTTCTAAACTCTAGATTGTCAACAGATGGGGTAAGAGGAAAACCCTATTCTGATTAAATAATTGCCATGTAATTTTGGATAACATTTATACCAAGGACAGAATTGTATTTTTTGAATCATAATAACTAAAATCTATGTAGTAGAGCCTATAACAGTAGTATTCACCCATAACCAAAGGTGTGATGCTTATGCTGCCGTGTCTTCAGAATTTATAAACATTTCCTTCCTATAATAAAATACAAAAAAAGGAAATGTGATAGAAAAGGAATAAGGGGATTAAAGAGAGTATTTTTTTTCAATACTTGAACTTTTAAAAGGCTAGTATTCATGCCAAGTCTATCTTATTTAGGTGATAACTCCATGGCATTCTTTGAAAAGTATCAATTTCTTGCACACACAAAAAAAGAGAAATTAATACCCTGAATATCTGTGTACACAAACATAAAGATATTAACTAATATTTACTTGGTGCTTAAAAATGCCAGCTACTATCCTAAGAACTTTATATATCGTAACTCATTTAACACTCACAATAATTCTATGAAATAAATACTATTATCATTAAGTTCAGTTCAGTTCAGTTCAGTTAGTCAGTCGTGTCCAACTCTTTGCGCCCCCATGAACCACAGCATGCCAGGCCTCCTTGTTCATTGCAAACTCCAGAATTTACCCAAACTCATATCCATTGAGTCAGTGATGCCATCCAACCATCTCATCCTCTGTCATCCCCTTCTCCTCATGCCCTCAATCTTTCCCAGCATCAGGGTCTTTTCCAATGAGTCAGCTCTTCGCAGCAGGTGGCCAAAGTACTGGAGTTTCAGCTTCAACATCAGTCCTTCCAATGAACACCAGGACTGATCTCCAGGATGGACTGCTTGGATCTCCTTGCAGTTCAAGGGACTCTCAAGAGTCTTCTCCAACACCACAGTTCAAAAGCATTAATTCCTTAGCTCTCAGCTTTCTTTAATGTCTAACTCTCACATTCATCCATGACCACTGGAAAAACCATAGCCTTGAGTAGACAGATCTTTGCGGGCCAAGTAATGTCTCTGCTTTTTAATATACTATGTTGGTCATAATTTTTCTTCCAAGGAGCAAGAGTCTTTTAATTTCATGGCTGCAATCACCATCTGCAGTGATTTTGGAGCCCAAAAAATAAAGTTTGACACTGTTTCCCCATCTATTTCCCATGAAGTGATGGGACCAGATGCCATGATCTTCGTTTTCCGAATGTTGAGCTTTAAGCCAACATTTTCACTCTCCTCTTTCACTTTCAACAAGAGGCTTTTTAGTTCCTCTTCACTTTCTGCCATAAGGGTGGTGTCATTTGCATATCTGAGGTTATTGATATTTCTCCCGGCAATCTTAATTCCAGCTTGTGCTTCCTCCAGCCCAGTGTTTCTCATGATGTACTCTGCATATAAGTTAAATAAGCAGAGTGACAATATACAGCCTTGACGTACTCCTTTTCCTATTTGGAACCAGTCTGTTGTTCCATGTCCAGTTCTGACTGTTGCTTCCTGACCTGCATATAGGTTTCTCAAGAGGCAGGTCAGGTGGTCTGGTATTCCCATCTCTTTCAGAGTTTTCCAGAGTATACTATTATCATTACTAATCCTTTTTATTAGATGAAGAAACAGGGGAACTGTTACTGACCATGGTTTTTGGCCTTCCTTAATCACTAGAAATGGTGATTGCAGCAATGAAATTAAAAGATGCTTACTCCTTGGAAGGAAGGTTATGACCAACCTAGACAGCATATTAAAAAGCAGAGACATAACTTTGTCAACAAAGGTCTGTCTGGTCAAGGCTATGGTTTTTCCAGTGGTCATGTATGGATGTGAGAGTTGAACTATAAATAAAGCTGTGTGCCAAAGAATTGATGGTTTTGAACTGTGGTGTTGGAGAAGACTCTTGAGAGTCCCTTGGACTGCAAGGAGATCCTGAAAGAGATCAGTCCTGGGTGTTCATTGGAAGGACTGATGTTGAAGCTGAAACTCCAGTACTTTGGCCACCTGATGCGAAGAGCTGACTCATTGGAAAAGACCCTGATGCTGGGAAAGATTGAGGGCAGGAGGAGAAGGAGACGACAGAAGATGAGATGGTTGGATGGCATCACTGGCTTTCTGGACTCGGGTTTGGGTGGACTCCAGGAGTCAGTGATGGACGGGGAGGCCTGGCATGCTGCCGTCCATGACACCGCAAAGAGTCAGACACGACTGAGCGACTGAGCTGAACTGAATCACTAGAAATTGATAACAGTCAAGAAATCAGGGAAAGTCTTTACTGGGGCTCCTGGTGTCGCCAGAGGGAGCAAGAACAAGTAACAGGTTATTTGGCTTATTCCCAGAGAGGGAGGAGAGCTGGTTCCTTACATGAGGGGAGGGTGGGGTCCAAGGGTCAGGCCCAAGGGGTGGCTGAGGATGTTTGCCCACTCCTTTGGTGGTGCTGTGTGCAGGGTGCATGCATAGTACCCTGCTTTTTCTCCTGGCTCTTCAAAAGTGGCAGCTGGGTTTTTAATCTTTTTGTATCTTGTCCATAAATTGCCCCAACTGTGCATGTGTACATGCACATAGCTATTTTTAGTCCCATACATTTTCTTTGTGTTTTGTTTCTGGAGGAGACGTTTGTTCAGGTGTAAGTCTGCAGCAAAGGGTTCCAGGTCCCAGGTCCCACTGACTATGCAGGACTGTATTAGGTAATTAACCCAAGGTCACTAAGTAACGAGTACTAGAACCAGGATTTGAGCCAAGAAAGTATGGCTACAGAGCCTGTATGCTTAAGCTCAACACTTAATTGTCTCTCACTTTAATGTGCAAAATATTTAAATGGTGCTTTCTCTTTCCAATAATTTATAGTATTCCTAAGTATTTATCTTTAATCTATGTCAATATAGATCACTTATTCATAATTACGTTTTCTAAGAGGAATGTGTCCCCATTCCAAGCTTACAGCAATTTTACTTTCTTTAGAATCTCTGGAATCTGTGTGCACATTCACTTGCCCTGATGTGAAAATATATACATCCCACATATATAGATATTTAAGACTAACTCAGAAAGAGAGGGGGTGCTTCCCAGGTGGTGTTAGTGGTAAAGAGCCCACCTGCCAATTCAGGAGATGTAAGAGACACAGGTTTGATCCCTGGGTCGGGAAGATGCCCTGGAGGAGGCCATGGCAACCTGCTCCAGTACTCTTGCCTGGAGAATCCCATGGACAGAGGAGCCTCGCAGGCTACAGTCCATAAGTTCACAAAAAGTCAGACACGACTGAAACGACTTAGCACGCACACATGCAGAAAGAGGAAGACAGAGTAAGCACATTTTATGAAGTTCTTTAGGGCTATTGTTTTATTCAAGAGGGGAAATTAAATTCTCTATTACGTTCAAGTCTATTTACATCATTTAATAGAAAATGAAATAATTAGGTTTCCAGAAAGTTGCCAAGAAGATGGAAGCCAAGAAAATGAACATCCAGTTTTATTTCTGCATAAGAATATAGACAACAAAGTATATACAACAGAAACCAGGTGTTAGATGGAAAAAGTGAGTTTAATAGTATTTATATCTTTAGTATAAAATTCAGCCTTATAGATTTGACTCTGGGTTTATGGCTGCTCATGATAAGCTCAGGATACTTGATAAATGATTATTTTGTCAAAGAAAAAGATTATTTTTTCTTCTTTAATTGGAGGGTACTTTACAATATTGTGGGTTTTGCCAAAGAAAACGATTATTGAAATATGACAAAGAAAGATATTTTTACCACATGCTAAAAGGTTATCATGAGGGCAGAGAAACACAACTGCTGAGACACCATTGAATTTCTGAAGCTATTACTCTGGTTGTTCTAAAAGTTAGGAGCAACAACTGAAAACAGCTAAATAGTTCATTTAGTTCATGATGTTCAAAAGCAATTATAAAATAAGATTTTGATTCTATATTAAACATTAATATTTGGTTAATTTTCATGTTACTTATAAATTGTTTAATAAATCTGTATTAACTTTACCATTCTCAGCAATTATTCAACCTCTGAGTAAGCAGAGAAGATTATAAAGATTTTTAAAGATACCTAAGTAAATCACATTGCACTAAATGGTGTTCCCCAAACTTGCCTGATCATTAAAATCACCTGGATTGCTTTTTTTCTATACAGGCTTTGAGTCCCATCCCAGACCTGCTAAGTCCTAAAAAGGTCTCTGTAAATATATGCTTTAAGCAGTGGCTCCAAGTGATTTTTTATGATTGAAGAAGTCTAGGAAACACTAGTAAAAATAATCAATTTCAACTTGAAATCCTTCTTACATGATCAGCTCTTGAGTTTGAGTGTTTACACCATCTTTGGTGGGGGCAGTTTCTGGGACTATGGTGGCTTATGTGGAAAGTGAGGCTGCTAAATATTTTGACTTATGTTTTGACTGAAATAGCCAAATCAACTGAATCTCTGGAGTTCTGTAGTAGCACAAATACTAGAAGCTAATCATTTTATCCAACATGAAAGCAATGATTGCAAGAACTAATAATTTTTGTCATTTGTTTCTGTTATACTACACTACTAAAATTCAAACATTAAATAATTTTACTAATATTTCATGATGATAAGGATTTTTTAAAATAAGTAACAAAATTAAAAGGCATTGAGTACTTTTAAATTCTATCCAAAATAATAGTTTAAGATTTTCTTTATTAAACATTTTCACCTTGTATCAATTTTTTTTTAATTGTAAAATTCTGGCTATTTTATCCCCCAGAGTCCCAAATACCATATTCTCTCAGTTTAAAGTTAAATTAATTTTTCCATGGGAAAATATTTTTAACAAATTTTTATTGATCAAAAATTAGTACTACAACCAAAGCATTTCAAACCCATGTTTACTTTATACACATAAATTGCTGGTATAGTGTCATAGCTATAAACACTCTTGTTGAGCTCAAAATATATGAAAAATACCACAAATATCTGTAATTTGAGGGAGGGGAATAATTACAAATTGAATTTAATTATACCATTTTCCATATAAGGTTTTTCATGTATTTGAAATTTATAGGAAAATGATACTGCAAACTTACTCAATGATTATAAAAGTGATGTGAACATAGATGCCTCATCTGAGGTGTAAATGTATTTTTTATAAAGAAATACTTGGAAATAAAAGATATTATAAATCAAAGCCCTCTCATACGCATAAACAAAAGGTTCTGTCCATTATCATTCTGCCTAATTTAATAACTGCAAAACAGAGAGCTTTGGGCATCTTGAAAAGAAAACAGACAAGTGATTTTTTGCCTGCATGGAAGCAGCAGAACCTTGGGTTTGAGATGTGACACCCAGATAAGACATTAGTATTTCACTTAAAACAGAAAGCCATCTTGTTCCATTGTTTTATAAAATTTAAATGCACTGGGTTGTAGAACTATATATATCGCATCTCCCTTCTGTGACAACCACCAGGGCACCCATGAAAAGAAGACGTATCTCAGTAGGGTTTTCCTTGTAAAATATTTAAATGAAAAATTGAGCATGTTAAGGCTTTCACAATCATTCTTTTTCATCATACAATAAAATATTCATACAATGCAAAAGCACTGCAGTTGTTACAGCATTTTAATTTAAAAAAATAAACAATACAATGGTGATTTCTAAGAATGACATGCAATAGGATAAAGGAAATACCAAGAGAAAGAAAGGAAATTGTATTTTTAATCTCCTAGAATTTAATATTTAACAAAGCAACCCTTCACTTTTATTTCAAACAAAAGGCTTTTTTATTAGAGAAATCAAGACAAATGTAGTAGACACAGCACAGACTATTTACTTGTTTTATGGGTTCTCAGTTTGTAAAGTGGAATTATCACTTTTATTGCTTTAGCTCATCACATGACTATGTTTGCAAATCCAAAAGACTCCCCCATTAACTTCTTAGGAAGTAATTTGGATTGCTTATACAGTTGGCTGCTGGAACATTTGACTATAAGAATAGTTGTTGAAGATAACTCTACTAAAAGCTGAAAATATTATACCACAAAAATATTTTACAAGTTTCTCAAAGGAAGGTTTTCTATAGATATATTTTCTACCTTCTATATGGGTCCGTGATATAGAGAAAGGCAACTGACTGAGCTCAAATATAAAGGGTATGTAAATTAAATTTATGCATCTATATAGGGTAAATATAAAAAATATAATGAAATAATATATCATGAATATTTAAAGCAGCATAGGAACAAATCAATGCATATTTCAGTCTCCATAGGAGAAAGGCAAGTAACTCTTGGTCAAAGAAATTGGATTATGGGTAAATTAAGTTCATAGGTCACAATATAAATCAGAGAAAACTTGGTCTTCATTTCCTTTTTAAAACTCATTGGCACCACCTCTGGAGCATACCTCAAGTAAAGGCATTATTTGTTTTGACTAGAATTAGCAATTATTATAATATAATAATTTTATATTATTAGCAATTATTTATAATGTCCTTTCAAAGGCATTAGCATTCTTCCATTTAAGTATGAATGGATATATTTATTTCTCACACACTTGGCATTTTAAGAGAACTGTCAGTTATTTAGATGTTTACATTTTGTTTCTAGAAATAATTTTCCCAGAACACACTATAGATGGGGATGATCCTTAACGCCTCATCAGTAAAACATACAAACAAGAGGCTACTGAAACACAGGGCTTGAGGTTGCCTTTGATGTCACTCAACTTTGTATTAAAATTAAATGTTAGAACTCTGCAGGAAATAAGCACACTGGGGGTGTGGGGTCAGCCTCTGAGCCAGGGTCAAGAGGAATGGGAGTCAGCAGGAGTAACCAGATGTGAGAGCACCCCAGGCACCACCTCTCAGTTGGTGATCCAGCTCTCTGGCCCCACCTTGTCCCGGTCCGTGTGCTTGAATCGTGGTGCTCCCCATTGCCTTCCTGACTGACCTCCAGGGTTCCTGACCTTAGTTTGCCAACCTGGCTTTGCTCTGTGGTAAGCCTGACTTTGACCTGGCAATCTGATCCTAATGTTCTGCTCTGTTTCTGATCTGGCTTCCTGCTTGCTCTGTCTACAATATCCCTGTCTTAATCTATTTCTACAGCCAAATCTTTACTCTTGACCACTTGTGTTTGATGTTTTGCTATCTTTCTGATTTGGCCTATACATTAGCCAGCCTATTCCACAAAAGAAGGAATGACGGTAGCTTGCTGCTGCTGCTAAGTCGCTTCAGTCGTGTCCGACTCTGTGTGACCCCATAGACGGCAGCCCACCAGGCACCCTCGTCCCTGGGATTCTCCAGGCAAGAACACTGGAGTGGGTTGCCATTTCCTTCTCCAATGCGTGAAAGTGAAGTCGCTCAGTCGTATCCAATACTTCGCGATGGACTGCAGCCCACCAGGCTCCTCCGCCCATGGGATTTTCCAGACAAGAGTACTGGACTGGGTTGCCATTACCTTCTCCGGATGGTAGCTTATCCCATCACAAATTTTAGATTCCATTGGTATATCAAGGGTTCTAGATTTTTAAATTATATGTAAGCCATATATCTTTATATACTATATATGTGTATACATATATGTGTGTGTGTCATCAGTAAATTGAAGATATCAAGAAGAGTTAAATTTTGAAGAATGATTTACTTTCAGAATCTACTAAGCCTGATAGAATCAACTGTGTATTTTCAAAACATGTAACAGCTTCCTTTTATTTATCTTAAGGCAGTTGGCTTAAAACTCAACATTCAGAAAACTAAGATCATAGCATCCGATCCCATTACTTCATGGCAAATAGATGGGGAAACAGTGGCTGACTTTATTTTGGGGAGTTCTAAAATCACTGCAGATGGTGATTGCAGCCATGAAATTAAAAGTCACTTACTCCTTGGAAGGAAAGTTATGACCAACCTAGACAGCATATTAAAAAGCAGAGACATTACCTTGCCGACAAAGGTCCGTCTAGTCAAAGTTTTGGTCTTTCCAGTAGTCGTGTATGGATGTGAGAGTTGGACTACAAAGAAAGCTGAGAGCTAAAGAATTGATGCTTTTGAACTGTGGTGTTGGAGAAGGCTCTTGAGACTCCTTTGGACTGCAAGGAGATCCAACCAATCCATCCTAAAGAAAATCAGTCCTGAATATTCATTGGAAGGACTGATGCTGAAGCTGAAACTCCAATACTTTGGCTACCTGATGTGAATAACTGACTCATTTGGAAAGACCCTGATGCTGGGAAAGATTGAAGGCAGGAGGAGAAGGGGACAACAGAGGATGAGACGGTTGGATGGCATCACTGACTCGATGGACATGAGTTTGAGTAAGCTCTGGGAGTTGGTGATGGACAGGGAAGCCTGGCATACTGCAGTCAGTAGGGTAGCAAAGAGTCAGACATGACTGAGTGACTGAACTTAACTGAACCAAACTACCAGATGTGTATAAAAAGACAAAGTAGAAATTTCC
The DNA here is from genome assembly GCF_032452875.1 of Bos javanicus. NCBI lineage: Eukaryota > Metazoa > Chordata > Mammalia > Artiodactyla > Bovidae > Bos > Bos javanicus. The sequence goes on along the minus strand of NC_083868.1, from coordinate 120,963,399 downwards.
TTTCTAATAAACAAATAGATATAATAAAACTTCATTTCACGTGGCATCCTTTTTGGAAATATGATGTGGGATGAAGGTGTCACACTGTGAAATTTTAATTAAAGCCTGGATAAAATCCCAGTGCTTGGCCAAAAATTATAATTAATCTGACTTTGCATTTCCATCAAAGTTTGTGATGCAGTATAACTGCAAATAAAAGTTTAGTACACATCATTAAAAATTTTCCACTTGTGGTTAAGTAACTGAACTGGGTAACTCTTTACTATCATCACATGAAACTGTAGTGCACAGAGTAAATCAACTAAGACCTACAAGAAATCAGTCAGCAAGCTCCAGTGCATATTCAGCACTCCCAAGAATAAAAATTATTTATACTCATAAATCCCCATGTATGTTCATAAAACCAATTAAACATCACATATTCCAGCACTTTCTGAGAAGTATTTTATAAACAACTGCAGTTTAAAGGAGCTGACAAAATATGAAGTCCAGAAACGATGTTTAAATCAAATGAGTTATTGTGCATCTTTTTGACAGATCTTGGTTCAGAAAATTCAGGACCCCAAACTGTGTGTCCTGATTATCCTGCTGGCCCACATGTACAAGTCTGGGAGCCCAATCACAGACAAATAAACAGGATGGAAAACTGAGGGTGATTTCAGAACCACTCTGAAGTATATTCTGAATACTTGCTTGCAGGCTAGATAAGGATGGAAATTCTGTGAGAAAATAATATCCACCTTCATTCTAATAAAATGGTCATGTTTTGAAGTACTCATCAAGAAACAAGTGTGGATTTCAGTGAACCTCATTCCAGTTTCTAACTCTTTGAAAATCAAATTATATCTTCACCTCTTTCAACCCTTTAATTCCTTCTGAAAACAAAAGCTCCCACAAATCTTGGAATGCCAATTATTTAAAGTGTCTTCTTTACAGGAGCAAATCACCACATTTTACCGTGATGGGAAAAGAAGATGCAGTGAGATGCCTCTCACAGGAAACAGGAGCCATTGTCAGACAAGAAGAAGAGGGTTAGTAGATTCTCTGCCTTCAACCAGGTAAACATTTACTCGAGTGTCTTAACTAGAGTAGAAGCTTAATCTATCTTTTCTTTAATAGTTTGCTGCTGCTGCTGCCGCTGCTAAGTCGCTTCAGTCGTGTCCGACTCTGTGTGACCCCATAGACGGCAGCCCACCAGGCTCCCCCGTCCCTGGGATTCTCCAGGCAAGAACACTGGAGTGGGTTGCCACTAATAGTTTGACTTCATCCCAAATGGAATTATAGTGTTTGTATAAGAAGAAACAAAGCAAAAGGGAAGGAACCAAAAATGGAGCTACAAACCAAAAGATGATTCCCTCACGAGAAAAATCATCTGGTGTTATTTTTTTGCCCGCACCCCCGCCCCCATCTCCTGACCGCTTGGCCTGAGCCGCCTAGAGCTGCAAGTGGAATACTCAGGGGGGCGCCCTAACCCTCTCTCCAGTGCAACCAAGGGAACAGAGCCTTAGCCCCAGCCTGACTTAAGACGTACAATCTTCAAAACATACAGCGCTGGGGCTACATGCTGCACCTGGAAACAGTCTGGCTGAAGCAGCATTTGAAAGGCTGATGGAGAAGCTGGAGGCGGCAGAAGCTGCTGTGACATTTGTATGAACGGCCATGTTATAAATTTAAGAATGTGCACCGTCCTTTATGGGACGGCTCTATAGTTTCTAAGAGCACCAAAGACCTGTTCCAGTCAACACAGAAACCTTCCCCTCAGACATCAAACACAGAAAATCCCATGGCTAGTGTTTCCAGGCTCAAAACCTGTCTAGGAATTAGAGACTATTTAATGAAACAAGTAACTTAGAGGCAGATGAAAAAAGCGATGTTCCAAATTGTAGAGAGGAGTGCTATGTCTACATATGAAACTAGTGAAGAATCACAATGGTCCTATCATTTATTTAGCATCATATATCTAAGAAACCTCGGGGTTTCTATTGATTTTTATTCTTCTTTACAGTTGTTTTCGTATCTGAAGAAACACCCTTTTAAACCTCTACCTGGATAAAAACAAAACAAAACAAACAAAAAAAGAACCTGGACTTGGTACCCTTTGAAAACTGAGCTAGACTGAAAAGAATGAAACTATGCTGTTGGTCACCTCCCTGGTCTCCACCAGCGCTGTTTACTTTAAACCAGCCTGTCTCAGATAAGCAGCTGTGTAGACCTTCTAACCCCCTGAGGGAGGTAGAATCTGTCATTCTTTTAAAGCATTTCCATTTTCTACTGTTTTGTACCACTGTTGTAACTCTTCTCTCTCAACTAAAATCAGTCTTTTCTCCCCACTGATTTCAATAAGAAGTGAGCAGGAGTAAAAATTACTGCTTGACTAGTAAACCTGAAGTTAAACAGCCTTCTGGGAAAAAAAAAAAAATGTCACTTAGGACAGTAAGCTGGAAAAACTGAAGAACTGAGGGAAATTGTAGAGTAACTACAATTAATCTGAATAAGGCAACTTTCTCTAGGCTTTTCTTTCCTCCTTTTTCTAAGAAGAGAGAGAAAGAAGGTTTTTTAATACAATGTGTCAGCCACACTTCATTTTCCTCCATATCACAATGGAGAGATTTTTTATATTAGCAGAAACATCTAAGCTGCAAAAATATATATATTGTAGCTCTTTGGTTATGGTTAGAGACATTTTAAAAGAAATCTTTAATAACACGATGCCCATTTTGATCTGAATTTTAAACACTAATATGTAGGAATAAGTATAGAAGTACCCAATCAACAAATGATCCCTGCTTTTCCACCTATTTTTCATAGGACTGTAGAGTTTATATTCTACCTGTATTTACCTCAAACATTTTCAGCTAATTTGGTGACTAGTAACTACTATTTAAATGTAAGTCCAACCGCTAATTGTAGTCTATAAATAAATTTAAGAAGGAAAAGTATTACTTCTTTAATAGATAGAACAGTAGAGGTAAAGAGACTTTTTGATGGAAACAGCAGAAATGTTTTTGCAAAAATAAATATATATCTATATCTCAATAATACAATTTATGACTGGGTATTCTAACAGGTAGGTTACAAACTACAGGTGAACCAAATGAGCATAGGGACTTCAGTCTTAATTCTGGCCATCACCTAAGTGAGTGATCAAGTCTGAACCTTTCAGAGAGAACTGCTTTTTTTCTAAATACCTTCCTACTTAGCAGCCTAAAGGGACCTGTCACATCAGTAACACCTTCTATGCGCTGTCGCGTCCCACCTTGAACACACTAAACTCGAGGGCCTTTGAAATCTTTAAAGCCAATCACACATAAGACAGATTCTATATTGCAGGGCTGGCTGGCTACACTTCAGCACAAAACAATATTTCAAGCTTTCTGATATACATGTGTCACCTCTTTGTGACAAATAGCTGGTATTAATTAGGCACTAGACTTGGTGAGATTGCTGTTATTAACTGAGAGAAGATGGGTTGGATTTAATTGTGTGTGACATCAAAGTCAAGTGACTGATATTTCAAGCATCATTTAAAATGTTTGATATTGAAGTCATTGTATTCACATAAAGACTGTCTAAAAATATAAAGGAGACTGATGAGAAAAGAACTGAAATGCATTTGTACATCTATCTTATGAAGTATATTTGATGTCACTGTACTCATATTTTCAATCCACATATGTAATATTTGTTTAGCTGCATAAAATTTTCATTTCATAATAGACATTAAAGTTCTCCAAATTAACACTGAACCGAACATGGTCTGTTTATAGTTGTAAGTGCTCTTAAAAAGACAGGCTATCAATTTGCTTAAAATGTGTTTTAATGTAAACAAAAATAGAATAAGGACATAGAGAAAAATTATTTTAATAAAATATTATATTATCTATAAATGACCACTAGGAATAATTAAAATAACTAGTAAGCACTTGAAATTTTTAAAATAAAGCTTTATAAAGATTTTTATAAAGAAAGCAATTATGCTATCTTAAAAGTAAACTGAAACACTATCACTGAAATTATTTAATAATGGCCAGAGAATGGGAGAATGGCATTGAAACATGTGAAACGTCATGTATGAAACGAGATGCCAGTCCAGGTTCAATGCACGATGCTGGATGCTTGGGGCTGGTGCACTGGGACGACCCAGAGGGATGGTGTGGGGAGGGAGGAGGGAGGAGGGTTAAAAAAAAAAAAAAAGTAAAAAAATAATGGCCAGCATTTCCTATGTTATGTTAATGCCTGAAAATGTAGGAAACATTGTAAGTCAAGATCAACCCAATAAATCCAATTAAAGGAAGGATGTTCTAATATAAAAATAGTATAATAGTTTGTTTAATTACTTTCAGAGAAAATATTAAGATATTTATTTGACAATTAAAAAAATACACAAGACAATTACATCTGCTTAATTGAAATGTAATATGTTGTAACAAAATATCCCTTGGGTATTGTTTTAAGGACAGAAATACAATTCACAATAGCCAAAAGTTAATGTTTTCTAACATATCACCAAATGCTCTAAAAAAGCTGAGGAAAGATACCCAAATATAAAAATGTCAGAGTTAAGTAAACAGTGTGAAATCATTGTATTTGAATATTCTTTACATTTTTATTCTTGATCTTTTTTAACCATGTAGATACATTCTTATGAAAATTTAGTCAAAAAAGTATGCTTACATTTTTTAACCACATTCTGGTTTTGTATTATGTAATTTCCCCTTTATTCTTACTTAAAATATTGTGAATTACTTATGAAAATAATCATGACAAATCATTTGATTTTTTTACATATTTGACTAATGATCAAAATATAGCTTCAGGAAAAAATAGATTGATTCTTAAAATAGAATTACTAAAATTTGATCTTTAAAATTACTTCTATCCCCTCAAAATTTAATATTTTAAGGTGATTATGAGCCCTAATTCTATAGACAAATGGTAAGATAAGTGAGGTACCTATGCATATCTGTCAATTTACATACAGTAAGTTCCAAATATAATTAGGAGGAAATCCATAACCTTTGCTTTCTATGTACCCAATTAAAAAATTGTAATTTAAAGACCAACTTTACTAGACCCATAGACCTAAAAGATTTGCTTAAATAATTTAAACTTTATGCCTCAAAATTCAAAACTTTTTAAGAATATTAAGATGAAAAGTAAGCCATCTGTTTAAAATTATTCATTACCAATTATTTCTTTGACTGTCTAAACTTATCATATGCAAAAAAAAAAAAAAATTCCGTGTTCTGTATCTCTGTCTGTTACATTTGGCCTTCAAATGAGTTGACTTTAAAGTTATATCCAACTTAGTATACTTACTTCAAATGGTATTTGTAAATTGTAGAGAAGTATTCATTTGAGTAAAAATTATTAGTAGTATAAAAATCATAGAACTAATGTCCTCTTTATAAAAGTATCTGGCTTTTCAGTACAAGGACACTGTTGTTAACAGAATGAATCAGACTCAATAATTATGCTCTGGATCCATCATAGGCAACACTTTGTACTAAATAACAATTATGATAACTTACTTTACCAATCATATTATTGTTTACAAAGTATTTTTGTTTTACTTTTCTAATATTTACAATAAGCTAAGGCAAATGGCTGTATATTGTCACCCTGTTTATTTAACTTATATGCAGAGTACATCATGAGAAACGCTGGGCTGGAAGAAACACAAGCTAGAATCAAGATTGCCAGAGGAATATCAATAACCTCAGATATGCAGATGACACCACCCTTATGGCAGAAAGTGAAGAGGAACTAAAAAGCCTCTTGATGAAAGTGGAAAGTGAAAAAGTTGGCTTAAAGCTCAACATTCAGAAAACGAAGATCGTGGCATCCGGTCCCATCACTTCATGGCAAATAGATGGGGAAACAGTGAAAACAGTGTCAGACTTTATTTTTCTGGGCTCCAAAATCACTGCAAATGGTGACTGCAGCCATGAAATTAAAAGGCACTTACTCCTTGGAAGGAAAGTTATGACCAACCTAGATAGCATATTCAAAAGCAGAGACATTATTTTGCCAACAAAGGTTCATCTAGTCAAGGCTATGGTTTTTCCTGTGGTCATGTATGGATGTGAGAGTTGGACTGTGAAGAAGGCTGAGCGCCGAAGAATTGATGCTTTTGAACTGTGGTATTGGAGAAGACTCTTGAGAGTCCCTTGGACTGCAAGGAGATCCAGCCAGTCCATTCTGAAGGAGATCAGCCCTGGGATTTCTTTGGAAGGAATGATGCTAAAGCTGAAACTCCAGTACTTTGGCCACCTCATGCGAAGAGTTAACTCATTGGAAAAGACTCTGATGCTGGGAGGGATTGGGGGCAGGAGGAGAAGGGGACAACAGAGGATGAGATGGCTGGATGGCATCACTGACTTGATGGACATGAGTCTGAGTGAACTCCAGGAGTTGGTGATGGACAGGGAGGCCTGGCCTGCTGTGATTCATGGGGTCGCAAAGAGTCAGACACTACTGAGCGACTGATCTGATCTGATCTGAAGGCACATGGCCTTTTCTTTGTTCCTTTGCACTCTACCATATCGTTATTTGCTAGATGAATGATTGACTAAATTATGTGAAAGTATTAAAGAGAAATGATTGTTTAATATGAATCAATCCCAGATCAACTCATTTCAAACAGGACCCTCAGAATTTAACCAGAGAAGTACTTAATGTTGAGGCCACCTGACATCATGAGGTTTCCATGTAGCAGGTAAACTAGGATTAGAGGACTTTCCTGATGCTGGGAAAGAATGAGGGCAGGAGGAGAAGGTGATGACAGAGGATGAAATGATTGGAGGGCATCATCGACTCAATGGGCATGAATTTGAGCAAACTCTGGGAGACGGTAAAGAATAGGGAAGCCTGGCATGCGACAGTTCGTGGGGTTGCAGTCAGACACGACTGAGCAACTGAAGTGCAACCAGCATAACCACATCCTTCCAATCTGACAGTAGTATCCTATTTCCATGTGTGCAGAGTAGGTCCAGATCTAATGTGACTGCTTGCTTTTTTCCCCTTCCATCTTTCCCAGTGTATGTCACTGGTTTTCCCTATCAATAGTGGATTAGAGAATATTGCTAAGGAATCCTTAGCAATATGCCAAGGAAACATATTAACAAGCTTGATTCATCTGTGAGAATAAGCATACCCCTAGATCTGCCAGGAAGGAACAAACAGAACCTTGTGCACACCGGGACCCAGGAGAAAGGAACAGTGACCCCACAAGAGACTGACCCAAACCTACCCATGAGTGTCCAAGAGTCTCTGGAAGAGGCATGGGACAGCGGTGGCCTGCTTCAGGGTTAGGGCCAATGAGTGTAGCAGTGCCTGAATGTGACCTTTTGAAGAAGGTCTCCATTATCTTCATTACCTCCACCATAGTTTGACCTCAGGTCAAAAAACAGTGAGAGAACACAGGCCCACCCATCAACAGAAAATTGGATTAAAGATTTACTGAGCATGGCCCTCTGATCAGAACAAGACCCAGTTTCTCCTCTGTCAGCCTCTCCCATCAAGAAGCTTCCATAAGCCTCTTATCTTTCTCCATCAGAGGACAGACAGACTGAAAACCAAAATCACAGAAAACTAACCAATCTGATCACATGGTCCACAGCCTTGTCTAACTCAATGAAACTATAAGCCATGCTGTGGAGGGCCACCCAAGACTGATGGGTCATGGTGGAGAATTCTGACAAAACATGATCCACTGGAGAAGGGAATGGCAAACCACTTCAGTATTCTTGCTTTGAGAACTCCATGAAAAGTATGGAAATGCAAAAAGATAGGACACTGAAAGATGACTCCCCAGGTAGGTAGGTGCCCAATATGCTACTGGAGATCAGTGGAGAAATAACTCCAGAAAGAATGAAGAGATGGAGTCAAAGCAAAAACAACACTCAGTTTGGATGTGACTGGTGATGAAAGCAAGGTCTGATGCTGTAGAGAGCAATATTTCATAGGACCCTGTAATATTAGGTCCATGAATCAAGGCAAATTCGAAGTTCTCAAACAGGAGATGGAAAGAGTGAACATCAACATTTTAAGAATCAGCGAACTAAAATGGACTGGAATGGGTGAATTTAACTCAGATGACCATTATATCTACTACTATGGGCAACAATTCCTTAGAAGAAATGGAGTAGCCATCATGGTCAACAAAAGAGTCTGAAATGCAGTACTTGGATGCAATCTCAAAAACGACAGAATGATCTCTGTTCATTTCCAAGGCAAGCAATTCAATATCACAGTAATCCAAGTCCATGCTCTGACCAAAATACTGAAGAAGTTGAAGTTAAACAGTTTTATGAAGACTTACAGGACATTCTAGAACTAATACCCTAAAAAGATGTCATTAGAGTGGACTGGAATGCAAAAGTAGGAAGTCAAGAAATACCTGGAGAAATGGGCAAATTGGGCTTTGGAGTACAGAATGAAGCAGGGCAAAGACTATCAGAGTTTTGCCAAGAGAATGCAATGGTCATAGCAAAAACCCTCTTCCAACAACACAAGAGAAGACTCTATACATGGACATCACCACATGGTCATACCAAAATAAGATTGATTATATTCCTTGCAGTCAAAGATGGACAAGCTCTATATAATCAGCAAAAAACAAGACTGGGAGCTGACTGTGGCTCAGATGATGAACTCCTTATTGCCAAATTCAGACTTCAGTTGAAGAAAGTAGGGGAAAACCACTAGGCCATTCAGGTATGACCTAAATCAAATACCTTACAACTGTACATTGGAAGTGACAAATAGATTCAAGGGATCAGATCTGATAGTGTGCTTGAAGAACTATGGACATAGGTTCATGACATTGTACAGGAGGCAGTAATCAAGACCATCCCCAAGAGAAAGAAATGCAAAAAAGCAAACTGGTTGTCTGAGGAGGCCTTATAAACACCTACGAAAAGAAGAGAGGCAAAAGGCAAAGGAGGAAAGGAAAGATATAAGCATCTGAATGCAGAGATCCAAAGAATAGCAAGGAGAGATTAAAAAAAAAAAAAAGCCTTCCTCAGTGATCAATGCAAAGAAATAGAGGGAAACAATAGAATGGGAAAGACTAGAGATCTTGTCAAGAAAATTCGAGATACTAAAAGAACTTTTCATGCAAAGATGGGCACAATAAAGGACAGAGATGGAATGGACCTAACAGAAGCAGAAGATATTAAGAAGAGGTGGCAAGAATACACAGAAGAACTGTACAAAAAAGATATTCATGACCCAGATAACCATGATGGTGTGATCACTCACCTAGAGCCAGATATCCTGGAAGGTGAAGTCAAGTGGGCCTTAGGAAGCATCACTATGAACAAAGCTAGTGGAGGTGATGGAATCCCAATTGAGCTATATCAAATCCTGAAAGATGATGCTGTGAAAGTGCTGCACTCAATATGCCAGCACATTTGGAAAACTCGTCAGTGGCCACAGGACTGGAAAAGTTCAGTTTTCATTCCAATCCCAAAGAAAGGCAATGCCAAAGAATGCTCAAACTACCACACAATTGCACTCATCTCACACGCTAGTAAAGTAGTGCTCTAAATTCTCCAAGCCAAGCTTCAACAGTACGTGAACTGTAAACTTCCAGATGTTCAAGCTGGATTTAGAAAAGACAGAGGAACCAGAGATTAAATTGCCAACATCCACTGGATCATCGAAAAAGCAAGAAAGTTCCAGAAAAACATCTATTTCTGCTTTATTGACTACACCTTTGATGTGTGGATCACAACAAACTGGAAAATTCTTCAAGAGATGGGAATACCAGACGACCTGAACTGCCTCCTAAGAAATCTGTATGCAGGTCGAGAAGCAACAGTTAGAACTGGACATAGAACAACAGACTGGTTCCAAATTGGGAAAGGAGTATGTCAATACTGTATAATGTCACCCTGCTTATTTAACTTATATGCAGAGTACATCATGAGAAATGCTGGGCTGGTTGAAGTACAAGCTGAAATCAAGATTGCTGGGAGAAATATCAATAACCTCAGATATGCAGATAACACCACCTTTATGGCAGAAAGTGAAGAAGAACTAAATAGCCTCTTGTTGAAAGTGAAAGAGGAGAGTGAAAAAGTTGGCTTAAAGCTCAACATTCAGAAAACCAAGACCGTAGCATCTGTTCCCATCACTTCATGGCAAATAGATGGGGAAATAGTGGAAACGGTGGCTGACTTTATTTGGGGGGCTCCAAAATCACTGCAGATGGTGACTGCAACCATGAAATTAAAAGACTCTTGCTCCTTGGAAGAAAAGTTATGACCAACCTATACAGCATATTCAAAAGCAGAGACATTACTTTGCCCACAAATGTCCATCTAGTCAAAGCTATGGTTTTTTCCAGTAGTCATACATGGATGTGAGAGTTGAACTGTAAAGAAAGCTGAGGGCTGAAGACTTGATGCTTTTGAACTGTGGTGTTGAAGAAGACTCTTGAGAGTTCCTTGAAAAGCAAGGAAATCCAACCAATCCATCCTAAAGGAAATCAGTCTGGAATATTCATTGGAAGGATTGATGCTGAAGCTGAAACTCCAATACTTGGCCACCTGATGCGAAGAACTGACTTATTGGAAAAGACCCTGATACTGGGAAAGATTGAAGGCAGGAGGAGAAGGGGACAACAGAGGATGAGATGGCTGGATGTCATCGCCGACTCAATGGACATGAGTTTGAGTGAACTCCGGGAGTTGGTAATGGACAGGGAGGCCTGGTGTGCTGCAGTCCATGAGATCGCAAAGAGTCAGACATGACTGAGCAACTGAACTGAACTGAGATCTGTCAGTTCTTTTGTGAATTTGTTTTCCTAGTCATATTAAGAGACAGGTAGTTGGATTGGCCAACTTTATCCCACTGTTAGATGGATAGATAGATTTCTGAAATAAAACATAAAAACCTATGGTGTTGGAAACTGGTCAAGGAGAAGTGCAAGCCTGGTCACTCAGAGGCAGTAGAAACTCAGGGCTCTTCCTCTCAACCTTCACCTGGACCAATCATTCTAACTGGCCCAGTTCCCCACTCTCCCCTCATCTGTAGAAGGTTTATAAATTCTGTGGTAATAAAGACTTTTTCATTATTGTATCCCTAGCTTCTAGAACAGAAACTATCACAGAGTAGATGCTTAATAAAGATTTTTTTTTGTCTTAGCCTCTTAAAAGCTCTACATGGGTGGGCTTAAGTAATAATTTCTGACACAGAAACAATCCAATCAATATGGAGCCCTGGGATCTGGGTGAACCTAAGTCCTGTACCTCCTACTCCTAGCTGGCCTCTAAATTTAATTATATAACTTTAAAGATAAATATTTTTCATGATAGTATATCATTATACTAAGACAAAGTTTTTGTTTTTTTTCCACTTAGAAATTTTAAGAATGAGCCACCATAATATTCTTGACATATAGCAAAACACATATTGGGCACACATTAGCTTTAGCCTTCATAGTTTATTTATATTAACTAAGAATCTGATTATAAAATTAAGATTGTCTCCTTTTGAGAGCTTAAATCAAGAATGCACAATAGACAGCTTAAAGTTAAGAGCATATAGTCAGAGAAAGAGAGACTTAAAAATCATAAGAGTGTACTCCTTGACTATGCTGAGATATTAAGAATATTCTATGATTCAGAAAAATGCAAAGTAAAGCCATGTGGCCAAGGAAAGAAGAGCCTTATTAGTTTATTGCACAGGAGGCATTCATGAGGTTTGATGTTTGATGTATGCATGTCTAAAGCATCTGCCTTAAAATTTTTATCACATAATTATATAAAACAAACTATTATGCTTGGTAATAGGTATACTGGTGATCATAACATCTTGCAGTGACTAAGAACATTCAGATAATATATTCAGAATGAAATCTAAAATACTAAAAGAAAAAGTATCAAGTAACACATAATATTTTCCATATGAACAAACTGAGGTTTTAGAAATGCTCCTAAATTTCAAAGTCTTATTTTCAGGTTAACAGATTCACAAATAGATACATATACTCACACACAAGCAAACATATAAATCAGGCAATTTATACAAACTAACTGATTGGAGATTATAGAAAACTTCTAAGTCATGCGTTTCAAGAAGTTTATGTCTATACACATATATGTACAACACACATAAACTCTAGCACACACTCACAAATTCAAATTAGCTTCATTTGTGGATGTGTGGGAGGAGGAGGATAGTAAAATTCATCCAGGATCCAGATGTTAGGCAATTTATTGACTTAATGCAGATAACTACTTATCTGTCACAGCCTCAAGAGATTCCAAAAAGTTGTTTTTTCCAATCCTATTGAAATATTTTGGTTTCTTCTTGTGAAAGTGAAAGTTGCTCAGTCATGTCCAACTCTTTGTAACCACATATACTATACAGTCCGTGGAATTCTCCAGGCCAGAATATTGGAGTGGGTAGCCGTTCCCTTCTCCAGGGAATCTTCCCAATCCAGGGATCAAACCCAGGTCTCCCACATTGCAGGTGGATTCTTTACCAGCTGAGTCATTAGTGAAGCCCAAGAACACTGGAGTGGGTAGCCTTCTTAGTGTGTTTTAAAAAATATTTTAAATGACAATGTTTTCTAGTCATGAAAGGAATACCCACTAGATGCATTAAACTTAGAATATACAGAGAAGCACCAAAAAAGTCAAAACCACTGAAAAACATCAGACACAAAAAAAGATAGCAGGATAAAAAGAATAATGGATCTTAAAAAAAAAAAAAAAAAAAGCCGAAAAGAATGAACAAAATGGCAAGAATAAGTCCTGGCCTTATCTATCAATAATTACTATAAGTGGATTAAATTCTCCAATCAAAAGACATGGATATAGAATGGACAAAGAAACAAGATCAAATGATATTCTGCCCATAAAAAAAATTACTTTAGCCCTAAAGACAAGCATAGACTGAGAACAAAGGGATGGAAAAAGGTATTTCAAGTAAGTGGTAACCAAAAAAAGTAACAATATCTATATTTATGTCAAATAAAATAGACTTTAAAATGGTTAAGAAGAAAGAAAAGAGAGAGAAAAGTCATTATGAATGATAAAGGGGTAAATCCATCAAGAAGACAAAACAATTATAAATATATGTGCACATGACAATGGAGCACCTAAACATAGGAAACAAACTAACATTAAAGGGAGAAATGAGCAGCAATTCAGTAGTAGTCGGGGAAGGCAATATTCCACTCCCAACCACACTCTCTTATCTCAATAAAATACTAGCAAACCAAATTTAGCAGCATCTTAAAAGGATCATTTGTCAAAGATAAGGTATCCATATGTGCGTGGATTTATCTCTGGGCTTTCTATTTTGTTCCATTGATCTATATTTCTGTCTTTGTGCCAGTACCATACTGTCTTGAAGACTGTGGCTTTGTAGTAGAGCCTGAAGTCAGGCAGGTTGATTCTTCCAGTTCCATTCTTCTTTCTCAAGATCGCTTTGGCTATTCGAGGTTTTTTGTATTTCCATACAAATTGTGAAATTATTTGTTCTAGCTCTGTGAAGAATACCGTTGGTAGCTTGATAGGGATTGCATTGAATCTATAAATTGCATTGGGTAGTATATTCATTTTCACTATATTGATTCTTCCAATCCATGAACATGGTATATTTCTCCATCTATTAGTGTCCTCTTTGATTTCTTTCACCAGTGTTTTATAGTTTTCTATATATAGGTCTTTAGTTTCTTTAGGTAGATATATTTCTAAGTATTTTATTCTTTTCGTTGCAGTGGTGAATGGAATTGTTTCTTAATTTCTCTTTCTGTTTTCTCTTTGACAAAGGAGGCAAGAATATACAATTGATTAAAGACAATCTCTTTAACAAGTGGTGCTGGGAAAACTGGTCAACCACTTGTAAAGGAATGAAACTAGAGCACTTTCTAACACCATACACAAAAAGAAACTCAAAATGGATTAAAGATCTAAACGTAAGACCAGAAACTATAAAACTCCTAGAGGAGAACATAGGCAAAACACTCTCCGACATACATCACAGCAGGATCCTCTATGACCCACCTCCCAGAATATTGGAAATAAAAGCAAAAATAAACAAATGGGACCTAATTAAACTTAAAAGCTTCTGCACAACAAAGGAAACTATAAGCAAGGTGAAAGACAGCCTTCAGAATGGGAGAAAATAATAGCAAATGAAGCAACTGACAAACAACTAATCTCAAAAATATACAAACTACTCCTACAGCTCAATTCCAGAAAAATAAATGACCCAATCAAAAAATGGGCCAAAGAACTAAATAGACATTTCTCCAAAGAAGACATACAGATGGCTAACAAACACATGAAAAGATGCTCAACATCATTCATTATCAGAGAAATGCAAATCAAAACCACTATGAGGTACCATTTCATGCCAGTCAGAATGGCTGTGATCCAAAAGTCTACAAGTAATAAATGCTGGAGAGGGTGTGGAGAAAAGGGAACCCTCTTACACTGTTGGTGGGAATGCAAACTAATACAGCCACTATGGAGAACAGTGTGGAGATTCTTTAAAAAACTGGAAATAGAATTGCCTTATGATCCAGCAATCCCACTGCTGGGCATACGCACTGAGGAAACCAGAAGGGAAAGAGACGCATGTACCCCAATGTTCATCACAGCACTGTTTATAATAGCCAGGACATGGAAGCAACCTAGATGTCCATCAGCAGATGAATGGATAAGAAAGCTGTGGTACATATACACAATGGAGTATTACTCAGCCATTAAAAAGAATACATTTGAATCAGTTCTAATGAGGTGGATGAAACTGGAGCCTCTTATACAGAGTGAAGTAAGCCAGAAAGAAAAACACCAATACAGTATACTAACGCATATATATGGAATTTAGAAAGATGGTAACAATAACCCTGTATACGAGACAGCAAAAGAGACACTGATGTATAGAACAGTCTTTTGGACTCTGTGGGAGAGGGAGAGGGTGAGAAGATTTGGGAGAATGGCATTGAAATATGTATAATATCATATATGAAACGAGTCACCAGTCCAGGTTCGATGCACGATACTGGATGCTTGGGGCTGGTGCATACCAGAGGGATGGTATGGGGAGGGAGGAGGGAGGAGGGTTCAGGATGGGGAACACATGTACACCTGTGGCAGATTCATTTTGATATATGGCAGAACCAATACAATATTGTAAAGTTTAAAAATAAAATAAAATTTTTTAAAAAAAGGATCATTTACCATGATGAATTGGAATTTATCCCTTTGATGCAAGGGTGTTTCAAATACTCAAATCAATCAATGTGATGTATCCCATTAACAGAATGAAAAAAGAGAGATCATATCAACATAAGCATTTTAAAAAACTGACAAAATTCAACATCCATTCATGATAAAATTAAGCCAATTAGGTATAGAAGGAATATATCTCAACTTAATAAAGGCCACATATGACAAGCCCATAGCTAAGTTGTACTTAATGGGGAAACGCTGAAAGCTTTTTCTCTAAGATCAGGAATAAGACAAGAGTTCTTACTCTAACCACTTCTATTTAACAGAGTACTGAAAGTCCTAGCCAAAAAATCAGGCAAGAAAAAGAACCAGAAGTCATCAGAATTGAAAAGGAAATAAAACTGGCTTTATTCACAGATGACACCATTTTATACATAGAAAATTCTGTTTTCTATATATACCAAAAATCTGTTAGAACTAATAAAATGAATAAACTGCAGGATACAAAATCAATATATAAAAACCAATATTGTTTTGGTACCCTAACAGCAAATTATATGAAAAAATTAAGCAACCCTATTTACAATAGCATCAAAAAGGTAAAATAGTTGGGAATAAATTTAAGCAAGGAGGTATAAGATCTTTACACTGAAAACCACAAGACACTGATAAAGAAATTTAAAAAGGCACAAATAAATGATAAAAAGAGTGTGTGATGAACTATGGACACAGGTTTGTGACATTGTACAGGAGACAGGGATCAAGAACATCCCCATGGAAAAGAAATGCAAAAAAGCAAAATGGCTGTCTGAGGAGGCCTTACAAATAGCTGTGAAAAGAAGAGAAGCGAAAAGCAAAGGAGAAAAGGAAAGATATAAACATCTGAATGCAGAGTTCCACAGAATAGCAAGAAGAGATAAGAAAGCCTTCCTCAGCGATCAATGCAAAGAAATATAAGAAAACAGAATGGAAAAGACGAGAGATCTCTTCAAGAATATTAGAGATACCAAGGGAATATTTCATGCAAAGATGGGCTCAATAAAGGACAGAAATGGTATGAACCTAACAGAAGGAGAAGATATTAAGAAGAGGTGGCAAGAATACATAGAAGAATTATACAAAAAAGATCTTCATGACCAAGATAATCACGATGGTGTGATCACTCACCTAGAGCCAGACATACTGGAATGTGAAGTCAAGTGGGCCTTAGAAAGCATAACTACAAACAAAGCTAGTGGAGGTGATGAAATTCCAGTTGAGCTATTTCAAATACTGAAAGATGATGCTGTGAAAGTGCTGCACTCAATATGCCAACAAATTTGGAACACTCAGCAGTGGCCACAGGACTGGAAAAGGTCAGTTTTCATTCCAATCCCAAAGAAAGGCAATGCCAAAGAATGCTCAAACTACCACACAATTGCACTCATCTCACATGCTAGCAAAGAAATGCTCAAAATTCTCCAAGCCAGGCTTCAGCAATATGTGAACCATGAACTTCCTGATGTTCAAGCTGGTTTTAGAAAAGGCAGAGAAACCAGAGATCAAATTGCCAACATCTGCTGGATCATCAAAAAAAGCAGGAGAGTTCCAGAAAAACATCTATTTCTGCTTTATTGACTATGCCAAAGCTTTTGACTGTGTGGATCACAATAAATTGTAGAAAATTCTGAAAGAGATGGGAATACCAGACCACCTGACGTGCCTCTTGAGAAACCTATATGCAGGTCAGGAAGCAACAGTCAGAACTGGACATGGAACAACAGACTGGTTCCAAATAGGAAAAGGAGTTCGTCAAGGCTGTATATTGTCACTCTGCTTATGTAACTTCTATGCAGAGTACATCATGAGAAACACTGGGCTGGAGGAAGCACAAAGGGAATCAAGATTGCCAGGAGAAATATCAATAACCTCAGATATGCAGATGACACCACCCTTATGGCAGAAAGTGAAGAGGAACTACAAAGCCTCTTGATGAAAGTGAAAGTGGAGAGTGAAAATGTTGGCTTAAAGCTCAACATTCGGAAAACTAAGATCATGGCATCTGGTCCCATCATTTCATGGCAAATAGATGGGGAAACAGTGAAAACAGTGTCAGACTTTATTTTGGGGGGCTCCAAAATCACTGCAGATGGTGATTGCAGCCATGAAATTAAAAGACGCTTACTCCTTGCAAGGAAAGTTATGACCAACCTAGATAGCATATTCAAAAGCAGAGACATTACTTCGCCAACAAAGGTCCATCTAGTCAAGACTATGCTTTTTCCAGTGGTCATGTATGGATGTGAGACTGTGAAGAAAGCTGAGCACCGAAGAATTGATGCTTTTGAACTGTGGTGTTGGAGAAGACCCTTGAGAGCCCCTTGGACTGCAAGGATGTCCAACCTGTCCATCCTAAAGGAGACCAGTCCTGGGTGATCATTGGAAGGACTGATGCTGAAGCTGAAACTCCAGTACTTTGGCCACCTCATGCGAAGAGTTGACTCATTGGAAAAGACCCCGATGCTGGGAGGGATTGGGGGCAGGAGGAGAAGGGGATGACAGAGGATGAGATGGCTGGATGGCATCACCAACTTGATGGACTTGAGTCTGAGTGAACTTCGGGAGTTGGTGATAGACAGGGAGGCCTGGCGTGCTGCGATTCATGGGGTCGCAAAGAGTCGGACACGACTGAGTGACTGAACTGAACTGAACTGACTCATAAGAATTAAATCAAAATTGATTAAAACTTAAATATAACACCAGAAACCACACAATTCCTAGAAGAAAACATGGGGGTAAATCTCCTTGACATGGGCCTTGGTGATAATTTTTTGGATATTAAACCAAAAGCACAAGCACAAATCAAAAATAAATAAGTGAGATGACATCATCTTTTTAATATTTAGCATAGGAAAAGAAACTATTAATAAAATGAAAAATCCTGTATAATGAGGAATATACATCATACAGCAATGTTGGATGTTTGCAAACCATGGATCTAATAAGTGATTCATATCAAAAATATATAAAGAACTCATATAACTAAACAAAAAAAAAAACAATAATTCTATTAAAAACTGGCAAAGGACTCAACTAGACATCTTTCCAAACAAGACATGTGAATGCCCAAAGGATGCATGAAAAAGTACTCAACATCATTATTCATTCAGTTCAGTTTAGTTGCTCAGTCATGTCCGACTCTCTGCAACCCTATGAACTGCAGCACGCCAGGCTTCCGTTGTCATTACCAACTCCCAGAGTTTACTAAAACTCATGTCCATTGAGTCGGTGATGCCATCCAACTATCTCATCCTCTCTCATCCCCTTCTCCTCCTGCCTTCAATCCTTTCCCAGCATCAGGGTCTTTTCAAATGAGTAGTTCTTCACATTAGGTAGCCAAAGTACTGGAGTTTCAGCTTCAGCATCAGTCCTTCCAATGAATATTCAGGACTGATTTCCTTTAGGATGGACTGATTGGATCTCCTTGCTGTCCAAGGGATTCTTAAGAGTCTTCCCCAACATCACAGTGCAAAACCATCAATTCTTTGGTGCTCAGGTCCTTATAGTCCAACTCTCACATCCATACATGACTACTGGAAAAACCATAGCTTTGACTAGACGGACCTTTGTTGGCAAAGTAATGTCTCTGCTTTTTAATATGCTAACTAGGTTAGCATATGAACTAGGTTGTTCATAACTTTTCATCCAAGGGGCAAGCATCTTTTAATTTCATGGCTGCAGCCACCGTCTGTGGTGATTTTGGAACTCAAAAAAATAAATTGTGTTTCCATTGTTTCTCCATCTATTTATCATGAAGGGGACCAGATGCCATGATCTTATCTTTCTGAATGCTGAGTTTTAAGCCAACTTTATCACTCTCCTGTTTCACTTTCATCAAGAGGCTCTTTAGTTCTTCTTCACTTTCTGCCATAATGGTGGTGGTGTCTGCATATCTGAGGTTATTGATATTTCTTCCAGCAATCTTGATTCCAGCTTGTGCTTCAACCAGCCCAGCATTTCTCATGATGTACTCTGCATGTATGTTAAATAAGCAGGGTAACATTATACAGTCTTGACATACTCCTTTCCCAATTTCAACCAGTCTGTTGTTCCATGTCCAGTTCTAACTGTTGCTTCTTGACCTGCATACAGATTTCTCAGGAGGCAGTTCAGCTGGTTGGTATTCCCATCTCTTGAAGAATTTTCCACAGTTTGTTGTGATCCACACAGTCAAAGGGTTTGGCAAAGTCAATAAAGCAGAAGTACATGTTTTTCTTGAACTTTCTTGATTTTTCGATGATCCAGTGGATGTTGGCAATTTGATCTCTGGTTCCTCTGTCTTTTCTAAATCCAGCTTGAACATCTGGAAGTTCACAGTTCACATACTGTTGAAGCTTGGCTTGGAGAATTTAGAGCATTACTTTGCTAGCGTGTGAGATGAGTGCAATTGTGTGGTAGTTTGAGCATTCTTTGGCATTGCCTTTCTTTGGGACTGGAATGAAAACTGACCTTTTCCAGCCCTGTGGCCACTGACAAGTTTTCCAAATTTGCTGGCATATTGAGTGCAGCACTTTCACAGCATCATCTTTCAGGATTTCAAATAGCTCAACTAGAATTCCATCACCTCCACTAGCTTTGTTCACAGTGCTGCTTCCTAAGGCCTGCTTGACTTAACATTCCAGGATGTCTGGCTCTAGGTGAGTGACCACATCATAATAGTTATCTGGGTCATGAATATCTTTGTTGTATAGTTTTTCTGTGTATTCTTGCCACCTGTTCTTAATATCTTCTGCTTCTGTTAGGTCCATACCATTTCTGTCCTTTATTGTGCCCATCTTTGCATGAAATGCTCCCTTGGTATCTCTAATTTTCTTGAAGATATCTCTAATTTTCTATTCTATTATTTTCCTCTATTTCTTTGCATTGATCGCTGAGGAAGGCTTTCTATGTCTCCTTGCTATTCTTTGGAAACCTGCGTTGAAATAGGTATATCTTTCCTTTTCTCCTTTGCCTTTAGCCTCTCTTCTTTTCATAGGTGTTTGTAAGGCCTCCTCAGACACCCTGTCTGCCTTTTTGCATTTCTTTCTCCTGGGGATGGTCTTGATCACTGCCTCCTGTACAATGTCACAAACCTATGTCCATAGTTCTTCAGGCACTCTGTGTATCAGATCTAATCCCTTGAATCTATTTGTCCCTTCCACTGTACAGTCATAAGGGATTTGATTTAGGTCATATCTGAATGGTCTACTTTCTTCAGTTTAAGTCTGAATTTAGCAATAAGGAGTTCATGATATGAGCCACAGTCAGCTCCCAGTTTTTGCTGACTCTGTAGAGCTTGTCCATCTTTGGCTGCAAGAAATATAATCAATTTTATTTCAGTATTGACCATCTGGTGATATCCATGTGTAGAGTCTTCTCTTGTGTTGTTGGAAGAGGGTATTTGTTATGACCAGTGCATTCTCTTGGCAAAATTCTGTTAGCCTTTGGCCTGCTTCATTCTGTACTCCAAAGCCAAATTTGCCCATTTCTCCAGGTATTTCTTGACTTCCTACTTTTGCATTCCAGTCCCATATAATGAAAAAGACATCTTTTTTGGGTGTTAGTTCTAGAAATCCTTGTAGGTCTTCATAGAACTGTTCAGCTTCAGCTTCTTCAGCATACTGGTCAGGGCATAGACTTGGATTACTGTGATACTGAATGGCTTGCCTTGGAAACGAACAGAGATCACTCTGTCGTTTTTGAGATTGCATCCAAGTACTGCATTTCAGACTCTTTTGTTGACTATGATGGATAATCCATTTCTTATAAGGGATTCTTGCCCACAATAGTAGATATAATGCTCATCTGAGTTAAATTCACCCATTGCAGTCCATTTTTGTTCACTGATTCCTAAAATGTCGACGTTCACTCTTGCCATCTCCTGTTTGACCACTTCCAGTTTGCCTTGTCATGGACCTAACATTCCAGGTTCCTATGCAATACTGCTCTTTACAGCATTGGACTTTACTTCCATCACTGGTCACATTCACAACTGGGTGTTGATTTTGCTTTGACTCCATCTCTTCATTCCTTCTAGAGTTATTTCTCTGATGATCTCCAGTAGCATATTGGGCACCTACCGACCTGGGAGTTCACCTTTCAGTGTCCTATGTTTTGGCCTTTTCATACTATTCATTCAGTTCAGTTCAGTTCAGTCACACAGTCATGTCCGACTCTTTGCAACCCCATGAATCGCAGTGCGCCAGGCCTCCCTGTCCATCACCAACTCCCGGAGTTCACTCAGACTCACATCCATCGAGTCGGTGATGGCATCCAGCCATCTCATCCTCTGTCGTCCCCTTCTCCTCCTGCCCCCAATCCCTCCCAGCATCAGAGTCTTTTCCAATGAGTCAACTCTTCACATGAGGTGGGCAAAGTACTGGAGTTTCAGCTTCAGCATCATTCCCTCCAAAGGAAATGCAAATCAAAACCAATGAGTTTTCACCTCATACCTGTTAGAATGACTATCATTAAGATGACAAGACATACTAGCAAGGATGTAGAGAAAGGAGAATTCTCTTGACTTATTGGTGGGATTTCAAATTGGTACAGTCACTATGTAAAAGAGTATGGACGTTCCTTTTAAAAATTAAATAGAACTACCATATATTCCAGCAATTCTACTTTTGGGAATATATCCATAAGCAATGAAAACACTAATTCAAAAACGTATCTCCATCCTCATGTTTATAACAGCACTATTTACAACTATTTACAGCCACAATATGAAACATGGAAACAACCTAAGTGTACATTAATAGAATTGCATGGATAAAGAAGCTGTGGTGTAATATTTCATACAGTGGAATATTTTTCAGCCACATAAAAGTAGAAAATTCTGCCATTTACAAGAACATGGACTGAACTTAAGGGCACTATGCTAAGTAAAATATTTCAGATAAAGATAAATACTGTATGATCTCACATGTAGAATCTTTAAAAAATAAAATAAAACAACCTGACTCATAGAAAAGATCAGATTTGTGGTTACCAGAAGTGGGAAATGAGAAGGCAGTGGGAAGGGAACTGGGTGAAGGCATTCAAAAGGTAGAAACTTCCAGTTATAAGACAAATTAGTACAGGCATATAATGTATAATATGATAACTATATTTAACATTGCTGTGTGGTATATTTGAAAGTAAAGAGAGTAAATCCTAATGTTCTCATTACAAGAAAAAATTTTTCTTTTATTTTGTATCTAATGGATGTTAACTAAACTTATTATGGTAGTTATTTCATAATATATGTAAGTCAAATCATTATGCTATACACTTTCAATATATATCGTTAGTTAAAAGTTAGTTAAGTCATTCAGTCATGTCCAACTCTCTGCGACCCTGTGGACTGTAGCCCACCAGGCTCCTTTGTCCATGGGATTCTCCAGGGAAGAATACTGGAGTGGGTTGCCATTTCCTTCTCCAGGGGATCTTCCTGACCCAGGGATCGAACCCAGGTCTCCCTCATTGCAGGCAGATGCTTTAACCTCTGAACCAGGGAAGTCCTGGTGGGCTTATATATATAGTGCTGTATATCAATTACAATGCAAACTGGGAAAAAAGTTATATAGTCCTGGTAGAAATGAAAATACTGTAAAATTTTTAGAAAATCATTTAGTCATATGTTAACAAGACAAATATATTCATGATCTTTGACTTGATATTCTGATCTGAGTCTATTATAATTACATTATGAAAAATATGGAAAAATAATACCACAAATATGTTCATGATTATTTTATATATATAACTGTATAAATGGTAGAAGGAACATAAATGCAACATGGGAAATAGTTGAGGTAAATTATATATATCACAGTGGAACAATACTATGTATTCATTCAAAATAACATGAAATTATCCATAAAATAAGCTACAAGGATATATTGTACAACATAGGATATAATTGATATTTTATGGTAACTATAAATGGAATATAATTTTTAAATGTTGTGACTCACTACATTGTACACCTATAACATGTAATACTGTACATCAACTATACTTCAATAAAAAATTTAAAAACAACATGAAGAAGCAGTGATGCAATATCATAGAAAAAAAAGCCAGAATGCACAATTATATATACATGGCAATTGCACTTTATGTCAGGAATAATTTCCTGAACAGCACATGAAATTCAAGACAACCATTCAGATAGAAATAAATGTCAATGGAGTGATGAATTTGTAGAAATATGTACATCTACAGTGATGTTAGCATATTTTTACCATAGGCTTCTTTCATGTTTTCAGGCTTATCTCTTAACATTTCTCAGTGTTCTCTCCAAAAGGTCAGCACTGAGTAAAATCATGATTGTTTGGCCTTCATCATGGTATTTTTTTCCAATTTAAATTCCATTCCAGTACTGTTGATTTCCAGACCAATGTTTCAGCACCAGAATAACCCAACATTTGTGGAACACTTGAAAGACAGTGTTATAAAGGACTATAAATTTTTAAATTATGAAAATTGAACACAGATAAAAACATAGCCTCAAAGTTGCCAAAATCATTTACAGAATTTCTGATGTATATAAACTACAGCATGTTTCACATGCTACTGAAAAAAGGTAGTGGGCATTTCATTTAGCAGTTAAGATGACACATAACGAAAATAGCACAAACCCAGTTTATAACTCATGCCAGCTTTGATATTGAAATAACGAATTTTTACATTTATTTCAGCAAGTTATTTAAATGTATGACCAATCCTAAATGACATATGAGCTGAAACCTATTTTATGAAGCAAAATTAACTTTAAACCTATCTAGTCTAGACCCAGTGAAATATGGGAATAACCATCTATATAGTAGGTTGAAATGTAGATCCCACAAAATATATCCATGCCTTAGCCCCAAATGTAAATTTTAACTTGCTTGGAAAAAGGGGTTTTGCAGATATAATGAAGTTAAGGATCTTGAGTTAAGATCATCCTGGACTATCTGGAGGGGTACTCAATCCAGTGATAGATGTCCTTACTAAAGACAAAGGAGAGACACAGAGAATGGGACCACATAAAGACAGGGACAGAGACTGGAATGCTGGCTACAAGCCAAGAAACACACCTGAAGTTAATGGAAGCTGGAACAAACAAGGAAAAGCATATTCCCTAGAGCCTCTGGGGCAAGTGTCACTTTGCTCACACTTGGATATCAGACTTTTGACCTCCAGAACTATGAGTATAAATCCATGTTGTTTAAAAACAGGATGGGGAACACATGTATACCTGTGGTGGATTCATTTCGATATTTGGCAAAACCAATACAATATTGTGAAGTTTAAAAATAAAATAAAATTTCTTAAAAAAGAAATAAAAAAAAAAGATACACACACACACACACAAAAAAAAAACCACCAAATCTGTGGTAATTCATTGGGCAAGCAACAAGAAACTAACAGACAATTTTTCACTTTTCTCTTTTCTAAATAAAACCTTTTAATTTCTAGTAGCAAAAATATCCCTGTATAAATATGCACTAACCTGGAGAAGGCAATGGCACCCCACTCCAGTACTCTTGCCTGGAAAATCCCATGGATGGAGGAGCCTGGTAGGCTGCAGTCCATACTAAGGGTCAGACACAACTGAGCGACTTCACTTTCACTTTTCATTTTCATGCATTGGAAAAGGAAATGGCAACCCACTCCAGTGTTCTTGCCTGGAGAATCCCAGGGATGGGGGAGCCTGGTGGGCTGCCGTCTATGGGGTCGCAGAGAGTCGGAAACGACTGAAGTGACTTAGCAGCAGCAGCAACCCTTGAGGGTCAGAATGGAAAACACACACACACACACACACACAAATATATATGTAGCCGACAGAGGTTCATACAGTCAAAGCTATGATTTTTAAAGTAGTAGTGTATGGATGTGAGAATTGGACTGTAAAGAAAGCTGAGCTCCAAAGAACTGATGCTATTGAACTGTGGTTATGGAGAAGACCCTTGAGAGTCCCTTGGACTGCAAGGAGATCGAACCAGTCAATCCTAAAGGAAATCAGTCCTGAATATTCATTGAAAGGACTGATGCTGAAGCTGAAGCTCTAATACTTTGGCTACCTAATGAGAAGAACTGACTCATTGGAAAAGACCCTGATGCTAGGAAAGACTGAAGGCAGGAGAAGAAGGAAATGACATAGGATGGCATCATGGACTCAATGGATATAGGTTTGAGCAAGCTCCGGGAGTTGGCGATAGACAGGGAAAACTGGTGTTTTGCAATCCATGGGGTTGCAAAAAGTCAGACACAACTAAGAGACTGAACTGAACTGTAGGACTAACAAATCAGTACATATTTACACTTTCAGTTATTTTGACCAGGGTAATTTGTTGTTTCTTATAATGCTTCAGAATAAACTGATGCCTAGTTTTCAAAAGGATGTTAGTTTTAAAAGCACAAAAGTCCTTCAATATACTCATCATTCAGTTCAGTTCAGTCGCTTAGTCGTGTCCAACTCTTTGCAACCCCATGAATCGCAGCACGCCAGGACTCCCTGCCCATCACCAACTCTTGGAGTCTACCCGAACTCATGTCCATCAAGTCCGTGGTGCCATCCAGCCATGTCATCCTCTGTCGTCCCCTTCTCCTCCTGCCCCCAATCCCTCCCACCATCAGAGTCTTTTCCAATGAGTCAACTCTTCGCATGAGGTGGCCAAAGTATTGGAGTTTCAGCTTCAGCATCAGTCCCTCCAATGAACACCCAGGACAGGTCTCCTTTAGGATGGACTGGTTGGATCTCCTTGCAGTCCAAGGGACTCTCAAGAGTCTTCTCCAACACCACAGTTCAAAAGCATCAATTCTTCGGTGCTCAGCTTTCTTCACAGTCCAACTCTCACATCCATACATGACCACTGGAAAAACCATAGCCTTGACTAGACGGACCTTTGTCGGCAAAGTAATGTCTCTGCTTTTGAATATGCTATCTAGGTTGGTCATAACTTTCCTTGCAAGGAGTAAGCGTCTTTTAATTTCATGGCTGCAATCACCATCTGCAGTGATTTGGGAGCCCAAAAAAATAAAGTCTGACACTGTTTCCACTGTTTCCCCATCTATTTCCCATGAAGTGATGGGACCAGATGCCATGATCTTAGTTTTCTGAATGTTAAGCTTTAAGCCAACTTTTTCACTCTCCTCTTTCACTTTCAGCAAGAGGCTCTTTAGTGCCTCTTCACTTTCTGCCATAAGGGTGGTGTCATTTGCATATCTGAGGTTATTGATATTTCTCCCGGCAATCTTGATTCCAGCTTGTGCTTCTTCCAGCCCAGCGTTTCTCATGATGTACTCTGCATATAAGTTAAATAAGCAGGGTGACAATATACAGCCTTGACGTACTCATTATTAATTCTTCCCAAAAAAGTGACTTGAATATATCAAAGAGGAATATCAAATTCCTCTAATTATAGTATTTATTATTAAGCAAATTTATCATTGTCCTTACATATAATAGAACCCAGCAACTACAAAAAGAGAGATCATAGAATTCTAGATAAATATGAACTAGGAAAACACAATAAAGTCTGCCTTTTAAACTTATTCATTTACTGCTGAGAGATGAGGATCAGAGATGTACCTGTCTGTTTGTGGCAGGATGAATCTGAAATATGTGGTTTCTGTTTGCAACTCATCACCTACTCCTATTAGACATCCCTTGGCCTCCTTGGTATTATTTAGAAAAATAATAAATAATCTGATAAATAATAAATAATCTGAAACTGCAAGGAGATCCAACCAGTCCATCCTAAAGGAGATCAGTCCTGGGTGTTCATTGGAAAGACTGATGTTGAAGCTGAAACTCCAATACTTTGGCCACTTGATGCAAAGAGCTGACTCATTGGAAAAGACCCTGATGCTGGGAAAGATTGAGGGCAGGAGGAGAAGGGGACGACAGAGCATGAGATGGCTGGATGGCATCACCGACTCGATGGACATGGGTTTGGATGGACTCCAGGAGTTGGTGATGGACAGGGAGGCCTGGCGTGTTGCAGTTTATGGGGTCACAAAGAGTCAGACATGACTCAGCGACTGAACTGAACTGATGTGTATTCTATTTGCAACTCATCACCTACCCCTATTAGACATCCCTTGGCCTCCTTGGCATTATTTAGAAAAATATTTAGAAAAATAATAAATAATCTGATAAAAATAATAAGTAATCTGAAATATGTGCATTCTATTTACAACTTATCATCTACCCCTATTAGACATCCCCTGACCTTCTTGGCATTATTTAGTAAAATAATAAACTCCCCAAATTCACTCAAGGATCCAAATTGTGAAAACTATTTTATTGATCAGACCATCCAATGAAATGATATCAGTTCAGTTCAGTTCACTCACTCAGTCGTGTCCGACTCTTTTCGACCCCATGAATTGCAGCACACCAGGCCTCCCTGTCCCTCACCAACTCCCGGAGTTCACTCAGACTCACGTCCATCGAGTCAGTGATGCCATCCAGCCATCTCATCCTCTGTCATCCCCTTCTCCTCCTGCCCCTAATCCCTCCCAGCATCAGAGTCTTTTCCAATGAGTCAACTCTTCGCATGAGGTGGCCAAAGTACTGGAGTTTCAGCTTTAGCATCGTTCCTTCCAAAGAAATCCCAGGGCTGATCTCCTTCAGAATGGACTGGTTGGATCTCCTTGCAGTCCAAGGGACTCTCAAGAGTCTTTTCCAACACCACAGTTCAAAATGAAATGTATATTAAATGTATATGAAATGGTATACCTAATAATAAAAACTTTCTAATGTGCATGCATACTAATTTTTTAAAAGAATAAAAATCATAAATAAAATACACATGCTAAATTTAAGGACCACTTCCTCAAATCTTCTCTGGACCAATACTGTTCCCTCCAAATTCTGGGGACAGAATCCTTCAAACGTGCCATGACAACTTTTCACCAACATTTTATGTGTACAGTGGGTAAAGAGATAGTATGCCAAAGAAATTTACAGCTCTGGAGGCTCAGCCAGCCAACATGGCCTGAATCTGCCTCACCTATATTAGAATCATTTTACAAACTCTCTTTAAAACCCTGAATCCAGCAAATTTCACATATCTTTTAACTTTGCTGCTGCTGCTGCTAAGTCGCTTCAGTCGTGTCCGACTGTGCGACCCCATAGACGGCAGCCCACCAGGCTTCCCGTCCCTGGGATTCTCCAGGCAAGAACACTGGAGTGGGTTGCCATTTCCTTTTCCAATGCATGAAAGTGAAAAGTGAAAGTGAAGTTGCTCAGTCGTGTCTGACTCTAGCGACCTCATGGACTGCAGCCTACCAGGCTCCTCCGTCCATGGGATTTTCCAGGCAAAAGTACTGGAATGGGGTGCCATTGCCTTCTCCTATCTCTTAACTTTACATAATTCTTTTCTCTGTTCACCTTGCTCTGGCTGAAGGGTCAAAAAGGTAATGAAGGCGATAAGAATTATAGTATTCCCCCATCATCCATTGCTTAGACAGTAAAGAATCTGCCTGCAATGCAGAAGATCTGGGTTCCATCCCTGGGTCAGCAATATCCCCTGGAAAAAAACTCACTCCAATATTCTTGCCTGGAAAATCTCATGGACATAGGAGCCTGGTGGGCTACAGTCCATGGAGTCTCAAAGAGTCAGACATGACTGAGCAACTAATGCTTTTCCAATCATCCAAGGTTTTACTTTTCTTGGTTTCATTAACCTGAAGTCAACCACAGTCCAAAAATATTAAATGGAAATTTTCAGAAATAAACAATTCATAAGTTTTAAAATACAAGCTCTTCTGAGTACTGTGATGAAATGTCTCATTCTTTAGCTTCATCCTGCTTGGAACAGTAGTCATCCTTTGTCCAGCAAATCATACCCCTTAGGCACTTACTAGCCATCTCCATGATCAGATCGACTGTCATGGTACAACAATACTTGTGTTTAAGTCACCTGTATTTTACTTAATAATGACACCAAAGCACGAGAGTAGTGATGCTGGCAGTTCAGATATGCCAAGGAGAAGTGCAAAGTGATCTCCTTTTAGTGAAAAGGTAAAAGTTCTCAACTTAATGAGGAAAGAAAAAAAAATTCATATTATAAGATTACCAAGATCTACAGTAACTTTTATTATGCTGCATTATTATAATTATTCTGTTTTATAATTAGTTATTGTTAATCTCTGACTGTGCCTAATTTATTAATGAAACTTTATCATAGGTGTGTGTGTATAGGAAAATCATAATATATATATGGTTTGGTACTATAATGGTGTCAGGCATCCATTGGGGGTCTTGGAATACATCCCCTGTGAATAAGGAGGGTTTACTGTAATACTATTATCCATAAAAGCAACAAACAAATGTAAGGAAAGGAAAGAAAATGGACAGAAAAGGAAAGAAAAAAGGTGAAGCAAGGCTATTGAAGAAAATAACTTTGTAAAAACAAGTATCCCCACGCAACTCCTTCCAAGGAAAAGTAAATTTTCCCCAACTATAGTGACCACTCAGTCTCCCGATTCTTGCCTCTCATACACCAGTCAAGCCACTACAATCTAGCTTCTACTCCATTATTCTACTTAAGCTGTTACACCAGAGTCATCGATAGTCTCCTAGTTGCTAAGTCCAATGGACTCTTTTAAATGTTTTCTTTCTTGGTCTTGCTCCAGTGCTGGACTACTTTATCTTAAAATACTCATCCCTTGCCTAATACCACTGGCTGCCTTTGCCCAACCATTCTAAACAATCCTTTTTTTTATGATATGAGAACATTCTAATAATACATTGCTAAATAAAAATAACCTGAGTATATAGAGCTTTAGTTATGTAAATATAGATGCATATCACATCACTAAAAACTCTAAAAAACATCAAATGTGATTATTTTCTCTAGGTAATGAATAAGATGAGCAATTTGTTTTTTTCCTTATCTTTCAAGATTCAGCACACAACCAGATAAAGGTCATTTTTATATGTACATGGAGGAACAATTTAAATACATGTAGAGATAGAGAAATGTCTCTTTGCACAGATCTTTATTTTGTACATGCCAAAAGTAACATGACCTTTCCAAATGTTTTGGATAATAATATATTTAGATATTTATATTTATAAAATATATGCAAAAGAATGTTAATAGCAATATTATATGTAATAACCCCAATTTGGAAACTAAAATATCTATCAAGAGTAAAATATATAAATAAGTTGTGATATACACACTGAATAGAATACTACACAACAATGAAAATGAACAAACTGCAGTCATGTAACAAATGTAAAAAAATCTCAGACACAAAATGTTGAGTGAAAACACTGTATACATATATACTGTAGATTTCATCTAATATGAAATTAGGAACCTGGAAAAACTAATATGTGGTGTCAGGATAGGCTGTCACTGGGGAGCATGACAATGAAAGAAGACACAGCAGGGCTTCTGGTTATTGATGGCATATTCTTTTTTATTTGAATCTTGTTCTCATGGGTATGTTAACAACTTAAAAAAAGTCTAGTTTCACAGCTGTAATTTGTGTTTTTTTTCTGTATTTGTGTTATATTTTAATAAAAGTTCTCAATAATTCAACTAAGAGCAATTGCCATTTTTTAGTGAGGAAGTATCACCACTGTATTTCTACATGGATCATGATTTTCCCTTCAAAGATGTCTGGACCATGGTACAACCACTATGAAAACAGTCATGAGGCTCCTTAGAAAACTAAAAATAGAGTTTCCATATGATCCAGTAATCCCACATCTGAGCATATATCCAGATAAGATAAAAACTCTAATTTTAAAAGATACATGCATTCTAATGTTCATAGCAGCACTATTGACAATAGCCAAGACATGGAAGCAATCTAAGTGTCCATTGACAGATGAATGGATAAAGAAGATGTGGTACATATATACAATGGAATATTACTCAGCCATACAAAGAACAAACCAACTCCATAAGTCAAACAAAAAAGGACAAGTATATGATATTGTTTATATGTGGAATCTAAAAGAAGGTTACAAAGGAACTTATCTACATGACAAAAATAGAGTTACAAATGTAGAAAACAAATGTATGGTTCCCAGGGGATAAGAAGTAGGGGAGGGATAGATTGGGATTGACATATACACACTCTTATATATAAAATAGATAACTAATAAAGACCTACTGTATACTACAGGGAACTCTATTCAGTACTCTATTGGCCTAAATGGGAAAAGAATCTAAAAAAGAGTGGATATATGTATATGTATGTGTGTGTTAGTTGCTCAGTCATGTCCAACTCTTTGCAACCCCATGGACTATAGCCTACCAGGCTCCTCTGTCCATGAAATTCTCCAGGCAAGAATACTGTGTTGCTATTTCCTTCTCTAGGGCATCTTCCCAACCCAGGGATCAAACCCAATTCTCCTGCATTGCAGGCAGATGCTTTACCGTCTGAGCTACTAGGGAAGCCCATATATATATATATAACAGATTCATTTTGCTGAACACTTGAAACTAACACAACTTGTAAATCAACTATACACCAATAAAATTTTGTTAATTAAAAAATATATATTTGGTATACAGATACAATGGTATGGGCTTCCCCTGTGGCTCAGTGGTAAAGAATCTTCCTATAAGGCAGGACCACAGGAGACACAGGTTCAATTCCTGGATCAGGAAGATCCCCTGGAGGAGGAAATGGCAACCCACTCCAGAATTCTTGCCTGGAAAATTCCATGGACAGTGGGACCTGGTGGGCTACAGTCCATGGGGTCACAGAGTTGGACCCGACTGATGTGACTTAGCACATACAATGGTGTATTATTTATCCATTAAAAAAATGAAATATTACCATTGCAGCAACATGGATGGACCTAGAGATTATCGTACTAAGTGAAGCAAGTCAGACAGAGAAAGACAAATATTATATGTATGTACATATATATGTATATATCTCATATATGTGGAATCTTGAACACAAATCAACTTATTTACAAAACAGAAATAGACTCATGGACATAGAAAACAAACTTATAGTTACCAAAAGGGAAAGGAGAGGGGAAGGGATTAATTAGGAGTATGGATTAATGGATCCACTACTATATATAAAACAGATAACCAATAAGGACTTACTGTATAGCACAGGGAACAATATTTAGTGTTTATAATAATCCAGAAGGAAAAGAATCTGAAGCTGTACACCTGAAATTAACACAAATTATAAATCAACTATAGTTAGTAAAAAATAAATAGATAAATAAAAATAAATGTCTGGACCATATTAAATGTCATCATACCTCCTTTAGAAAATAGTGAAACGAAGAAGATGAAATCCAAAAAAACATGATAAAATCAGTTTTGCAGCAGGCTTAAGACTTAACTCTTTGGAATTACTTTCCCGTGTGGGCATGTTAGAATCTGACTTCAACACCTGAAAATTCTCTTTGTTCTATTATCTAATCTAACATGAACACACAGAAAACAGAAAAAAAAAAAAAACCACTTTTATTAATCAAATTAGGTCAGGGCAACAAAGGAGGCCAGAATCAGAGTGTAATTAAAGAGTAAGTGAAACTCCTGGACGATCTAGTCAGAGGATCACCTATTTCAATCAATCCTGACTTATCCCTTTAGTAACTGTGATTTTAGAGGAGTCACTTCACCCTTTTCAGTCTTGGTGCCCTCACCTGCAACAGAATATTGAGTGAACTTTCTTAGAAAACAAAAGGAAAAAACGACTTTGGGAATAAGAAATGTATCTCAAAATAAAAATAGAATATTTTAAGTGTGCTTCACTTAAGTTAATAATGCTGCAATATAATCAAACATCTGTGTTTTATAGAAAACTACTTTGAGACCATATTTGCACAACTTGCTTTTGTATTGTTATCCACATATGTATGAGTCCGTATACACACACACACATATATATGTCTGCTTGCTTTATGAGTCTACATCCTTTCACATATTAAATGGAGAAACTTTGAGAGTGCCATTTATTCCTTTCTGACATTTTATTTGTGAAAACAGAGAATGTAAATTAGCAAATTTTTAGCTCCTGTTGATAAAATGATAGCTTACTGAGTCTAGACATTTTAGAAGGAACTCCCAATGTTCAATGAAATGTTCAAAGATGGAATTCTCATTAACCTTGAACATCCTCCAGATGCTCCTTTGATAATATTAACTACCTTAAAAACCATGTGGTTTCAGCCCATTGACCCATACAATACATGGCGTGAATGCACATGTGAAACTTGAAATCAAAGTTTGAGAAAGGTGGGTTGTCTAACCTCTACAGACTCAATATTTTTGTTAGCCCTCATTGAATAAAGTTCACAATGTGTTTGTTTTTTTTTTTTCCTTTAGTTACTTATCCAGATGGAATCATGTGTTCTATGCTGTCTTTAAATTTAAGGGCAGCAGAAGCATCCACATAACAGACATCTAAAACCTCACATAAAGAGTTTATGAAGCATTTTTGTTTCCAACAACGATCTTAACTAAAATATTGCTAAGAATTTTAAGCTCTAAAGGTAGAATTATAATAGCAATCTATTCTGAACTTTTACATTTTAAGGTGCAAAAAATCAATGGGAGCTCCTTGAATACAGGAATTTTTTGTGTTTTGTTCCCTTTCTTATCTGCAATCCCCAGTACAACGCTTGGCACACAGAGGAGCTCATAACTATTCAATGAATGAATGAGTGAGTGAATACAATTTCCTCACTAGTGGAGAAGGAAATTAATCTACATTGCTCAACCTGGATTTCCCCACCAGATAACTCTAGGAAAGTTTGACTATTATAGACTTTATGTCTTTTCCTTTTAATAATTTCCTTTCCTGTATTTCCTTCAGTAACTTCTAATATTTATCATTTGAAATAACTTTCAGACATTTATTCTACCAAGTGCCTTCTTATAAAATGCAATGCTCAGAACTAAGTTCAGTAGCACAGAGGTGGTTTAATCAGACAGGTATGGTGATTCTATTTCTTTTCTTATTCCAGACACTGTATTTTTAACTTTTAATAAAATAAATCTTGAAATTATACCAGTCTTGGTCTTGGTTTTGGTCATGAAAGGATTACAGTGTTAGTATATGTTAAAACTGAAGTCAACTAAATTTCTTGGACCAGATCTCACCAATATAAAAATACACCAATGATTTTATTAGGACCCAAATCCAAGTTTTACATTGATCTTTATGATTTTAAAGACTCAAGCATATTATTTCCAACTATTAAAGTCTTTTACATATTATCAGTGGTCAAGATATTAACCATCATTGTGGAGAAGTACCAGAAATGCCTTCGTGTATGGTCCTTCTGTATAGCTGAATTACACTTGTTCAAAGCCATTTGTCCTCTTAGAGACAAAGCAAGGTTTGGCAGTCCCTAAAACAGCAGGAATTCTACATCCCTAAACACTTTTCACTGAGTTTAGCTAGCACTTCAGGTTCAGGACAGGGTGCCTGCACAGTGATTGTCAAGATCACACAGCAGTGCAAAAGAGGAAAAACTGAAACAGGGAAAGGGCAACATTCAAAAGGTCCTACCTGCTGGCACTGAAGCTAGAAAGAGTTTTACTCACAAATGCTCAGCATTCTGCTAGCAATTCCTTGCCCCTGTGGTCTTCTCTCTTCATGCTTGCCTTCCTGCAATCTCAGAAATAACAGAGCATGGGCCATATTCCAGTGCATGACCACTGATTCTTCCTTATTAAAATAAGTTTTCCTAATTTAAAGAATCAGTGAAATCCTATGAAGAATCAGCGAAATCCTATGAATTCCTAACTAGAAGTTCCCAAATACCTTTCGAAACATAAAACTCACTATACACTTCTTATCTTTCTACATACACATTTAACATTTGATTTGTAACCTCTGTATTATAGACTGCATGTACATGTTCTGTTTTTTTTTTTTTTTTGATGTATTTATATTTTTTCTGCTTTCTTTGAAACAATGATTGTTTTGAGGAGAAAATCTACATCTCAATGATACCAGAAAGTAGTAACTTAATGCATTGTGATGATGACAATGTTGGTGCTGGCAAGTATGAAATATGCTCACCAAAATTTTCAACAAGCAATATTTCAAGAAAAGTATCGTATATAGAGGTATTATTTGGAGTGTTAACTTAAATTTCTCAAAAAATGAGAAAGCTTATTTTTACTTTTTAAATCATTCAACATGTATGTATTAAGCATTAGTTTAGGCACTAAAGATACAGGTTACCAAAGGAGAAATGTGGGGGGCAGGGATTAATTAGGAGTTTGGAGTTAACAGGTACACACTACTGTGTATAAAATAGATAATCAACAAGGACCTACTGTATAGCATAGGGAACGCAAAGCAATATTCTATGATAACCTATATGAGAAAAGCAACTGAAAAAGAATGGATATATGGATGTGTATAACTGAATCACTTTGCTGAATACCCACAATAACACTGTAAATCAACTATACCCCAATAGAAATAAAAATTAAATTTAAAAGAAGTAACACTGTATCAGGTCTAAGTGTAGTTCTTATCTCTCCTGGCAGCTTCTGCTTTCTTTCGCTTAGAGCCCTGGGCTGCCATGTAAGAAGTGTAGGCTTCTATGTTGGGAAGAGACACCGAGCATGCGAGGGAAGAAGCCATATTCACTGTCCTGTCTGCTGAAGACGATTCCATATTAGTAGTTGTCTGACCGAGCAGCTGAACTGAGTTCACCCCAAAACCATAAAAAATAGTTAAAATGACTATTTTAAGCCACTAAGTTTTGGGGTGATTGGTTACAATGAATAACTGGAAGAGTACAGTATATTAAATAACAGAATCTTTTCAATCGTCATGTATTGGACTTTTCTAGGTTTAATTTTAGCTGAGTATTTCCTTTTCCAAAACTTCAAGAATCCCTTTCTTTTGGTCTGTCCTTTGCTTGTTCTCTTGCTGCTTCTCTCTTCATTTTTAATGTTGTCATTCCTTGGAACTCCCCACTACATAGCAGTGACTCCCAAGCACATATAGCCAGAACAAACCGTTTCCTGACCTCAAAATCCAAATAGTTAACCTCTATTTGGAATCACTTCTTGAAAGTTTCACATCTCAGGTACGGAATGCATTAGTCTTTTTCTTTTATTATCCTCACTTTACTCCAAACTCCAGGCTCCTTATTCATAAATACAAAACTATCATTCATTTAGTTATTTAAGCAGAGAACTAGGTGTTATGCTTCAAACATGAGATTAGTTAAACTTTATCATTTGTGTCTCTTCGGTATCCCTGAAATTCACCTACTTCTTTCTGCATCCATATGCCTAATTAAAAGTTTCCTACTATTTAGTCTTGGTTTAAAAGGCATTTCTTTCCTCTAATGCCTTCAGACTAGATTAGGTCTTGGCATGTACTTACATAGCACTGTGTAAATGTCTTTTTTTTTTTTTTTTTTGCACTTTGTACTTTTTATTTAGAGCCATATATACATATACATATATATATATACAGGAAAACTGCTGTACCAAAAAAAAAAGAATCTGTAAATGTCTTTTTGTAACATAGATTTCAATTGAAATTAACTCTTCCATATCTGTCTTCTCTAGTTCCTGGAACTGCAAGTTTCAGAAAGGAGGAACCATATATATCTGTTTAGTTCCATTTCCATTTGCATTGTAATCACTCAAAGAATATTTGTTGGGTGAGTAAATAAACAATTGCCAAGAGAAACTATACATCTGTCCCAAAGCTCATCCTTTTGTTAACATGAACAACTAGGAGTAACAGGATATCAAAACCTAGAAGTAATCCTGGGTCCAGCCTCTGAATACCAATCTACAATCTAGTATTTTGTTTTATTAACACATAGAACAAATACATTTTTTTTTTCTGTTAGTGGTCAGGATGCTATGCAAACCTTAAACAAAGTTCATTGATTTCCAAGTTTATCATGTGTTACTTTTCAATTTCTGTGGTTTTTGTTTTTTTTTTTTACTGTGAATTGTTGACATTGTTGTAAAACTTTTCTTATATTTTGAATTTATCTTCCCAACTACATATAATTGGGCCTTTCCAGGTGAATCTGTAGGTAAAGAATCTGCCTGCAATGTGGGAGACCCAGTTTTGATCCCTGAATTGGGAAGATCCATGGGAAAAGTAAATGGCAACCCACTCCAGTATTCTTGCCTGGAGAATTCCACAGACAGAGAAACCTGGCAGGCTACAGTCCATGGGTTGCACAGAGCCAGACACGACTGAGCGACTTCACTTCACTCATTTCACTCACTTCATACTTTATCACTAGAGAAGGAAATGGCAACCCACTCCAGTATTCTTGCCCGGAGAATCTCATGGACAGAGGGGCCTGGCTGGCCATGATCCGTGGTGTCGCAGAGAGTCGGACGCAACTGAAGTGACTAAGCACACACCAGGTTGGTCATAGCTTTCCTTCCGAGGAGCAAGAGTCTTTTAATTTCATGACTGCAGTCACCATCTGCAGTGATTTTGGAGCCAAAAAAATAAAGTCTGTCATTGTTTCCATTGTTTTCCCATCTATTTACCATGAATTGATGGGACCTGATACCATATCTTAGTTTTTTGAATATTGAGTTTTAAGCCAGCTTTTTCACTCTCCTGTTTCACTTTCATCAAG
The DNA here is from genome assembly GCF_032452875.1 of Bos javanicus. Taxonomy (NCBI): domain Eukaryota; kingdom Metazoa; phylum Chordata; class Mammalia; order Artiodactyla; family Bovidae; genus Bos; species Bos javanicus. The sequence continues at coordinate 120,925,617 of NC_083868.1, read as the reverse complement.
AGTGTCTTTAGTTCTTCTTCACTTTCTGCCATAAGGGTGGTGTCATCTGTGTACAAGAGGCTATTGATATTTCTCCCAGCAACCTTGATTCCAGCTTGTGCTTCACCCAGTCTGGCATTTTGCATGACGTACTTCACATATAAGTTAAATAAGCAGGGTGACAATATACAGCCTTGACGTACTCCTTTCCAAATTTGGAACCAGTCTGTGCTTCCATGTCCAGTTCTAACTATTGCCCCTTGACCTGCATACAGATTTTTCAGGAGGAAGGTCAGGTGGTCTGGAACTCCTATCTCTCGAACAATTTTCCACATCTTGTTGTGATCCACATAGTTAAAGGCTTTGGCACAATCAGTAAAGCAGAAGTAGATATTTTTCTGGAACTCTCTTGCTTTTCCAATGATCCAACAGATGTTGGCAATTTGACCTCTGGTTCCTCTGTCTTTTCTAAATCCAGCTTGAACATATGGAAGTTCATAGTTCACATATTGCTAAAGCCTGGCTTGGAAAAATTTGAGCATTACTTTGCTAGTGTGCAGGATGAGTGCAACTGTGTGGTAGTTTAAACATTCTTTGACATTGCCTTTCTTTAGGATTAGAATGAAAACTGACCATTTCCAGTCCTGTGACCACTGCTGAATTTTCCAAATATGCTGGCTTATTGAGTGCAGCACTATCACAGCATCATCTTTCAGGATTTGAAATAGCTCAGCTGGAATTCCATCACCTCCACCAGCTTTGTTCATAGTGATGCTTCCTAAGGCCCACTTGACTTCACATACAGGATGTCTGGGTCTAGGTGAGTGATCACACCATCATGATTATCTGGGTCGTGAAGATATTTTTTGTATAGATCTTCTGTGTATCCTTGCCACCTCTTCTTAATATCTCCTGCTTCTGTTAGATCCATACCATTTCTGTCCTTTATTGTGCCCATCTTTGCATGAAATGTTCCCTGGGTATCTCTAATTTTCTTGAAGAGATCTCTAGTCTTTCCCATTCTATTTTTTCCCTCTATTTCTTTGCATTGATCACTGAGGAAGGCTTTCTTATCTCTCCTTGCTATTCTCTGGAACTCTGCATTCAAATGGGTATATCTTTCCTTTTCTCCTTTGCCTTTCACTTCTCTTCTTTTTTCAGCTATTTGTAAGGTCTCCTCAGACAACTATTTTGCCTTTTTGCATTTCTTTCTCTTGGGGATGGTCTTGATCACTGCCTCCTGTACAATATCATGAATCTCCATCCATAGTTCTTCAGGCACTCTATCAGGTCTAATTCCTTGAATCTGTCACTTCTACTCTATAATAGTAAGGGATTTGATTTAGGTCATACCTTAATTACCTAGTGGTTTTTCCTAGTTTCTTCAATTTAAGTCCAAATTTGGCAAGTGAATTCTTAACCACTGGACCACAGAGAAGTCCCACAACTCCCTTTATTTTCACCTCAGGAGTACTCTATCGCAATAGAGTAGATTATCGGAGTAATCTATCACAGTCTTCAAAGTTAAACTCATCTGGCCCCCTCATACTATCAAGTAAAAGAAACAGAGATGGCCCTCTTGGGCCTATAGTAGAATCCTTAAAGCCCTAAGGGCCTGATGGTCTACAGAGTTTCCAGAGCTTTTTCATGTTGCAGGGTCCATATACCTTCAAGGACAAATGTCAAAATCAGTCTTATAGCTAATTCCATGCTTTAGCTATTTCTACATATGAACGTTTATGGCCCTGTACCCTTCTCATTCTCTAGTTATTAAAACCTAAGTAATAAATTCCTATATTCATGCAATTCAGGAATTCTACTGTCTTCTCCAAATTGTAAGCACTGGTGTGATGTGCTAAACTTCCATGGGTAAGCAAGGTCTGGAGTCTCCTGGATACCACATTCAGGACCTGTCCTGCTGAAAAGTGAGACTTGTGTGCTCTGTCATGGGTTCAGACACGTCTTTTCTTTGAATGCCTCCCTTCTGCATATACCAGGCTCTGGTATGGCTTTCCTATCCCTTCACCTTTTTATTACTCCAAGCCACTGACGTTCAGAATTTATTTTTGAATTGTTACATCAGAGTTCCATGTTGTCAAATGATGTATTTATGAACTGGAAGCTTTCAGTGTTTGCAAATGAGGACAGTGGGAGTTTCTTGGCAAGGGTCAGCTGGGATTTCCCAGTGATGGGACAAAAACTTCATATCAGACATTAGTTCATGTCTGTAACATGGGTCACACAGAGTCTTCTGTTCCATCAATGTCTTATTAAAACATAAAACTTGGAAAGAATGCTTTTCTAATACTTGAGATATTTTAGGATGGTGGAGAAAAGGTATATTACATTCTACACTATTCCATAAAACAAGTTCCCTGGGGAATAAGGGAAAAAATTAGAGAAGAAAGAATCTGTTACACTTTCTTATGCTGCCAGCTATTAAATCTAGAGAGAAAAGAGTTCTTCCTCCCTAATCCTGACAACCTGCAGAGGAATCTCTGCCCCAGATCCTGCATAAAACTTGTTATAAATTACATGTGGAAGACTCTTTCGTTGTTCAGGCCAACATAAGAATTTTTTTCTATCACATATCTAAAACAATTATTGTTTGTAAATATGGCCAAGAATATATGTGATGATAAACCCTTTTTACCATTTCAAAGCTCACAATATTAATGTTTAATATTTTTCAGTACCTACTTTAAATATATATTTAGTAAATTTAAGATAAAACATCACAGATCAATTGAAAATATTTTATCACTAGGAATTTTAGTTATTCAATATATGAATATGCTTAAAAGTCAAATACTGAAACAACTTACAAACATATTCAAGTCACTTAAAAACCCAAGAAAAAATTGAGTAAGCGGGGATTGAGAGCAATGGGTGTCAGCCAACATGTTTCTAGTGGAAGCAGATTGTTTGGAGGAGAGAGGAGCCTCCTGTGTCCACTCCTGAGTGACTGTCTTGAACTGCATCTGGGAGTTCTTGTTTCTTTTTCTTCATGGTTTCTATCTCATTTCCTGCGTTTTTCCATTTCCTGATTTCAGCATCTATTTTCTTTGCTTTCATATGTTAGAAAGCCAATGGGATCTCTTTGTTTATAAAATATAAAGAGACCTGACATCTTTTCTAGTCTATGGAAATTAATTCTATTTTGAGAAGGTTATGAGAAAAAGAAAAAAAATTTCTTGAAATGTGCCTTTTAAACTCCAAGAATCATCAAAAGGGAAACTTGCTGAGGAAGAAAATTTAATATGGCTTTCCTTTTTAAAAGTTTTCTCACTTAAAATTATAGTATCTACACAGTATAGAATAAAAAATACTTTTCTAATGCATTATTGCTAGAAAACTATTTTAAATGTATTCATTATATTTTAAAAGAAAATGAATAATGTAAATATATTCTGTAAAACAGGATTTTAGTTATATTAATTTCAAGGGTAGAAATATTAATATTATCTTCTATTTTCCTATAACCTGAATTATAGACTTAGCTGATTATTTTAATACAATGCTAATATTGTAAATCAGTATATACTTAATGATTTTTAAATATACCTGAAGGACATAAATATGCTATATAAAAAGTAAGCAAAGTATAGATACATAATTGTTGAGATAAGTACTCTAGTAATTTTTACTTTTCTGAAATAAGTAAAATATCAAAAGGTAATAAGTTTTCATAAATGAATTAATAATCACATTGGTGTTAATATATTTAACATTTATTTTTCATGTCCTGTGTGCTGTACTTCTGTGCTCAGTTGTATCCAACTCTTTGCAACCCCATGGACTGTAGCCTGCCAGGCTCCTCTGTCCATGATTTGCAAGAATGCTGCAGCAGTTTGCCATTTCCTATTCCAGGGGATCTTCCCAACCCAGGAATCAAACCCATCTCTCTTGTGTTCTGCATTGGCGGGTGGGTTCTTTACCACATTTTATGTCCAGACTTCTATTATGCACTGTGGCAATAATAAATAGAAGATTTATTCAGATATTTTCAATTATTCATTCAAGAGCTTCGTAGACTTCTAGTAGCTGCCACATACATACATAAAACCTCTCACCTTCCTTGACATATACACATGCTGCCACATTTAATTTTGGTTGGATTTTTAACAATTCAACTCAAGTTAATTAGTAATGGATATTCAAAAAAGAAACCTATTTTTGTTGCCACAGTAATATCACAGGTTATGGCAAAGTGAAAAATACACTGGACAATAAAAATAGGAAATATGAGATTTCATTTTGATTTTAAGTTTTGTTACCTAAAGATTTTATGAGCCCAGGTCCTATTGTCAAGAAATGTACACTTAAATTGAGGAGGTGAGGTATGAAGATCCCCTGGAGAAGGGAATGGCAACCCACTCCACTATTCTTGCCCTGAGAAGTCCATGAACAGAGGAGCCTGGCGGGCTACAGTCCATGGGGTCACAAGGAGTTAGACACGACTAAATGACTAACACTTTTACTTTCATAATGTATGAATAGATAAAACAGCTACCCAAACCCATGAAGCCGCATGGAAATAGTCATTACATCCATATGCATCTTTGGTGCATAGAGATGCTATGATATTATGGTTAGTGAAGACTGGCTTGAGCTAGGTATTGAGGAAAGAACACAACTTAGTTTTGGTGGGAGAAAATGAGAAAAACTTTCAAACACGATGAGTATAATGAAAAGAGGTAGGAATGAGCAAGACTTACAAGGAGTAGTTCAGAAGAGAGTCAGAGTATCATAATTATTGTAAAATTTGAGGAAATTTGATACATGCAGAATTTTAGGTTTCTTAGGATAAAGGGCTGAGGAGCATATGCTTTAGGGCAGCAAATAACTGAATTAAAATGTGCATTTTTAAAATGTACTTGAAACAAATATTTAAATTAAAAATAAAAAGATTTTACCTGCTAAGATTATCTTTCTGTGTCAAAAATATGCACATTTCTTATTGGCAAAAAACAAATATCACATATTACATGCATTTTCCCAAGTGGTAGAATCAATAAGAAAGCAAATGAATTAAAGAATATAAATTAACTTAAAACTGTAAAACTGCTCTCTGCTTTGAAGCATACTGCAATGGAAGAAGTCAAAGTCATGAGGTCTGTGGTCACCATTTTTCTTAGGGTAATATATCACCATTCATCATTCTCTATCTTACTCCTCTGACATTTTTGCTCTTATAAAACACCAGGAGGCTAAATAAACCTATGTGACATTCTTAAGACTACTCCTAACAAGATGGCCTCACTTTCAAACTTCTATACTTTGATCAGATACATAAAGGTTAAAATCATTTTTCTGGATAATGCTTTCTTCAATAGTTATATAAACAAAGCAATAAAATTAGGAAGCATAGAAGAACATATTATTAAACTGCTATTATAATTTTAATATCCTTGAGCTTTGTACTGGAAAGCAAAACATAGTTTGATAGCAAGAAAACAAACATATTAAAACTTTAGACATAAAAATGTAGTAATTTTCATTCCTTGTGTGTTTGGTTCATATTTACCTTAAGGCTTAATCCCAATACTTAATTAAAATAAGAATTTCATTTAAACACATTTCTGTATTCTATGTTTTCTCTTATCTCTGAAAAACATATATTCTGTGATTTTTCTACTTGATAGATTTTAAAAATATATATCTTTTAGATATAGAAGTAAGGGTTTCCTGGTTCCCATCAAAGTATTTTTTGAGTAGTTCCCTGGTGATCCAGTGGTTAATAATCCATCTTCCAATCCAGGGGACACGGGTTCAATCTTTGATCAGGGAACTAATATCTCACATGCTGCAGAGCAACTGAATCCATGCACTGCAACTGACGAGCCCACACACACAACCAGTGACTCCATGCACCACCATGAAAGATCCTGCATGATACAATGAAGACCCCACATACTGCACAAGACCTAATGAGGCCAAATAAATAAACATATTTTTAAAAATAAGTTTTGCTGGATTTTTGAAATGTGACTTCATATATTATAAAACCCATTTTAATTTTTACTTCATTATCATATAATATTTTAAAAGATAATGGTAACATATGTTAGATGAAAAGGTTAGGTCACCAACCATTTCTATTTTCTCTTCACTTTGTCCACTTTAGCCTAAAAAAGTGTCAATTCTGACAGTTCTAAGAGTTTGAAGAAAGTTTTACTAATAATAAACTCAGCTTTTAAATGGTCAATATAGGATATATCATTTTAAATATTAAAGCACGTTGATTTCTCCCTAGTGTCCGATCATCATACATATCTATAAGTTCATAATGTTAAAAAATGTACAAATGTAGGACTTCTCTGGTGACTCAGTGGTAAAGCATCTTCCCACCAGGACATGTAGGTTCGATCTCGGATCTGGGAAGATCCCACGTGCTGCAGAGCAACTAAGCCCATGAGCCTGTGCTCTAGAGCCCGGGAGCTACAACCACTGAGCCCACATGCCACCACTACTGAAGCCTGTGCACCCTAGAGCCTGTGCTCTGCAACAAGAGAAGCCACTGCAATGAGCATCCCACACACCCCAACTAGAGAGTAGCCTCCACTGGCCACAACTGCTGCTGCTAAGTCACTTCAGTCGTGTCCGACTCTGTGCAACCCCATAGACGGCAGCCCACCAGGCTCCCGCGTCCCTGGGATTCTCCAGGCAAGAACACTGGAGTGGGTTGCCATTTCCTTCTCCAATGCAGGAAAGTGAAAAGTGAAAGTGAAGTCACTCAGTCGTGTCCGACTTTTAGCAACCCCATGGACTGCAGCCCACCAGGCTCCTCCATCCATGGGATTTTCCAGGCAAGAGTACTGCTGGCCACAACTAGAGAAAGCCTATATGCAACAAAAAAGACCCAGCACAGCCAAAAATAAATAAATAAAATTATTTAAAAATATAAACAAATGTAAAAATCTTGATTTTTGTGAATCTCTTGTTAAAATATTTTTCCACTAGTACAAGTTATCATTGATCTGTTTTAAATAACATATAAAAGAATTACTTTTTTGACTGGTAACATTTTTATTGCTTCCTTTCTATGACAGTAAAACAATTCCAAAAATTAAAGATATTCAGAAATTTTATAAAATTCTCAAAGACTATAAGCCCCTGAACCTCTTCTCAAGAGCAAGCAATGTTCATCTTGCCTTTATAGGTACAGTTTAAATGCTCTGATTAAAAACAATGCCACTTTTTTAAGGGGAAAGCTTTATCAAACTCACTCTATATTCTTTATTCTTAATTACTCTAACTTCTAACAGAGATCACTGTTTCACTCTCTTATATTCTCTTTTCATTGTCATGTTTAATCTCTTAAATTGGTTTCAAACTTCCACGTCAAATTTAGGAATTTTCAAAACATTAGTGTTCAAAAAGGATGAACCTAAACAGTGTAAGCTAATTTTAGGTCCTAATGAAATGTTACAAAGAGAGAAATGAAGAACTAACATCTGGAATTTTTTAAGTGCTAAGAGCGTGTCCTTCTTTCAGTACATCCTTGTATGCTTGTGTCACTAGCAATGGATAACTTCCATCTAGATTAGATTATCTTATATCATTATATTTCCAATATGCATGAATGAGTTGCCTTTCTATACTTGTTTGGACTATTTCTTATTTATAGTAAAAAGTAATCTTTATGATTTCAGGCTTTTATTCAAAGTTCAAATTTCATGATATTACACTGACTAGTTTGGAATGCTGTGCAATACTTATATTTACTTTAATATATATTCTCAGGAACTTGGGTTACAGGAATATAACCAATATTGACTATTCCAATGCTTAACATGCTTAATTAAATAAATCTCTATTTGTAGAATACAGGAAAATATGCGTGACTAGTACTGCAAATTTCAGTTTTAAGAGAAAATGGATGTATTTTCTACTAGCTCAAAGATACAAGGGAAAAATTTATCTTGTGTATTATCTAATAGGCCTTCCAGAACTAAAGACCACAGGAGGTAAGGCTAACAAAATTAATATGCAAAGAAGCTCAACACTAGGGACCTATAATTTTCTTGCAAATGGTTTCACTTTAAGGATGAAACAACACAAGACAATACCAATTTCTTTCTTTTTTTGCAAATAGATGAAGCTTTGAAAAAAGAATGAACACATGGCAGCAGGTGGGAAGAATCAAGACAAGTGGATATTCAAAGCAGGGGAAATCCAAATTTGATTTGCCTAACATTTCACAAACTAATTTGAATTCATTGATATGTCTTTTAAAACCCAACTTGGGTATATATATTTAATTAACAAAGGATTGACTATCTGTCCGAATCGAAGTAAACACTTAGAAGATGTGGTGAGACGTTATGTATTTATGAACATGAAAGGGTTTTCAAAAATAAATTTGGTGGAACTTAGCTCACTAAAAATATTTGTGAACATTTCATCTGTAATTTCTTAACTTGCAGCCCTTTTACTTAACATATTAATGTGTTATTGATTATAAATAATCTAGGTGGATTAGTAGATAAACACTCTCCAAGTATATTTTAACTATTCACTCTTCCTAGATTCTTAAAAGGTCAAGCAGAAAAGGATACATTAGCATTTTAAACAATGCAATTTTCCTCAATCTTCAAATGCAATAAGTTAAAATTGAATGATTTGCTAGCTCATCTCTAAATGATATTTTCATATTTGTTCTTTTCAATTAACAATATATGTGTTAGCTATCACATAGTAAAGAATTCAGTGTTGTTAAATTTTTAAAAATATTTCTGCACTCCAGGAATGGTTTGATGCTGTACTATTTCCTATCAGTTTAAACCATGTTAGTGTCAGAAGAGCTTTGAAACTAACAAATCAGTTTGGTATAATTTGAAATTTTAAAATCTTGGCTTTCAAGAGAAAAGATCAGTATGACAGATTTAATATCTCATTTCAACTTTCATAATTTGATTTTATGATGTGTCCAAAAATGATCTGCTGTAATAATAAAACAGCTTATATCCTAACAACTCTAAAAATACGGAACAAAACCACATGCATTTTGGTTGTGAATCCTTGTATGAATAAACTGATACAGTTGAAATATAATGATTTTTTTGGATATAACAGAAAAAATAATTATTTTGCTATATTAGGCACACTTTTACCTCTTAATGATGAATTTATAACCAAAGATATTAATATACTAGATTAATGTATTATAATATCATGCTTTGCAACAGTGTACTAGAAAAGTCTAAATGATTCATACCCAAGGGAAGACTTGGTGCTATCAATTTAAAGTGTTTAATATACATTTATTTAAATGTGAAGTTGCACTTTGTCAGAGGAATGAGTATTTAAATTGACAGTCTAATAAAATTCCTAAGTAATGTAGTCTTTCCCCCCATTTACTTATTAGTCATATTTAAAATCATTCATTTAGAGATACCAGAAAAGCATGTGAACTAATTGTTTAGGGATACAATAATTGTTTAGGGAATTAAACATTAATTCTATGGCTATCTTCTTTTTCATCATAAATATAAAGCTTTGATCTTCAATCTTACTTATTTAGAGCAAACAAATTTCTGGACTAAGGGCCCCTAATGAATGATTCCATAAATAAGAACAGTCAGAATATTTTAAATGACTAAAACATATTATTAACATCACGTGGAACTGTCCAAAGGTTAAGTCCAAATTTCAATTCTTAAACTAAAAAATCTATTGTGTTTTATTATAAAATTATAAAATAATCTGAGTTTTATAATCTATATACTTGTTAACATGTAAAAAAATAAATCCTCTTATGGAAACATTTTGATATATGTAATTTCACAGATTATCATGCTTTTTTCTATTTTATAATTATGGGTCTTGATAAATTTAATTGTTGTAGACATCATAAAATTGAATTACTTTTCATGAAATCAGATTTGTTACATTAATTATTTGCTGGAGTTATGAATATGGAAACTCAATAAAGAAACAGTTTTCAGCTTTTCCACATAAACAGAATCCATTTTCCTTATGTTTCGGACAAAACAGAAATTGCCCTAATAAGAAGGTAGAAACTTTAAATAATTTACTAGTTTAACATATATCATTTATCTGCTTTATTTTGCCCTCACCAGGAGTTAGTTACCTATTAGTCATCCAAAGTTTACTCAAGCGTCCACAAGCTTGAGTGGTAGATTTCCAGAGTATTTGTAATCTATCAGTATCTCTGAAATCTAGTGAAATTTCCCTTGTGGAACGGTTTCAACCAGTTACTGCACTGCTTCCCACTCTTCATCTCCGTAGGGACTTCCTGGCTAGAAACTGAGAACACACACACACACAAAGTTAAATTTTCAGGGCTTGCTAAGTGGCAACCCTATTGGGTAAATTTAGCTTTCAGAAGCCTGCTTTGGCATCATAGCATTTTTCAAATTTCTCCATTTACTTGCGTCTAAGCAGACATGCCCTTGCAAGTTAGTTCTTCCCAAGCCCACCATTCCCTGTGGCCATATATTGGCATGATTCACACACTGACAGGTGCACATAGATACTTGGATTTGTTATCCCTGCTTTGGCCTGACAAGAATCATGTTCTCACAAAAGAGATTTGATTCTTCTGACTTAGAAAAAGGTCCACTGTTTTCACTCTACCCTTTTTAGTCACTTCTTTCAGATCCTAAAATTACCCTCTGCTTCTTCCTAACCCTGACGGCTGACACAGTGTGAAGGGAATGTTACTTTCATTAATCTACAATGTAGTGACCACAACCTGTTCAAAAGTATCAGCCATAGTGAATAGAAGAAGAAATAAAAAATACACTTCCATGTGGAAATACCACTTACTGCTGCAAAAGTATACAAAAATTAAACATTACGAGAGGTGTTATATGTCAGTTGTATATCAAGTAGAACATTAAATGGTTTTTCTTTCAACATAAAACATTAATAGCCATTTTTCACTTGTACTGGAAGCAGTCAAATATTGTTCTCTTAATAGAGAAGCTTTTTCATTATGAAACACCATAACACTATGTACCATCAAAAATCTCAAGATGTCCTTAAAAAATAAGTTCAAGAATGTCTCAAAGTGTCTCTTGTTTTCATATTTTAATGCACAAAATTAAAGATTATTAAAAATGACATCTTTGTATATGCTTGCTTTTGTTATAGTGATTTAAATATTACTAATCTTTTCAAGTCTTTGAAAGGAAAAATTTGTAACTGTCTATTATCTAGGGTAAATGTATATATTCAACATATATTCTTTAAAACTATGAAAGATATTTTAAATTTATCTGAGGCCCGGCAGGCTTTCAGACAACATAAACATATGTACATATCACAGCATACTTTTTTAGAGAAACTGAGAGTCTTAAAACATCAGAAGTATATTTTATTGAAAGTATGCTCTCAATAATTTCATCATTTTTCCCAGTTTCAGAGAAGAAATTGCCAGGATGAAATCACATTCATTTATAGCCGAGGAATGTAGTAGCATCCAAATGTCTTCCTGGAATCACTTGGTATAAATGTGTTAATTCATAACAATATTGGTTTAAATAAATGTTGCTGTTGGTATAGTGTAATTTTCTTTTGTGATAAATGCCCTTGATTTGCTATTTACTTTTCAAGTGATTTTATTTGCCAAATTATATACCAAACAGTCCCATGGGCTTACTGAATATATGAGGACTAACAATGAAAAATGTGCATAGTTTTAGCACCAACTTTGTAAATTGCCTTAATAATAGCTGGTATAATGTAATAGTATTTTCAACCAGTACTTTTAATTTCTAGCTCATAAAGCCTTTTCATTGAACCCCAAGGGTGTAGCTATAAAAGTAAGATTTAATTTTGTATATAATGTGGCCTAAATTAGCTTTAAAGCAATAGGAGAAACATGCAGTCACAAAAAATAGGCTGAAATTATTATAACTTGATATGAATTTCTGTAACAAAATTAATTATTATTTCAATTGTGACTCAATTTGTAGTGAAAATTTAAGCCTATTCAGAAGAAACATTTTAAGTCATTATTTTTAAAACTTTGACAAATGTATGGAAACCCTTTTTGGACATATAATAAGAAGAACCCACTGGCTAGGAATGTTTTTACCATAACTTCAAAGGCCCAGGTGGTCATAAAGTTGAGATACTTATATGTTAGACTATTTCTTTGCTACACAATTTCTTGTTAATTATTTGCCCTTTGAGACAAAGCAAGGAAAATTCAATATTATACTTTGGTCCCTGATATTTGTATATAAGAAATAAAATAGGTACTTTTTTATGTCTGTATGGTGCTTTACAATTAATAATAAATTCATATTTGTGATTTCATTTTGTTCCTGTCTGGGTGTTTATGGCAAGCATTATTATCTCTGTCTCATGGGTGAATGAGCTTAGTACCTCATCTAACACTAATGCATTAAGATGACTAACATATATGCCATGTACAAAGTATAATTTTTGAGGTATATAATAAAGTGACAATATTTAGTTCTGGGACGAACACTTGCAGAGTGTACTTGTAGAACTGGACAATCAATTAAATCTACAGTACCAACTATAGAGTTGGACAATCAATTTTAATATACCAGTATTATTTCAAGTCTGTCTTAAATGACCTATAGTTTATTCATTTTATATTTCTAAAAGAAAAAAAATTGATAAGGCACAGCCATTCTTATTAAAGTGAATAATAGCCACACAAATTGTTACACAAATACTTCATATTTGTTGGCTGATATACTCAAGACTCATCTTTAGACGGAATTCTCTTCTCAGTAAATTTTTAACCTTAAAAGTAAGAATTTGAGCAAATTCTGGAAGATAGTGAAATTCAGGGAAGCCTGGCATGCTGCAGGCCACGGGCTCACAAAGAGCTGGACACAACTTAGCAACTGAATAACAATAGATATCTATTTCAAAATGGCATTGTGCTTTTATTCCTTTCCCTTTTAAACTTTGAAAATACTACTCTTTATTTTGTGTTTTGAAGTCTCTTCATATTTCATTAGAAAGAAGAGGCAGAAATAATATATAAGAAAATATTGCTAAATCTGAGAGCCAGGAGGATTCTTAACCAGCTGAGCTACCAGGGAATCTCCCATCTGAGTTTTAGAGTCGGTTAATTAACTAATTTGATGAACTCAAGCAAGTTGTTTCAGATTCCAGGCTCTCAATTTCTATATCACAAAATAATTGGAATATATAAATTATGAGGGCCACACCCAGCTCCAAAATTTGTACAAATATATGAAAGAGACTTAAATTTTTTTTCAGAATTGCTAATTTTCAATCTTTGTTAGCTTAATTCGTTCTTCTCCTAAAAGAAAAGGGTCATATAACTTAATCAAATTGCAAAATTCTGTACACACCAAAAAAATGGATAATGGGAGAACAGTAAAGTAGTATTTGGGAGGACGTGTTCAAATGTTAAACTTGAACCTGTAGGGGAGGAAATTTCTGCAGTAAAATGTTAATCTCACTTTCAGTAAACATGGAAAATATTGAAATTGCATTTATCTTAAAGTAGCAAAAGATATATGTTACTTATCTTGCTGTCACAAAAAAAATGAGATATACTTTGAAACACGATGTGAGAATAATCTAAAATTATTTTTTAAAAGATGGCCATTGTTGCTGTAGATACTAAACAAAGCAGAACTCAGGAGCCCTGGGTCTGTGCAGTGCAGCCCATCCGGCAGGAGAGAAGTTCTCCCTCCGTTTATCACATAGCCCCCTGGCAGCACTGGAAAGTTCTGGCTCTAAGCTTGTTGACTAAAAAACCTGACATGGCATTAATTTATTACCAATCTGGGGGCTTTTCTTTCCCTTACTCATTTTTTTTAGGGGGCAGGGGCTTGTCTATAACCGAACATTTAATTTGTTTTAGTCGCTGTGATTATGCTTTGGTCACATTTGGCAATGGGAGCGATCTGGAAAGCTTAGAGGGAATACATTATGGTGCCATAAATTTGAGATGGAAGTATGTTTTTGTATTTCTGCCAGGAGTATCAGACAGCAAGCAAGTTACTGTTCGAAAATCTGCTTTCTCTGTCTGCTCTGCTAATACAAGGGTGGGTGGTCCTGAGGTCATCTCATTCCATCCTCTAAAAGACAATCCCTATTCCTGTTGTGTCCCACATCTCTCACGATGGCCAAGTCTGCGGGGGCAGGTCGGGGGTGGGGTTCCTTTCTCTCCCTGACTGGATTTAATAAATAAACGTGCATGGTGTTTGTTTTAATTTTCTCTTGCACCAACAGAAATTCCTCATAGATCTAGCTTTTCTTATTTCTCAACTCCTCTGCAAAAGTTGCACATTCCACACCTGAGGTGGGATGACGACATTCTCCCAGCCCTAGACCGTGAAGAATGTGTTCCTGATCTGCATGTGCATCCTGGCTGCCTGCAAGATAAACAGGGATTCAGGCATAAAGACTGGGAATTCCCATGAAGAGATGGAAACAAATAATGTGGTTCAAAGGAGAAATGGTTACAAGGAGAGAGGCATTCCTGATGTTGTGCAAAGGATTGTGAGCATTCTCTACACTGCAGAAGTTGCCTGAGAGCAGTTACATTTGCCAATTCAATGTCTCCATGAGTTATCTGACTCACAAGTGTTTATTGTGAAAAGATATGTTGCCTGGCAACAGCTTTAACATGGTGCAACTGATTTTTCTGCACTTCTAAAAAGATGTTTTATTCATTAGTTGCCCTCCTTTGCTTATGTGTGTGGGTACACCCTCCCTTTCTGTATCAAATGCTACTGTCTGGTTGAGAACATCTCCTTTTGCTTCTAGATTAAATGTGCCATTGTTCACCATTAATACATATACACATTCATACAACGAAGAGGAAATAGAGTGGCTGATTCCTGTCATGGGAAGAGCAAGCAGTCATCATTGGAAATTACTTTATGTTATATCAAAGATGTCCTTGGCATTTAAAATTGTTGTCTAAAATTTAGGCTATTTACAGGCTAAGAGAGAGAAAGAAAGACATTGATGGTATGAATAGTCAAGTACTGGATTGTATTCTGAATTTTTATCCATAGCAATGAGCTTTGGTAATACATATACAGTGATATAAAAATATCAAACTTTTTCTACGTGTGTGTGTGTATATATATATATATATCTCTCTCAAAAGAGGTATTTTATATTTTTTATTTTTTCTGTTCATTTGTGTGTGTGTGTGTGTGGCTGGACCATGAGATTTGCAGAATCTCAGTCCCCTGACCAGGGACTGAGCCCAGGCCGTGGCCAGTGAAAGTTTAGAATTCTAACGACTAGACTACGCGGGAACTCCCCCACGGATGAGGCATTTTAGACTTCAGGTTGTCACAAGCTTTATTTATCCAAAATTTTGCTGGGTAAAACACTGGTAGTATTAGAACCTATCACTCTGTATCTCCTCCCTGCTCCAACTGTCAAAAGCAAGCCAGTCATTACACCCACAGGTCTGAAAGTCTGAAAGAGGGGCTGAACCTTCAGACAATGATGTAGGCTTTTGAGATTTGGTCAAAAAAGTTCCATCCTGAGATTATTTCATCTGAGAATATTTTAAAGCCAACTAGAGCCCTAGAAGTATTATATAACTCTGCCAAAGTCACACAACTAGTAACTCTGGTCACATGAAACTCAGCCTCATGGGGGTACTTCTAACATCATGAGGTCTTCCCTCTTATGATTTATAGCAAGATACAAATACCATTTCTGAAGAAACTCTATTACAGAAGAAGCAAATCTGACCATGACAATTATCTAACATTGCAGCTACTTATACAGATGCTAGGGTTTCTACGCTAGTAGTACTCATTATCAGGCTTCCCAGGAGGGTCAATGGTAAAGAATCCACCCGCCAATGCAGGAGACACAAGAGATACAAGTTCTGTCCCTGGGTTGGGAAGATACCCTGGAGGAGGAAATGACAATCCACTCCAGTATTCTTGCCTGGGAAATCCCAAGGTCAGAGGAGCCTGGCAGGCTACAGTTCATGGGGTGACAAAGAGTCGGACATGACTGTGATGGAGCACACAGATGCAGTATTCATTATAAAAACATTAAAAGGAAAATATATATTTCATACTAATAACATGCCAAGATCACTTTATATATTCATTTAAGCCTCACAATACTAAAAGGGAAGCATTATTATCTTTGTTTTAGAGAATATGCCTTTAAAGTTCAAGTGATTGAACTTGAAATAATCAAATTCAGTTCAGTTCAGCCGCTCAAGAATGTCCGACTCTTTGCAACCCCTTGGACTGCAGCATGCCAGGCCTTCCTGTCCATCACCAACACCCAGGGTTTACTCAAACTCAAGTCCACTGAGTCGGTGATGGCATCCAACCATCTCATCCTATCATCCCCTTCTCCTCCTGCCTTCAGTCTTTGCCAGCATCAGGGTCTTTTTCAGTAAGTTCTTCACATTAGGTGGCCAAAGTATTGGAGTTTCGGCTTCAACATCAGTCCTTCCAATGAATTTTCAGGACTGATTTCCTTTAGGATGGACTGGTTGGATCTGCTTGCAGTCTAAGGGACTCTCAAGAGTCTTCTCCAATACCACAGTTCAAAAGCATCAGTTCTTTGGCGCTTAGCTTTCTTTATAGTCCAACTCTCACATCCACACATAACTACTTGAAAAACCATAGCTTTGACTAGATGGACGTTTGTAGGTAAAGTAATGTCTCTGCTTTTTATTATGCTATCTAGGTTGGTCATAACTTTTCTTCCAAGGAGTAAGCGTATTTTAATTTCATGGCTGCAATCACCATCTGCAGTGATTTGAGAGCACCCAGAAATAAAGTCAGCCAGGGTTTCCACTGTTTCCCCATCTATTTGCCATGAAGTCATGGGACTGGATGCCATGATCTTAGTTTTCTGAATGCTGAGCTTTAAGCCAACTTTTTCACTCTCCACTTTCACTTTTATCAAGAGGCTCTTTAGTTTTTCTTCACTTTGTGCCATAAGGGTGGTGTCATCTGCATATCTGAGGTTATTGATAATTCTCCTGGCAATCTTGATTCCAGCTTGTGCTTCATTCAGTTCAGCATTTATCATGATGTACTCTGTATATAAATTAAATAAACAGGGTGACAATATACAGCCTTGACATACTCCTTTCTGAATTTGAAATCAGTCTGTTGTTCCATGTAGACTTCTAACTGTTGCTTCTTGACCTGCATACAGATTTCTTAGGAGGCAGGTCAGGTGGTCTGGTTATCCCGTCTTGAATTTTCCAGAATTGTTGCGATCTACCCAGTCAAAGGCTTTGGCAAAGTCAATAAAGCAGAAGCAGATGTTTTTCTGGAACTCTTTTTGCTTTTTCGATGATCCAGCAGATGTTGGCAATCTGATCTCTGGTTCCTCTGCCTTTTCTAAAACCAGCTTGAACATCTGGAAGTTCACAGTTCACATACTGTTGAACCCTAGCTTGGAGAATTTTGAGCATTATTTTGCTAGTGTGTGAGATGAGTGCAATTGTGTGGTAGTTTGAGCATTCTTTGGCATTGCCTTTTTTTGGGATTGGAATGAAAGCTGACCTTTTCCAGTCCTGTGGCCACTGATGAGTTTCCCAAATTTGCTGGCATATTGAGTATAGCACTTTCACAGCATCATCTTTTAGGATTTGAAATAGCTCAATTGGAATTCCATCACCTCCACTAGCTTTGTGCAGTGATGATTCCTAAAGCCCACTTGACTTTGCATTCCAGGATGTCTGGCTCTAGGTGAATGATCACACCATCATGGTTATCTGGGTCATGAATATCTTTTTTGTACAGTCCTTCTGTGTATTCTTGCCACCTCTTCTTAATATCTTCTGCTTCTATTAGGTCCATACCATTTCTGTCCTTTATTGTGCCCATCTCTGCATGAAATGCTCCCTTGGTATCTCTAATTTTCTTGAAGAGATCTCTAGTCTTCCCCATTCTATTACTTTCCTCTATTTCTTTGCATTGATCACTGAGGAAGGCTTTCTTATCTCTCCTTGCTATTCTCTGGAACTCTGCATTCAAATGGGTATATCTTTCCTTTTCTCCTTTGCCTTTCACTTCTCTTCTTTTCATAGGTGTTTGTAAGGCCTCCTCAGACAACCAGTTTGCCTTTTTGCATTTCTTTCTCTTGGGGATGGTCTTGATCACTGCCTCCCGTACAATGTCATGAGCCTCTGTCCATAGTTCTTCTGGCACTCTATCAGATCTAATCCCTTGAATCTATTTGTCACTTCCACTGTATAGTCATAAGGGATTTGACTTAGGCCATACCTGAATGGTCTAGTGGTTTTCCCTACTTTCTTCAATATAAGTCTGAATTTAGCAATAACTAGTTCATGATCTGAGCCACAGTCAGCTCCCAGTCATGTTTTTGCTGACTCTATAGAGCTTCTCCATCTTTGGCTGCAAGGAATGTAATCAATCTTATTTCGGTATTGACCATCTGGTGATGTCCATGTGTAGAGTGTTCTCTTGTGTTGTTGGAAGAGGGTGTTTGCTATGACCAGTGCATTCTCTTGGAAAAACTCTATTAGCCTTTGCCCTGCTTCATTCTGTACTCCAAGGCCAAATTTGCCCATTAGTCCAGGTATTTCTTGACTTCCTACTTTTGCATTCCAGTACCCTCTAATGAAAAGGACATCTTTTTGGGGTGTTAGTTATAGAAGGCCATGTAGGTCTTCACAGAACCATTCAACTTCAGCTTCTTCAGCATTATTGGTCGGGGCATAGACTTGGATTACCGTGATATTGAATGGTTTGCCTTGGAAATGAACAGAGATCATTCTGTCGTTTTTGAGATTGCATCCAAGTACTGCATTTCAGACTCCTTTGTTGACTATGATAGATACTCCATTTCTTCTAGGGAATTCTTGCCCACAGTAGTAGATATAATGGTCATCTTAGCTAAATTCACCCATTCCAGTCCATTTTAGTTTGCTGATTCCTAAAATGTCAATGTTCACTCTTGCCATCTCCTATTTGAACACTTCAAATTTGCCTTGATTCATGAACCTAACATTCCAGATTCCTATGCAATATTGCTCTTTAGAGCATCGGACTTTACTTCCATCACCAGTCACATCCACAAATGGGTGTTGTTTTTGCTTTGCTCTGTCTGTCTCTCCATTCTTTCTGGAGTTTTTTGTCCACTGAACTCCAGTAGCATATTCGAAATAATCCATGCAGCTAGCAAATATAACAAAGTCAGCATTTGCTTTGGAGCATTTAACTGTGCCCTCTAAGAGCATGTAAATATAAACAATTACATTTGTACCTGGGCACACATTATGGGCTGCCATCTATGGGGTCACACAGAGTCGGACACGACTGAAGCGACTTAGCAGCAGCAGCAGCACACATTATATAAAACAGTTTGGATTTGGATTTTAGAGCTGGAAAATCTGTTGAAAACAATATATTGGCTTAGTAACAACTTTAGTATATGATTTTTCAAGCATTCAGTGGGTTAAATGCTGGGGAATTCAACAAACATACACTGTTCTCCTGCTGCAGGCAGGATACTATGCCTAGCAGTGAGGCAGAGCCATGAAGAAGGAAAACTTGCCTTCTGTCTTCACCACGCTCACTTTCCTACAAGGTAAGTAGGCAATTATGATAACAGCCCAGAGAAGACAACAGCACCCCCCTCTAGTACTCTTGCCTGGAAAATTCCATGGGCAGAGGAGCCTGGTAGGCTGCAGTCCATGGAGTCGCTAAGAGTCAGACATGACTGAGCGACTTCACTTTCACTTTTCACTTTCATGCATTGGAGAAGGAAACGGTAACCCACTCCAGTGTTCTTGCCTGGAGAATCTCAGGGACAGGGGAGCCTGGTGGGCTGCCGTCTATGGGGTCGCACATAGTCGGACATGACTGAAGCAACTTAGCAGCAGAATGATAACAGCCACATGCCTGGGAAACAAATCTTATGGTCAAGTTGAACTAAGATGACGGTTAGGTAAGTCTCTGACAGAGAAAGGAGCAGGGTGAGTTTCAGGAGCTGAAGGAGGTCATTGCAGCTGGAATGCTGTTAGCAAGCAGACGGGCAGAAGGTGAGGCTCGTGAGAAAGGGATGATCCCACATGCAGGGCTGGTGGGCCAAGGTAAGGAACCAGGTGATTGCTACCTTCACAGAGACAGCAGTTCAGCAAAAGCACTGAATTCTTGACAAACTCATATTTTATAGGTAGCATAGGATAAGCCAGTTTACAGTAAGATCACTTTCTCAAAATATTCCATTATCAACATAGTCTTAGTACCTTTTGACACAGATCAGCAATCTCAAACACTGACAAACATTTCCAAAGAACTTGATTTCCAAGCCATCTTTTTTTTGCCAAATATACATATGTTCATCACATACATGTGAAATAAATGTGGTCTCATTCCCAGTTCATATGGTCCCTTCCCTTCTAATTTACTCTTCTCTCAAACTATAAATTATATTACCGGAAATACATAATTGATGAAAAAACTACAAAATGTAAAATACAAATTAAATTATGCTCAACTAATCATTGCCTTAATGTTATTTCAAAAGTAGATTTATTCATTTTTACTTGGTTAAAGTATAAATATATTAGGTTACCACATTTACAGAAAGATGCTCATGAAGAGAAGCAATCGTTTCAAATCCTCGCAGTATTAAACGAAAATAAGAATTAAATGGCGTGTATGTAATTATATCTGCTTCTTACTATTCAGTTATGTTTCTAAGAATGGCTTATTTTTAAACAAAAACCTAAATTAATAAACAGAAAAATCATGGATTATTGTTTAGTTTTTGTGCTTTCAAAGGATGAAGAAATAGTCTTTATAACCAAAAAGTTGATTACACACTGAACGGTATTCAAAATTCTTGATGCATAATTTAGAAGTAATTGAATCCATATTTGCAGAAACCACTAAAATTACTTAAAAACTACTCTATAGTGTTTCCATTCATAGAAGGATAGTCAAACTATTGAAATTTCAAAATTAGAGTCAATACAATTTATAGCTTCTGACTTTACCATGTTAAATACTTCAATGTGATTACTACATTTATGAAAGTTAAAATTAACAATGCTGGCACATCTTCTATGTAACAAATAGTCTTCATTTGCTCTTCTAAAACAAATACCATGTTTCGTTAAAACATTTCATCATGCTTTTATGTTTTGGTAATTCAGATGCAGAGCAACTGGTTCATCAGCCTAATTTTTTCACTACTAGGAGTTGCAATAAAGTGTAAATGAAAAAAAAAACTAATTAAATTGTCTTCTCTAAGCCCTACCTTGTATGTATATCATGACATATATGTCAGAGCAAAGGCAATGAACCAGATAATTGCCCCAAATTAGGAGATTGTGCCTCTACTGACATTTAAGTTTTAACCTAATAATTTCACTATTTAACTGAACTTTGCTCTACTAATTATGGGCACTTGTAACATTAAATATTTTTTAAATGTCAGTATATTGCCTAGTTAGGGAAAATATTAATGTAGTATAATCAGCAGGCATTTGATAATACTGACAACACTATTCAGTTTAAACATGCAAAGCAAGACTTCCCTAGTGGTCCAGTGGTTAAGAGTTTGCAGGGGACACTGGTTCTCTGCTCCAGGAAGATTCCATGCGCTGCGGGGCAAGTAACCCCATGAGACACAACCACTGAGCCTGCAAGCCTAGAACTCATATTCAGCAACAAGAGAAGCCACCATGATGACGAGCCTGAGCACCGCAGCTGGAAAGTAGCCCGCACTCACTGCAACTAGAGCGCAGCACAACCCCCCACTCACTCACCACAACTAGAGAAAAACCTGCACAGCAATGAAGACCCAGCACAGCTAAAAAGTTAAAAATAAAAAACAAACCCACAAAGCACCAGGGAGGAAACAACAATGTTAACACAGTCCAACTTACTAATTTGCTAATCATTTATAGATATTGATCAATTTATGCTAGTCATAATGCATATACATGTATATGTTCTCAATATATTTTGTAATAGAATAGAGATGTAGGTTTTTTAAACTTTTTTATTTATTTATTTTATTTCGTTATTTATTTTGAGGGGCTACTCTGTAGTGGTGGTGCGTGGGCTTCTCACTGTGGTGACTTCTCTTATCGTCGAGCAGGGCTCCAGGACGTGTGAGCTCAGGAGTTGCAGCTCCCAAGCTCTAGAGCACAAGCTAGACTTGTGGTGCCTGGGCCTAATTTCTCCGCAGCATGTGAGATCTGCCCAGATCAGATCGAACCCTTGTCTCCTACATTGGCAGGTGGATTCTTAACCACTGAGTGCCCAGGGAAGCCCTCGATATATTTTTGAAAAATCTACCCAGAGCAATACTTATTTACTATTACTACCTCAGTCTTGACAAGTGGAACTAAGTCTGAAATGGTGTAGGGAGCAGGTAAAATAATGGCTTGTTTAGTGCTCAGGCAGCAGGCACTTTTCAAAGAATTTTTCATGTACTATCTGATTTATCATATCCTCACAATAACTCTAGGAATATAGGTATTAATATTGCTATTATATGGAGAAAAAGGAACCCTCCTACAGTGATGGTGGGAATAAAAAAACTGGTGCAGTCACTATGAAGAACAGTGTAGAGGTTCCTTAAAAAACTAAAAATAGAGTTACCATACAATCCTGTGATCCAACTCCTGGGCATAGATGCAGAAAAAACTATAATTCAAACAGATGCATGCATTCCAATGTTCACACAGCAGCACTACTTACAAGAGCCAAGACATGGAAACAACTTATATATCCATTGACAGATGAATGGGTAAAGATATGGTACATATATACAGTGGAATATTAGCCATAAAAAAGAATGAAATAATGTCATTTGTAGCAACATGGGTGGATCTAGAGATTATCATCCTAAGTGAAGTAAGCAAGACAGAAAAAGACAAATATCATGGGATATCACTTATATGTGGAATCTAGAAAAACTACAAACAAGCTCATTTACAAAACAGAAATAGGCTCAGACATAGAAAACAAACTTATAGTTACCAGTGGGGATATTGGTGGGTGGGGAAGAGATAAATTAGGGGTTTGGGATTATATATACACATTGCTACTGCTGCAAAGTCACTTCAGTCATGTCCGACTCTGTGCGACCCCATAGACGGCAGCCCAACAGGCTCCCCCGTCCCTGGATTCTCCAGGCAAGAACACTGGAGTGGGTTGCCATTTCCTTCTCCAATGCATGAAAGTGAAAAGTGAAAGTGAAGTCACTCAGTCTTGTCCGACGCTCAGTGACCCCATGGACTCCAGCCTTCCAGGCTCCTCCGTCCATGGGATTTTCCAGGCAAGAGTACTGGAGTAGGGTGCCATTGACACACTATTATATATAAAATAAGTAAACAGCAAATATCTACTGTATAGCACAGGGAAATAGACTCAGTATCTTGTGATAACCTATAATGGAAAAGAATCTGAAAAAAATATGTGTGTGTGTGTGTGTGTATGTGTGTGTGTGTGTATGAGTGTGTGGAACTGAATCGCTTTGCCATATACTTGAAACAGCACATCGTAAATTAACTATGCATGCATTAACTATGCATGCTAAGTCACTTCAGTCGTGTCCTACTCTTTGCGACCCCATGGACCATAGCACACCAGGCTCCTCTGTCCATGGAATTCTCCAGGCAAGAACACTGGAGTCAGTTGCCATGCCCTCCTCCAGGGGATCCTCCCAACCCAGGGATAGAAATCGCATCTCTTAGGTCTCCGGCATTGGCAGATGGCTTCTTTAGCACTAGTGCCAATTGGGAAGCCCAAAATTAACTATACTTCAGCTTAAAAATTGCTGTTCTAATGTTCATTTTACAGATGAAGAAACTGAGGCTGAGAGAGGTTACCATCTCTAAGTAGAACTCTTCAAGACACTGTTCTACTGCCTCTTTGCATGTAAGACAGAGATTTTCTAAAGGCCTGCTCTGAAATATATTTAAATTGATTTCTTAAAGAGATTTTTGCCAGCTAATATACAGGGGTATCAAACTTCACCTGCCTCCTATGGAGATAGTTCTCTTTTCAGTACAGCCCCGTCAGGCAATGGAACAATTTGAACACTAGTCATTCAGCACACTGCCTTTGCTGTTTGTTCTTTTGTTGGATATGCTACTAAACCAGAAAAACATGCACAGAATTTCAGTAGAGAATGTGGTCCTGGAAATCCTTCTCTGCTGGTATATCTACTCTAGTTCCGATGCAACCCATGACTCAAAATTTAAATCTCCTACAAAGTAGGCGAAGAAAAACAACAAATATCCTTAGCAGCCCTCTCCATGACCATGAAGCAGTCTGCACCCAGTGCCTATCTCAAGGGGGACTCATCCCGCAGCTAAAGGCAGCTGTGGGGACTCCCTAGACCCCTTACTAGGGATCACTAAGTGACCACCTGCATACCAAGTCCCCCTGGTAGATATGTGAGGTGTTTTTATTTTTTCAAATATTTAAGAACACTTGGACATCAGAGGATTTCACAATAAATCTGGATTTATGGTCTTCTGTGGGGCTTCCCAGGTGGCGCTACTGGTAAAGAACCCGTTTGCCAACGCAGAAGACATAAGAGACGTGGGTTTGATCCCTGGGTCTGGAAGATCCCCTGGAGGAGGGCATGGCAACACACTCCAGTATTCTTTCCTGGGAAATCTCATGGACAGAGGAGTATGGTGGGCTACAGTCCACAGGGTCACAAAGAGTTAGACATGACTGAAGCGACTTAGCACACCTAAAACATATAAAGGTCAAGTCTGGGCAGAGTCTCTCATGACAACAATCAGCCATGAGCTGCTGCCCCCCACTAGACTGGGCACTGGATCGCTAGTAAATCATATCGTCATCACTTTTTTTAAAATTTTTTTGGCCTTGTGGTATGTGAGATCTTAGTGCTTGGACCAGGGATCAAATCCTCACCACCCTGCTTTGGAAGCTCAGAGTCTTAACCACTGGACCGTCAGGGAAGTCCTCCTCATCACTTTCTATTATCTGACATCAGGCCCATTTCATACATTACCTATAATTCCTCAATCTAGACACTTGAATTTCTGTTCCTTGCTCTAATCCAAGATTTCTTCCAGTTCTGAAATTCTGTTTCACAAAGAGAGAACAGAGACATCACTGAATTGTGTCCAATGACTTGTTCAAGATCACTAGGCTAGGACTAGCTAAGAGAATGGCCAAACTAGAATCCAGCTGTTTTTAAGTCCAGGCTGTTGCTTTTTCCAGCTCACCTGACTGCCTCTTATTTACACATGAAGTGATGTGATTCCAGTATGGAGAAACCAGGAATATTTTTCTTACAGCTATGAGGAAAGCTAACTCAGCCTCCAGAAGAGATAGAGAAATCTGGGTATTAGATTAGGGTTTGAATAAATGGCTTTCATAAATCCTATTTATACAAAAGATTTCAAAAGCTGAGAATGAATAGGAAAGAATATAGGGTTACAGGGAAGAGAAGGCCCTGCTATAGTTTGGGCTGCTTCCGTGACACTGTCAGATCCCTGAGAATTTCCTGTGTGGTCTGGAGTCACCTGCATGTAGATGTGGCTTCAAAGCTCCCTCCACCCCAGGGTGGGACCTGGCTTCCCATGAGCCTTTAAGACGTTCTCATAAGCACATTCTGACTTATGGCAAAAACCATGATAGGCCTACAAGTCATCCCAAAGATTAGAGTAAAAACTTGTCCAAATGTTTTATAATGAATTGCTGAGAAAATTAATCCCTCTGAGGGAATCATACACAACAATTTACAAACGACTAGGATATGTAAAATAATTTGATAATTCTTTTCCCAGAAATCCTATCATTCAAACAGGATTTCACACTAATTAGTCATTATTTTCATTCAGAAGCACCAGTCAGAAAGCACTAGGGAAGAAACCAAATTTAAACAGTTCCTGAAACAAAACTCTTTTTGTCTAAAAACTAGGAGATTTATTCCCGTAATAAAAATTCCTACCCTTAATCATGCACATATTATTACACCCATATTAATTCAAATTAAACTGCTGTGTACATGCATTTCTACAGCTTTTAACAAATAGAACTCTAGATTTTCATTTCTGCAGAGACCAGGTAAGTGAAAACAAAAAACTTTATGGTTATGTATTCAATTAGTGTTTTTCTAAATGCAGAACAAGAACCTAGATTTTTATTCCCTGAATGATTAATTATTAAATCGGTTTTGACATCTGCAATACAAAGCTCTCAAATATTCCGGGGCCCGGTAGAGAGCACGGCGCCAGCAAGCTGTACACTGTCACTTTGACTGCTCTGCTTGGGGTGGGAGTAAAATGATGTTTACCCTCACATCTTATAAAGCATCTGGGTCTGCTCAGAAGAAAGGCACTGGATCATTATTATCCCCATTATTACTGCTAATTTGCAACCTGAATTTTCTAAAAACTAGTTGCTTTCTCTATTATAAGTCATTTGTTACAAGCATGTTCTGTCTTTCAAATCTTTAAAATGTTCTCAACTAAAACAAAATGAGAAAGTTGTTTTTTTTTTTTCCCAAATGATATCTCACTGAAGAAAAATGCGGAGGAAAATGAGTCTTCCAGTCGACAGTTGGTCATGTACCTCAAACATCTGTTTCTCATAAGCTAAAGTTGCATATTTCACCTATCCTGATGTCATTAAGTTATTATGTGGGAAAAACATAGACTTTCAAATAAAACAAAATTGAAGCAATAAGCCTAGCTGTTACAGCTATGGCCTCTGGAGTTACACAGACGAAGGTTCAAACCCAAGGGCCCCTCCCAACACCACCACCACATTACCAATTTCTGTAAACCTCAGATTTCTCATCTATAAAAATAAGAAAATGATACCTACATACAGAATTAGGTACCTAAATAGAGATAATGTTCTAAAGTGTTCAGCATGTTACCGAGATGACCACGCAGTTGTATGAGGTTCTATTGTTCCACCCAACAGTCACAATACACAGAGGGCAGGCCTGACTGCTACTAACCAAGTTCTCAACCTGTACAGCTTGGAAAGGGAGTGGAAGAGGTGGATCAGGAGGAGTCACACCCGTGTGTGTGTGCTACCTCCTAACCACTGACTTACTAATAAAACAGTTGAAAAGGATTAGAGGCAGGAAACATGCAGAACTGAACACTCCCTCACCCATAAATAGGGTCAAAGTGAAAGGATAGGAGGAGAGCAACGGAGAGGTCATGGAAAGGGGAAAGCGGGAAAAGCACCAAGGGGAAGAAGCACGAAGCATCCCTGAAGAGAGTTGACATTGCTGCTCTGTCTGGCAACTCTCCCCAACTGAGGGAAGGCGTATCTCACAGAGGTCATGTGTTGGTCCTGAGGTAGAAGAATTACTGTCAGCAACACAGTGGAGAGAAGGCGAAGGAAGGCTGAAATAAGACTGTGTGTGCACACACATATACCACCTGATTCTATAAGTGTATAGATGTCTATCCATATGGATTTAAAGAATATATAGATATTGATATCCATAGTCATATAATTCAGATTGATAGTCTCTATATCAATAGATGATAGATAAGTATGAATATATATCTGGATATCTATCTATCTAGGGCTTCCCTGGTGGCTCAGATTGTAAAGAATCTGCCTGCAATGCAGGAAACCTGATCCCTGGATCAAGAAGATCCCCTAGAGAAGGGAATGGCAACCCACACCAGTATTCTTGCCTGGGAAATCGCATGGACAGAGGAGCCTCGTGGGCTACAGTCCATGGGGCTGCAAAGAGTTGGATATGACTGAGTGACTAACATTTTCACTTTCATCTATCTATCTATGTAAACAGAGATGTAGATATATTTCTGGATCATATAAAGAGATCTAGATATCTAATGATCTAGATTTTAAAGAATAGATGTAGATATACAGAGATATATATATATTAAGAGCCACATATTTCATATATAGCAATCTGGATATTCTTTAAAATCTATCTTTATAAACACAAAGAGCTAGAGGGAGATTGTTCTTTAAAAATGGCATGTGCCTGCTTTTTAAATTTCTGTACACACAGTAGCCAGTACTATTACCTACACATCTAAAGACTAAATGCTACCTTGACAGTAATGAAAAGCCCATCATACTGATTATTTATAGGCCAATTCCAATTCAACAAGAATATCCTCCAAGAAGCAAAGAATTCTTACAGATAAGGCAATCTTATTCCAGGTATTAATAAAATTTTCATTTTTATTATGCTATACATTTTTTTCAAGAGTTGGTCTATTTTTAAGGATGAGTTTTTTACTCACAACTAAAAATACATTTAAGCATATATACACACACATATACATATGTTCAGTTCAGTTCGGTTGCTCAGTCGTGTCCAACTCATTGTGACCCCATGGACTGCAGCACGCCAAGCTTCCCTGTCCATCACCAATTCCCGGAGTTTACTCAAACTCAAGTCCATTGAGTCGGTGATGCCATCCAACCGTCTCATCCTCAGTCATCCCCTTCTCCTTCCACCTTCAGTCTTTTCCAGCATCTAGGTCTTTTCCAATGAGTTAGTTCTTCTCATCAGGTGGCCAAAGTATTGGAGTTTCAGCTTCAACATCAGTCCTTCCAATGAATATTCAGGACTTATTTCCTTTAGGATTGACTGAATCTCCTTGCAGTCCAAGGGACTCTCAAGAGTCTTCTCCAACACCACAGTTCAAAAGAATCAATTCTTTAGCACTCAGCTTTCTTTATAGTCCAACTCTCACATCCATACATGAGTACTGGAGAAGCCATAGCCTTGACTAGATGGACCCTTGTTGGCAAAGTAATGTCTCTGCTTTTTAATATGCTGTCTATGTTGGTCATAATTTATCTTCCAAGGAGCAAGCATCTTTTAACTTCATCACTTCGGTCACCAACTGCAGCGATTTTGGAGCCCCAAAAAATAAAGTCTGTCACTGTTTCTACTGTTTCCCCATCTATTTGCCATGAAGTGATGGGAACAGATGCTATGATCTTAGTTTTCTGAACGTTGAGTTTTAAGTATGTAACCAAATATAACATATATACAATTAGTGTCAAACATTCTCTAAAAAAGCTTTTGATTTCAGAGTTTAGTTATGGAATTTTTTAACTTGAAGTTTTTTCCCCCTATATTATGATAAATTTCATTTAAATTATCTGTTTATTGAATGATAATATATTCAGAGATTGTAATATCTACAACAGGAATGTGACCCAGTCTATTTAACCTAAATAGACTACTCTAAAACTGGCTTTATTTTTCATACCACTTTATCCCTATTACTTATCATCAATTTTTATTTCTTTACTATGTTATTAATATCAATATTAATTAAAACATTTCTGGATGTTTTCTAAACACCAACGTGCTAAGTTCTTTACACGTTTTCAGTTCAGTCAGTTAAGTCATGTCTGACTCTTTGTGACCCCATGGACTGCAGCACGCCAGGCCTCCCTGTCCATCACCAACTCCCTGAGTTTAGTCCACTGAGTCAGTGATGGACACGTTTTATCTTATGGACATGTTTAAACATAATGGACATGTTTATCTTACATGTTTTATCTTATTTTAATTATTACAGAACCCAGTGAAGTGAGATCTATCACTATACCCATTGTACAAGAGAAAACTGGGAGAAAGTAAGTACCTTGCCTGCTCACACAGTGAGTGAAAACAGACCCTGGTTTGGACAAAGCTGAACAATATCAGAGCCTAGGAGGCACCATTCTTACTACAGTCCGTTCACAATGTCTCAGATAAACAAGTCTCCTGTATTTGTCCTTATTTCATAAATGTTTCTTGTCTACATTAAATGATAAAGTAACTTAAAAGAAAATTTTAAAACTGGAACCCCAAAGTATTACAATAATCTATGTTATATATATGTACATAAAACATTTATATCCCCTCCCACCATTCTGTTCTAGTTTTCTGGTAAAAGCAACAAAATGGCTGCTTGATTCACATACCATCTTATAACCACTGATGATTCCTTGAAACACTACATCAGTGCCTGTCTTGCTTTTCACAGTATCTAAAAGTTAAATTAAATGGAGAAATATTTGCCTTTGTAAATGATGATTAGCAAAAACTCCCTAAATTTATATTTCAAAGCACCTACAGAAAAAAGCGAGGAAGGAATCAGCTACATGAGTCAGCACTGCATAGGAAAGAAAAAACCTTATTCAACTTGCAGTGACTAGCAGGTAATACAGAGTGACTTCATTAGTTGTCAGTTTTAAGCATTTTCTGTGAAAACACTGCTTGAAAGCTTACATATACAATGAAGTATATCAATAAGCTTTCACATCTGAGACATCTTTCCTGAAATAGTTTTTCTGAAATATTCCTAATATTAACAGTTTCTAAAGTGATGTATTCATCACTCATGAATGTTATATTACATCCATACAATTTAGTTTTTGAAACAGACTCTAAAGGTGACAGCATGCTCAATTTTATATATTATGTAATTTTATTATAGTAGATTATTTCTTCCTTGGAGATTTTAAAATATACAAATTTTGCTATATTTAAGAGGATGAAACTGAAAGTGGCTCAGTCATGTCCGACTCTTTGTGAGCCCATAGACTATACAGTCCATGGAATTCTCCAGGCCAGAATACTGGAGTGGGTAGCCTTTCCCTTCTCCAGGAGATCTTCCCATCCCAGGGATGGAATCCAGGTCTCCCACACTGCAGGCAGATTCTTTACCAGCTGAGCCACAAGGGAAGCCCGAGAATACTGGAATGGGTAGCCTATCCCTTCTCCAGTGGATCTTCCTGACCCAGGAATCAAAGCAGGGTCTCCTGCATCGCAGGCAGATTCTTTACCAACTGAGCTATCAGGGAAGCCCCTATTTAAGAGGCTAAATAATTTGTAATGAATTTGTAGGAGATAACTGATTTCATTAATAAAAATGTTTCAAATCTCTTTAAAAAGATTAGTCAATTTAACCTTTAAACAACATAACCTGTATGTTTCCCTACATATAGCAAAGTAGCTTCACTTTTTCCAAGAAAATAATTGCTTTCTGTTTCTTTCTCATGTGTATCTGCATGATAATATATGAAGAAGATATATATATATATAGATTAATACCTGATGGATTTTATTATGACCAATATATTGTTTTATATTATTTATCTGTAAAATTTTTACAGATAACAGGAAACAAGAAAAATTATAAAGCCTGAGGAACACTATCTGATTAACATTATTTTTTACAACATAAACCTTTTGAATGTATGATTGTTTTACATACTCAGGCAAAATAAAAGTATCTGGGGAAGGAACAAAGCATTTCAGTATTAGTCAAATGCCTCAAAATATATTATACACATGTATTTGTGGTTTTATAATAATTAATTTCAAAGTCTATTATCTGTAATCCTATAAAACTCATCACGTGTCTTTATGTCTCTTTATCCTAGGGTCCTACCACCTAACCTTCTACTTGATGAAACTACTCACAGCTAGGCCCTCCTCACTTGCCACCATTCACAGAAGTGAGCAAAACCCTCTCTGTAACCCCAAAGTACTTTTCTCCACCTCTCTGAAACAATCTCCTTATTTTGCTTGAACTCGACCTATGCCCAGGTCAATTTCTCCTCCCCTTGAAGAGAGGCTCCTTATTGGCTTTTGGGTACCACTACCTTTAGCACTATGACTACTACAAACATCGATTGAATGCACTGGCATACAGTATAAGAGAGCCTTGATTTAGATAAAGAAACAGTTCTCAGGCCCACAGACTGATACTTGTGGTGGAGGACAGGGAGGGTTTGGAGAAAGTCTTATTATTATAAAACAGCTTTTCTAATTGTTAAGATTTGGATTTAGATTTCCATCATTAAGCTTTAAAGAACTCTCTAACTGAACTAAACAGAGAAGCAATGTGCCAACTTCATTCCAATGTCAAGTTTATAAACAAGCTATTCCTGAAATTCACTGAATGGAGAATAGAAGTTTTATCTATTTTTCTGGGCTCCAAAAGCAGAGAATAAACATGTTTTTTAAAGTGTTTTATTCTCCACAGTGCACATTATGAAAGCTTTTTGAAAGCAAATTATTAATAACTAGACATTTTCACGGGCTTCCCTGGTGGCTCAGACAGTAAAGAATCCACCTGAAATGCAGAAGATCCAGCTTTGATCCCTGGGTCAGGAAGACCCCCTGGAGAAGGGAATGGCAACCCACTCTAGTATTCTTGCCTGGAAAATTCCATGGACAGAGGAGCCTGGCAGTCTACAGTCCATCCGGTAGCAAAGAGTTGGACACAACTGAGCAACTAATCACACACTTAGATACATTTTCAAAAAGTAACAGAGATCATGTAACATACATAGATAGATCAAAAAGTAACATAGACCATAGGTATGAAACCAAAGGAGAAACTTCACATTTTTTATATATTCTTCTGAGTTCTTCACTCTGGCTTTGTCAACCATGACCTGGAAAGTTTGCCTACTTGTTTTTACTTTCCTAAATCTAAGGAGTATTCCTGTGAGGCAGTCTTTTTAGCTGGAATTCATTGAGTGGCTGCTATATACCAGTCATTGTTCTGACTTAATCCTCCCAACAAACTCATGAGGTTTAATACTATCATCTTCTCCATTTTACAAAGAGAAAACTGAGACATTCAGAGGTTAAATCACTCCTTAAATTCATGTGGATAGTTTTGGGGCAGAGAGTGGATTCATACTCAAGTCTGTCTGGTACTGCATTATGGTGCCTTCCACTGTCAACACATCATTTCCAGAGATTATGAAAAATAATAGTTGCCTAAATGGACATGAGTTTGAGTAGACTCTGGGAGTTGGTGATGGACAGGGAGGCCTGGTGTGCTGCGATTCATGAGGTCACAAAGAGTCGGACACAACTGAGCGACTGAACTGAAATAAATATATTATTTCATCTCCTCATTGAAACATTTAACATAGGTATGTCCATTTCTCCCACAATAATTTTCAAAGGCAGGCATGGGCTCATCCTGACTAAATTTGGCAAAAGGAACACATATTGAGTTCCCTGTTTCTTATTGTCTTAAGGTAAAATATTCAAGAAGAAAGGACAGAGAAACATAACAGTAAGAACCTGAGCCCCTGGAAAAAAGTTGGTTAAAGGCCAACTCTCGGGGTAAGAGGGAACTGGGTAGGGTGTTGCCAGGTGAGACAGCAGCAAGGTTGCTGAGTTCCTCTGCAAGCTGCCCATGTGAGGGAGTCTGAGGATTACACTGTACAAGTTACAAAGATTAACAATCGTCCAAATTATCATTTAATTACAAGAAGTTGTGTGAAGCCTAGGATGAGATCAAATGACCTTTTGTTAAATATAGAGCCTCTAGAATCTACATGAAGTTCAGTTTTGACCAATCAAGTATAAAAAACAATTTTTCTCCACTTATGAGGGAAAAACAACACAAGCTAGAATCAATACTTAGTAATATTACAAATTAACATTCAATATGTCCAATAAAAGTGTCTTTGTCAGTGTTTTCTTTGTTATTTGGAAATTTTAAGAGAGATTTATTTCATGAATTGCTATTGCTGTTATATGTAATATTTCTCAAATTATTCATAAAACTACTAATATCTGAAATCTTAATTCAGTTTGTCTAATGTTATGTAATTATCATGCACTAGATGTATAAATATAAATATGAATATGCCTATTATGTAAGATTTCTTAATATTTCTATTGGTTAATTATTTCTCTAAATGAGAAATCTTGTGTCATTAAGGAAAAGTTATTACCAAATACAAATGAAAATAAATTACTCAACCAATATTTCTATAGACTAGTCACAATAAGCAAAGTATAAAACCTTATATGAGCAAATTATCTTACTAATATTACAAAAACGAAATCATCTACCACGTATTGGAAGATAAATAAATAAATGTATTTGAAGATTATTGAAATAAATTAAGGGACATATAATCAATGAAAAATTAAATTCAAGCATATTTTTGAGTAGGACTTAGGACTGTCAATCAAATTCATAGTCCATCTGTGTGTGTTTCTCACATTTATTGTCCAAAAGATAACAAAGTAACAATTGCTGCCTTCACTGTGTCAAGGCAGATATGAGTAATTTCTGTAGGCTTTCTCTGTTGTAAATATTTCAGGGCTTGCATCATACCCAAGTGGATATCTTCATACTTGAATGGACCAGAGAATATGCACTTTTTCCCAAATGTATTTTTTGTATTAGAGATAATGATACTATGCAAATTAGCAAGGCTTAATGTTCCTACCAATATTTGATGATCTGAAATCAACCCCTGGTTAACAGATGGCCTCATCATTCTGGAACATAATTGATATCCTTTTTGAAAAATCTCACAGAAAGGCCAATGAACATATATTCTACCTGGTCCCTTGAGGAACTGTGCCTTCCAGATAGGAAACTCCCAAACAACAGAGTTTATTAACAAGTTCCTAAATATCATATCCACCAAAAGCAATCGAGTTCCTCCCATATTTCCCCAGCTGTTCTAATTTTTTATACTTTTCAATTATATTTTAACATTTTGTATTTGGGTGCTGTGGAATCTATTCTAAGATTTCGGAAGGACACATTTATCATACTAACTCACGCAGAAGTGAATTTCTTGACAAAAGTCCATGAACTTATTGAGATTCACAGGGGAAAAAGAAAAACAGCTATGTAATCAAAGCGGGTGTACATCCAGACAGACTTCAGACAAAGCAAATGGACCCTGACATGCATGAAACAAGTCAAACCACAAGAATTGATATGGCTCTAAGAGCATTTATGGGGTGATTCCATGACATGCACACCTGTTCACTGGAACCACGATTTCACATTCAATGGTTGAATACTAAACAGAAACACCTTATGTTTGCCATTGACATGAACTGTCAAGACCAACCTCTCACCAGCACAGATAATCATTCCAATAGTTCACTCTAACCACCAAGCGTCACCCAGACTTCCTGAAATAAAGAAAAGCCATCCCAGGATCTTGGGAAAGCATGAGCTTTACAGAGAAAGCGTGGCTGAGACCAGGTATGACTGATGAGTCCTCTCGTTTATACAATGATCTTCCAATCCAGGCTGAAATAGCTAATGTAATGAAAGGAAAAAGACTAGTAAAGATTAATGAGTTTTAAGAACTGTACCCTCTGTTCTGAAACAAATGTGGTAGCAAACAGTTCCCACTTCAAAAGAAAAGTCTTTTTTTTTTCTGTTTTTAATCTTTGAAATTTCTAATTCTTTTGAAGTTTCAACTGTGAGGTTTTCAATTCAGTAGTCGATATTTTGTTAGAGAAAATCAAGCATAGGGAAAAGATATACAATAATGAGAGAAGAAAGTCCCATCTTAATATCTTG
This sequence comes from Bos javanicus, assembly GCF_032452875.1. Lineage (NCBI taxonomy): Eukaryota > Metazoa > Chordata > Mammalia > Artiodactyla > Bovidae > Bos > Bos javanicus. The sequence continues at coordinate 120,890,351 of NC_083868.1, read as the reverse complement.
GGTCACAAACACCACTATGCATATAACTTAGCTAGGATCATTGAGGTACACATAATAAATTCTCAAACATTTAGCAGTTTATTGAAGAGAAATACTCACAACATGAGCTACATAAACTCATTCTCTAAATGAGAATATTTTAAAAGATATTGACTACAGATGTTTCAAAGTAGAATTTAAGGTCTCACTGGGTGTCCCCAACTGGTGATCACTCTATTGTAATCTTAACTCTTTTAGTGAGGTCGTTCAAATTCCTGTTTTCCCTTCTCAACTTTTCACCCAGCAAGCAGTCATTGTTACATTTCAACACTTCTTTACATCAAGCACCTAATATAAAACGGGAACAGCTGCAATTTCACTGCCCAGCCCTTTCTTCCACCCTTACAACATTTGTTCTGTTAATGTAGGTTAATTCTGCAAATAACACTTCTGTAAATTGTTCTTGCAAACTGCTACATCATTTATGTAAGGACTTCTGTGAACTTTGAAAAATTAATGCCTTTAATTTTGGTTGATGGCAACATCAGCAGAGCTCTGTAAATTGCACTTTAATGAGATTTTGCTACAGGGGATAATCTGCTACTGACAGAGGAACATCTTGAAAACATCTGTAGACCTATAATTTCTCTATGACGATTAGAGCCCACCACAAGACTCCAAATACAAACCCAAAATAAAGGGGAAAATGTAAAGTTCTAAATGAGAATACAACCTGTTCTTAAAAAGCAAAAGGCTCAGTATGAAAAGTTTTAGGCTCTAAAAATAAATCAATTTTTTGAACTAATTAACATTTAGCTTTATTTAATTAAGAAAGACTATTACTGTCTCCACTGCTGTGCATCTGTATATAATGAAGAAAACAGCAGTAGGTATAAGATACCACTGAGGGATATGCCCAAGTAACCCAGCACTATAGGTGCAAGGGAACGTCTATTATTGTTAAGTAACTGACATCAGAGTCTTACTTTAATGTTGTCATAAATAAAAGGAAGATTTCCACAGATGCCTTCACATATGGTTTCTTATTTGTCTCCGATGGAGACTGGGAGTTGGATTAGATGCCAAAATTAAATGATTTAAATAGACAGCTGCATAATGGAAACTACTAAATAACACCTTTTAAACAGTTTCTATTTATAGCTGATCTAAATCACAGAAGGATGACAAATTTCATTTTGTAAAGCTAACATCGCTTGTTCCTCTAATGCATTACTTCTAAAGCCCCATAGTTACCTTACCCTAATGTTCACTCTAGATAATGGTCGTGAATGTGCCAGTTTTAGAATGGTAACTTTGGAAATCACATCTCATTTTCCATAGTTAAATCTACTTGAAAAGGAATCTGCTTTAAAAGTATACCATATTCCTTACCTTGAACAGATTAAAATAAGCAGAAAGTAACATGAGATATTGTTTCATATTCCTCACCTTCTATGCCATGAAATTAATAGCTATTTGTTAGAATCATGAAACCCAACCATAATTTTAGGCCTATAAGATTTACATCTTTATCATTTTTCATAGGAAAAAAACTAAGCAAAAACTGCAGAATTAAATGAGTACATAATGAGACACAAAGAAACTGCCATTTCTGGAAAACTTAGATATATGAACAGGTTTTGTCTTAGTTCCCCAACCAGGGATTGAACCCTCACCCCCCTGCCCTGAATATGCAGAGTCTTAACCACTGAATTCCCAGGGAAGTAACTGTCCATGTTTTAATTGGTCCTTTGAAAGCTGAATTGTGTGTGTATTCTAAAATAAGTGAGAAATAAGAACAATTTAATAGATTCTCAAAACTGAACCTGAATAGCCTTGTGCTGTATTAAATGAGGGAAGCTTATTATTATTAATACTTCACTAGTAGAATCTTTTTAAAATTTTTAACTGTGTCTGGATACTATCAGGTACTCTTATGTTGCTTATGATTACTCTATTTCCTGCAATAATCAAAGTCCAAGCTAAGTCATAGTTTCTATTCTTATGCAGTGTATAAAATTGCAGATGAAAGGAAGAAGCAATAGGATGTACTGAGGTGGAGGTCTCCAAAGGCGGAAAAGAATATATAAGGGAATGTTATATATACTAGTAAGGATGTTTACCTATAGAATCTGAACAACTCAGAATAGTGATGCTGCATGCACTGGGCATTAAGCATCAACATCTATCTCCATTTGGAAGATTGGAATTTGTAGGTATGACTGTAGGGTTCCCCTATGTCCTTGGTCAGTTCCAGCTTCACTTTTAGCTCAACTTGAGATCATCATCATCATGTTTTACTCTTTCTTCTCCCCCTCTGATATTCACTTAGTACCCTTGCACCTGAATCCATTCATCATAAGGCCTAATCCCTGCCTTCACTCATAAGTATACCAAAGGAGTCCCTTGTGCACAGTTAAACAGTTAACTCCTTTCCAGCACTGCAAGTGCAAATTCATGTTTGGTACTGTGATTATCCCTTACAAGTAGTACATCACCAGTTTCAGAATCATTCAGATAATTAAGATCATTAGGGTACAGAATACACTTCTCAGACATTTCTAGGGGCTTTTTAACACAAAGAAAAGCCTACAATCATGAAGTTGATTATTACTTTTTCTTTGTTGAAAGAAAAGATTAGATTGGACTTTGTCAAGATTAGACTTTGCCAAAATGTGACGTCTGAAAGTAAAGACCAACATGTTTTGCTTTCAATAATGAATGTTACTGCAATATGTTCATTATTTATTGCAAAGAAGCTGTTATCTTTCAAAACTCATCCTGGAAAAGCAAGTGTTGTCAATTGTTTGCTACACTCTATATATCCAGGCTGATTCACAAATTTTGCTGCCTTTTTCTCTCATACATACAGACTTAACCTCTTATATGAGTTTACAAAACTAATCCTTTAGGCATAAAGCATTTAAGTTCTATCAACCCACATGACCCAACCTCCTGTATTAATGAAATAAACCTTGGAGTCCAACCTTTTGTTTGAATATCATCTCAGTCACCTCTGAGAACTGGGACTTCTGAAAACTACCTAATCTCTCTAATTCTTGGTTTTCTCATCCACAAAATAGGGTTAAAAATATCTATGCTTCCAGGTTGTCATGAGGGTTAATTATGATTATGTGTGTAAAGAGAATCACAAATGTAACAGAGTTTCAGTATATTAGTTCACTTTTCTTCTCTTCTCTTTTCCACTTTCTTGGCCAGTTGCTATTAGTTGCTACTGGTATCATACAGCCCCCTATGTAAAATGTTTCAATCAAGTGACCATGTCTTTTTGCTAAGTTTTCAGGACCATGGAGAGATCTCACATTTCCCTTCCTCACAAAATGTATTCTGCTGTCCCAGGGGGATAGGTTGCTGATTCATTCAGTAAATAAGTCCTAAAGTCCTGAATAGGCATTATGTTAAGTTCTGGAGAAATAACATTGAACAAAACAGACAAGTTCCCAAAACTGTGATGCTGTAATTCAAAGGAGAAGTAGACATTAAACAAATAACTGAACTCTCTCACTAAGCCCTCCCATCCCCAACCAAAAAAAAAAAAAAATCACAATTACAAATTGAACAGGTATAATAAACAAAAAAGTCCAAAGTTCTAAGAAAAGAATCCTAACAAAATCTTGGGGAATTGGGGGTGGTGGGTTATCAGAAATAACTTTCCCAACAGGTGACATTTTTGCTGAGATCTCAGAGATGAAGAGATAACCAAACAAAAAAGGATGATTGAAGAGCACTCTTGAAGCAAAATAATTTGAAGAACTTAAGAAAGACAAGTGCTGTTACTGGGAAATGATGAAGGAGTAGCACAATGGGAGGTGAGGAGAGTAAGGGCCTTGTAGGTCATGCTAAGAATACAGCAGAAATATAGAAGACTTGCAAATCTGCCTATTAATGTTTTTAAAACTCCTACTGTTTTGTTTTTCTGTACATTAATTATAATATTTAAAATTCAGGATTTTATACTTCTGATATCTCTAAAAATTATAAGATCTGGTCACAAAGAATCTGCATTTCCACATGAAGTTAGTAGAAAGTCACTTCACCTGGTAGACAAGGCATCATCTCTTCATATGCCACAAATCCATCACCCAAATTCACTCACAGGCATTTTCTGTTCATCCCCTGAAGTTTTGTAATTATGAAAGCCGAGATATTTCTACCTTAAAGTTTCTACCTTATCCTTCAGATCTAGCCCTAATTTTGTTTCTAATTATAAGAAATCATTACATCTTGTGGTTACATCTTGATATCCAGTCCTTCTGGAATATTCTCCAAGATAAGTGTCATTCTTTCACTTTTCTAGCACAGGAATATGCAAGCATGGCCAGCTTCCCAAGTTGTTTATTCTCCACCTACCTATTTATTGGGAGATCCTGGCTACATTTATTTCTTCTACCAGATGTTTTCTTTGGTCATGCTCTGCAGATACTCATTTGCATCCCAGGGGATTTATAGTTCAGTAGTGACTCATGATTATACCCAGCCAACAGGTATAATCACAAACTTCTATCTCATCTGGGTTTTTTTTCATCTTTCATCCATTAGACATTGAAAAGTCACTTCTAAAATTGTAGCAGATAGATTATTTCAAGAAACACTCTTTTAAAAGAATAACCAAAGACATAAAGAGAAGATGAGTTTGTGACAAACACTCAGTTATTTGGAACTCAACTATCCACTTCCCTCAATTAATCACATTTTTCTCAGTACTTTACTTCCAAGGAAAAGCAAATAAAAGATAATAAAATTTCAAAAACAAAGGTATGTATTTCCAGAGGTAATCACAGAGTTCAGTACAGTCTCTTTCACCTTTTCCATCCCCTTCTAAACTGATTTTCAATGAGAATACATTTTCAGAACTGAGGTGACAGGAGGCACTATAAGATCCCAGGTCATCAGAGTAATGCGCAATTGTATTCACTGCATTTTTCACATACTAAGAAAGGAAAGTTCCTGGCCTAGTGCCTTGTGCATAGTAATGGCCTGATTTTTGATGAATAAGCAAATGCAGACTAGTATATTGTACAAGGTCGTAACTTTAAATTATCTTACCTAGGAACCATAAGATTCTCTTACCTAGGATCTCCCAACATTTCTAGGGAAGTAGAGATTTTATTAACATTGGACCATTCCTATTAAATCTATTAATAAGCAAGTAGATGTCATACAAATAGCATAAAATCTAGGCATTCATGGAAGATACAATTGTCCAAAAGATTTCACTTAGAGATGGGTTGAAATCACTTCCTATCCTGGCAGCCTGCATCATCTCCCTTGTTGTACTGTTAGCATCCTACTCACAGCCTTTTTTTTTGCTTATTTGCCAATGTTAATAGCCCTTTTCCTAACAGCATCCTAAGAGAGGCCCAAACCCCATCAGCTTTGTGTCCCCTGGCCATTGTGGTTCCAATTTGTATCACTGTAGTCTTTATCAATTTGCCTAGCAATCCTGAGGTAACTGTGCATTTCAGGATTCTGCTAACATTTGTCTCTTGCTGCAAAAAGCTTTAGGGGAAAAAAATTATTCCAAATGGCATAACGGATGTTTTAGTCACTAAATTTCTTGGGAGTTTAAATTAAAATAAAAATGATACGCTTCGTACATGGATTTTCTTGTACTTAAGCCTTTAATGCCAGCTAAATAACAAAGGGGGCCATTAATGTAAAATTCAGCCTAAAGTCAATTGTATTACAAGCACTCTTAATGCTTGTACATTCTTAATGTAACAAGAAGTCTGAAAGGCACTTAACTGGATACAGCTGTATGCAAATTTGCTTTAAACTACGGAAGGTTAGAAACAGACATTATTTTAATCTTGAAAAATAAACCACTGAGTGTCTAGCATTTGGGTCTGTTAAGCTCATCTACTAATGATTCCCCCATTAAACCATAATAAAGTGTTTGAAAGTTGATCCAGTCTTTTGCACATGGTAAACAAAGAGACTGGAACTACAGCAGGCTCTGCCAAAAACCAGCAAGAGGATTATTGAATATATACATCCTCATGCAGCTGTCATTCACTCCCACCGTATTATATGTTTTGAAATAATTTTTAAAAATACGTGACATTTATCTAAAACTCACAAATTTGCCTTTTGAGAATGAAGCACAATCCATAAACTGATTCAGAAAGCTATTATTCAGTAGATGATGAATCAGGATTTGAAAGATGAAAAAATAAAATAGTGAAAAATAAAAATGTTGGTGGGGGTAGAAAAGAATTACATGATGATTATAAGTGTGGTCATACAAGGAAGCACACAAAATTCATTTCTAGGCATACTACATTATGCTATCCATAGTTCTCAAATAGAAAGCTAAGGTATACCTATATGCATCCACAAACAAATTGTTTATTCAATCATGAGTTATGTAGATGGTTTCCTAAAATAAACTGAACAAAAAATAGGAAGTAAGAAATAATCTCCTGGAATGCATGGGTCATTCTTTGCTGGATGTGTTCATTGTCTTTAAGCAAAATACCTAATATCTTGAATATTTGGAAAATGCTGTCAAGTTAAATTTCATAACACCCTTAGTTTCTTTTTTTTTTTTTTTGGTAAAACTAATATAATTTGAAGAGGCTTCCCTGGTGGCTCACACAGTAAAGAATCTGCCTGCAATGCAGGAGACCCAGGTTGGATCCCTGGGTCAGGAAGATCCCCTGGAGAAGGGAATGGCTACCCAGTCCAGTATTCTTGCCTGGTGAATCCCATGGACAGAGGAGCCTGGTGTGCTACAGTCCATGGGGTCACAAAGAGTCAGATATGACTGAGTGACTTTCAAATAAATATACTTCAAAATGAAATACTGCTATTAAAATGCCCACTGTATAATTATAAGTATTTTTAACTTGAAAAATCAAAGAGATTTTTAAATAATTATTTTATTGATCTTATCTGGCTTGTTCTCTTGATTAATCCAAATAAAATTTATGTCATTTATCATTCATGGCTACCTCCCCAAAAAAGAGTAAGAATGAAAGAAAAAGACAAATGGAATGGAAGAGAAGGGAAGTAAAAAGAGAAGGCAAAGGGGAAAAAATTCATGTGTTCAACAACACTTAATTATAGTGTACTATACGCTGCTGCTCCTGCTCTTAAGTCGTCTCAGTCATGTCCGACTCTGCGAGACCCCATAGACGGCAGCCCACCAGGCTCCCCCGTCCCTGGGATTCTCCAGGCAAGAACACTGGAGCGGGTTGCCATTTCCTTCTTCAATGCATGAAAGTGAAAAGTGAAAGTGAAGTCGCTCAGTCGTGTCCGACTCTTAGCGACCCCATGGACTGCAGCCTACCGTAAGGCTCCTCGGTCCATGGGATTTTCTAGGCAAGAGTACTGGAGTGGGGTGCAGGCATATGTAAATACAAGGGATGCCCTGATGAACGAAAATAGATAAAAGAGTCTTATCCTTGTGGAGCCTTTCATCTAATTAGAAAGCTAAATATTAATAAAGTAACAATACAAAGGACACTAAAAGTACAATCATGGTTTTTGGTAAAAAATAAAAAAAAAAAACACAGTATTTTTATAAAAATTTAGAACAGGTTAGGTAAGAAGTCCCAAAGAAGTAAAAGTAGAAATAAGAATTAAAGATTAGGTGGGGGCAGGGAAGAAAAAGAAGGTTAAGAAGTGTTCCCTACAAAAGAACACACGCAAGCCCTGTGGTTAGTTTCAAGATAGTAAAAAAGGAAGTGAAACAGTGCAAATGTGGCACAGAACTATGTTGCTAAAGGAGACTAGATAACTGAAATCCACTGAAGACTAATTTTAAGAATTGGATGTCATCATATATGCATTTCAGCAGGACATACTTAGCTGTAGTGAGGCGAATAAAATGAAAGAAAACAAATGTGAATATAAAAAGATCAGTGAGGAAATCTGGGATGTGAAAGGAACTGGTGCCTTGGAATAGTTTGCTAGAGGTAACAAGGAAAAGTGGATGCATTGGAGAAACATATCAGAAATAGCACCGGACTCCCCTGGTGGTCCAGCAGTTAAGACGCCATGCTCCCAGTGCAGGGGGCATGGATTGGATCTCTGGTTGGAGAAGATCCTGCATGCCATGTGGCACAGCCAAAAAAAATACAAAAGTAGCACTGATAAGGATTAATAATAAATTGTATGTACAGGTTAAGTTTCTGACAGGTATGATTAGATAAATCGTGGTACCATTTATTAAGAATAAGAAAACCAGGAGTGGAGCAGGGAGGAAAAGGATGAGTTCTATTTGAAATATGTTGAGTTTGAGATGCCCTTCATTATACTCTATAATAAATTTAAAAGTATTAAGTTGCACACTGTGAAGTTTTTATATCAGTAATTATTCTAATTAATAATACGTTCCTTAAAAAATAAAAGTCACAAATTATATGTAAATATATACAGCATCAATATATTTCCAACTAGAGTCCTAAATCTCAGTAAAGCCTGAGAATAAAATAAAAGCATTTTCACACATGCATTCCAAAACATAATTATTTCTTTGGCCATTTTCTCAAGAAGTTAATGGAGAATATGTTCTTCTAACATGGAGGTATAAATCAATATTGAGGTAAATAAAGATTCAAAAACCTAAGCGCTAAACATAGAGAAGTTACTTATAGTGAAGCATGTTTCAGAGCTTTTGTACAGCATTGGAAGACTTGGCTGGAGGTACAAAGAAATTAAGCAAATAAAAAAGTAAAATAATATTAACTCTTGGGGGAAAGTTATGTAATTTTAAAATGCAATCATATGGTATCACTTGGTTTAAGAGTGAATAGTATTTACATAGTAAAAACAACATCTGACTCATTGGAAAAGACCCTGATTGAAAGATTGAAAGCAGAAAGAGACGAGGGCAACAGAGGATTAGATGGCTTGGTGGCATCACCAGTTCAATGGACATACACTTGGGCAAACTCCGGGAGGTGGTGAGGAACAGGGAAAATTGGCAAGCTGCAATCCATGAGGTCATAAAGAGTCAGACATGACTTGGTGATTGAACAAGTAAAAATAATAAGGGAAACATAAAATTTTGATTAATTGAAAGATGAGTATCAAGAGTATCATCTGAGCAGATGAGCAAGGACACATCTTTATGAAACTATGTGGCTGTCAGTGCAATGCCTGACACGCACAGACCTTCCTCTGTGTGATAAACGCTGCCCAGCCTGCTAAGAAACCATGACCCTTAACCTTCCTTCCCTAGGAGTCAAGAATTACCCGACCTCTCTATTACATTTTGGGTGATGGGTCATTTCATCAAACTTGCTTTATCTACATTTTGTGAGAATATCTCTGTGTCCCTGGAGAAGTCCACTCACTTAAGGAGGAGGTATAGCCTTCCTCTAGCTTCACTTCTGACCTTTGATTGCAGCACATAATTTTTTAAAATTTGTTATTAAATACGTCAGTGTAGAAACCAATGACCCCTCTGTTGACCCTACATGACTTACTGTTTGTTCCCCAACACAACCGAAAGAGGCAGAAGTGGACCAATTTTAACAGAAGCAAGTGGAGCCGTGGCGAGGAAAAGCAAAGAGGTTAAAGGACCAAAAAGAGGAGGAGCTTGAGGAAACAGGACTGATGGAGAATGAGAAAATGCATCCCAAGAGACTAGAATTAAGGATCCTGTGAACAGACACAAAATCCTAACACCCTCTAACCAAGCAGAGATTGGATTATACCACTGAAATATGAAGAAAAGAACTAGTAGAAACTTCTGAATTTTGTTTGTTCAGTTAATTTTTTTTGCTTGCTAGGCTCCTCCTGTACTCTGTGATATAAGACCAATGTCTAGGTTTGACTAAACATTTTTTAGGTTCCCAATTAAGTTGCATCTTTCCAAGATACTTTCCATATTATTTATAGTCATCACAGAGCTGCCAGTCTGCCCCTAGACTTTAACACTTCGTACTGCATTGATCACTCTATTATATTAACATCTTCATCAAATATATTATAATGATCTGAGTTTTTAAAACAATGTCTTAAGTTTCTGCATTTCTCACAACAAAGGTAAGTGCCTCCAGAGCTCTGGGTAAATATTTTATTCTTTATAGTTAGATGTTATTACAAATACACAGCAACCTACACAGGCCCATGTATGTACTCTATGTTCAATTCATTTTAAAAGTAATCTGTCTATATATCTACTGTCGAGAAATGTCTAATATTCTGATAATAATTTTTAATTAATTTTTAAATTGTCAGTTGTTAAATACAGTCACTATGATAAATTGTTTTTAAATATGTGCTGTGCTAAGTCACTATATTCATGTCTGACTCTTTGCAACTCAATGGACTGTAGCCTGCCAGGCTCCTATGTCCCTGGGATTCTCCAGGCAAGAATACTGGAGTGGATTGCCGTGCTTGGGAAATCGAACCTACATATCTTATGTCTCCTGCATTGACAGGCAGGTTCTTTACCACTAGCACCACCTAGGAATGTAAAATTATTTTAAATGTATTCAAATTATCTAAATAAATGATCTTTAAAGCAAAGGTAATACTGAAAATTCATCACTTCCTAATTATTTACTACATTTTGCTATTATCTTGCTCCTCAGGTTATTTATATCCATCACATCTGTGCAATACTGGCAACCCTTCCCAACTCTGCTTTAGTACATCATATTGGTAGGATGTGAGAGTTGGACTGTGAAGAAGGCTGAGCGCCAAAGAATTGATGCTTTTGAACTGTGGTGTTGGAGAAGACTCTTGAGAGTCCCTTGGACTGCAAGGAGATCCAACCAGTCCATTCTGAAGGAGATCAGCCCTGGGATTTCTTTGGAAGGAATGATGCTAAAGCTGAAACTCCAGTACTTTGGCCACCTCATGTGAAGAGTTGACTCATTGGAAAAGACTCTGATGCTGGGAGGGATTGGGGGCAAGAGGAAAAGGGGACGACAGAGGATGAGATGGCTGGATGGCATCACTGACTCGATGGACGTGAGTCTGAGTGAACTCCGGGAGCTGGTAATGGACAGGGAGGCCTGGCGTGCTGCGATTCATGGGGTCTCAAAGAGTCGGACACGACTGAGTGACTGGTCTGATCTGATCTGATCTGATTGGTAACTTGAAATTGGCAAATTGGTAACCTGAAGGTGGGAGTGCTTACATCAAGAAATTTGAAAAAATGCCACAAAACAGGCCTTATATTTTGTTGATTTTGTTGCCTATTCAGTCTAATACAGATTAAACCTAAACTGTATCTGTCTACATCCATTATGTTATACATAACATAAAATTGAAGCATTTGTCTAAAATTTGAAAACTATTATACTATTCAGCAAAAATGTCATTGACATCATTGACTAACAAATGAGTTCATATATATTGTTATTGGTTCATTTTTCATCTTACCATAAACAAAAATATCAACCAACATTCACATTGAAACTATATACATTCATCAGCTACACCACAGTTTGTGCTATGCATGCTCAATCACTCAGTCATGGCCAACTCTTTGTGACTCCATAGACTGTAGCCCACCAGGCTCCTCTACCCATGTGATTTCTCAGGCAAGAATACTGGATTGGGTTGCCATGCCCTCCTCCAGGGGACCTTCCCAAACCAGGGATCAAACTGTGTCTCTTGCATCTTGTCTGCTGCATTAGCAGGTGGATTCTTTACCACTGAGCCATCTGGGAAGCAACCATAGCCTGGCTACAGGTAAAAGAGTTTAGCAAAAATTAAAGAAATTACTCTGTGGGAATAAATTGGCTATATGGAATTTACAATAAAGAATGTGGTATATTTCATTATTTTTAAATTTTACACTATATATTCTTTACCTAAGTAAAGTGTATAGTAACTATATATATATATATATATATAAATACATTTTTTCATGGACCAAGTTATTAAATATTTGCCAACATAGCACTGCCTAAGACAATTGTTTACGATGCAAATTCCCAGGCCTCAATCCCTCATATTAAATTAGTAGATCTTGGGTAAGGCCCAGAAATTTCTTTTACACAACTTTTTTTTCTACAGTGGAAGCCTTAAGTTTGATTAGGGAAGAAGAGAAAAGTAAACAAAATGAAATATACTGTTGAGTCAGTTTTCGATATCAACATATGAGTTCATTAAGAAATCAGAATATAAAAGGGACTACATTCTCTTTTTCAGGAGGGAAAATAAATTCTGCATGGGTATTAGGCTATTTATTTAATTTAAAAAAAGTAAATTAAAACTAAAATCTTTTTATTCACATAAATACTTATTTTCTAAATTATTCATATATTACCACCATTGTAGTCAAAATCAGTGTGGAAATGAGAAGTCACTTTGGAATTATACATGAAATATGGATGTCTTCATTCTAGAAAACTGATACTATTGAAAATCGTCTTCAACCACAAGGTGAGTGTCTGGATTATGGAATGTTGCACTGAAATGTTCTCTATTGAGACAATCAAACCACAGCATGCACCATTGAAATTTATGAGTTCCATCTTTTAATTACTCCCTTTAACATTTGATCAGTATTTCCACCCCTTAGTAGACAAATATTCTGAAACTTTTTCTCCTGGTTTTATGACACGATATTTCTTTATTATATGACCATCTAAATGACACTATCCATAGAAATGGATTTTGAAAAACAGTTTTAAGCCAAACAACTAGTTGTTTCTAATGAGAGGCCATTAGACATCCAGTTACTGATTCAATTCAATTCTGTTAATCATTTTTAATGTGTTCACATCCAATCCCTTGTGATTTTATGTTTTTATTGTTCAACAATAAGAGAATAGTGAGCCTGAACAGAAAAGTCAGCTGAAATCTCAAAATGGATCAAGAAAACTATTCATACAGTTATCAGAATTCTTAACATAAAAGAGATGCATAGTAGCTATTTGAGTGAATTCAAACTTATTTTCTCATCTCACCCCAAAATCAAAAAGTACACACTGTACCTCCTTAACCACTTTTGTATATTCACTGGCCCCATGCATTGCACACTGGAACATATTCAAGCTTTTTAGATGGGTTGTAACATAGTGGCCTTGATCTGATCAGCTGTAGTTACCTCTAAAATCCCATATTGTCACATTTTTGCAATACACTTAAAGGTGAAAAGAAAATTTCTGTATCAATTGTGAAAGAGAAATGAATGATTTCAGACAACATTAAGCAGATCCTATTTTCTAGACACCCTCACTTCTGGGAGCCAGTGGAAACCAAAATATGATGAATCTTCACACAGTAGAAGCCAAGCAGGTCCATCACTTTATCTGCCCTTAATATCTAATTCAAAAGTAACCAGCTACATTCACAGCAGGGCCTACAAGATAAATTAATTCAAAGCCCTTAGCAACCTTACAATAACTAGAATTAAACTTTCCTTGTCAGGAGCTTAACTATGGCAAAAATTTAAATTAAAAAAAATGTCCTTTTGAAAGTTTTGAAATTAATAAGCCCAATTCATTTGTGACACTAGAGACTATTTAAGTTTTGCAATTAAATAACCAAAGGAAAAATCACATGAAATCCTTTTTCTGAATGTCTTAAAAGTTAAAGACTCATGCTTAATATGAAAAGTCCTGCTTTTTCCACTTGTGATAAATTATTAGTATCTTGGTCATGATATTAATATACTTCCCATCATTACATTTTTAATACAGTAAAAATAATGATTCCTATATTTATGTAGCTACAAATTCTTTAATATACAATTAAGCACACATAATAAGAAGTATGGTTAAACATTTGTAAGTGGAATGTTATTTGGAGCTTTAAATTATATATACTTAGAAGGCAAGAGTGTTTTCTTAGTTCCAGAAATTGATAGGTCACTTCCCTGATGTTAATTACTTATACTAATAAGTGTAAAGAAAATTCATCAAAACAATTTGCTAATATTAACTTCCTTTTGTTTTTAATTTCTTATTTGATTTTTTAAAAAGAACTTTGGAAATCCATAAACATGGGAAGCTCATCATATATTATAATTAATTAAAAAACAGTTTTTGAATGCAAATTATCCAACGTGCTATTTTTCACTGATAAGAGATGCGAGTTTTTTCAATTTGTTGTTTGTCTAATGTTCAGGATGTATTTTTAGAAATATATTTAAAATATTTTTTGGATCAAATGAAAGTGTCTCTCCTATTCTTACTACTGCCAAGCTTATGATTTACACACAGTTTAATTATTCAGATGTTTATTATGTTCTACATAATGAAATTTGGACCCTCATATTTTCTTCCTACATGCTCGATGCAGGCTGCAATTATAGCCACAGATATCTGTTTATTTGATGAATTTTGCTTCTTCTGCATAGTTTGATAAATATGGAAATAAGTCAAAACCTACTTTATATACAGTAATTAAAGTGAAAAATCTAGTCATGATGCAAATCCTTAATTGGACTCCAGGAGAGATATGCAGAATTTCTCTTTAATAATATGGGATGACTGGGGACAGAAAAACAAAGCACACTAAAATATGGTTTAGAAGCACAATTAATCACAAAACAGAAAACAACCAATTTAGCATAGCTCATTCAGTGACTCTCGTGGCTCAGGTAATGTTCTTTTAATCATCTGGCTCTAATATTAAGGTTGTGTCATATGCATCTGAAGTAAAATACAATATATATGCTGATCTTCAGTGGGAACCGTGTTCTTTCATCTAATTTGTAAACAGAGCCCTTCATAATAAAATGCTTAGACTACTTAATGACATGTAAGTGAATGATCAAAGCAGTACAAAATGGTTTTAACTGTATTCTTTAAATATATTAATTTTTAGACAAAAATGAATAAGCCTTTGGAGCTCATGATAACTTTTTAGTTCTTGTGCAAATTTTGTTCGGTCCTAATAAAGTAGAAACAACTAGCCAAGATATGCTTTAGGCTTTTGACAATATAAAGGATTCACTTGTTATGTAAAATTAAAGGGATGCATCTTAAGATGGTATAGATGTGGATAGAAAACAAACATCTAATAATCTAAGACCAAAAGTATCTGTTTTCATGTACAATACATTCATTTATCTAATCAGCTAAAAATTAACCATCATTGTCCCCTAATTCAATTGTAAAGATATTATTCTCTATATAGATTTTTATATCTCCTTACGGATATAATTATATGAGTTGGCTTAACAAGGAAAAGAAACTGGATTTTTGTGTTACTTTAAATAGAAATCCCATTATTCTGTGGTTCTATATAGAACACGTCTCAAAACTGTGACAAGCAGATGAGAGAAAGGAAATGTTATATCTCCAAAGTTATTCTGAATTGCCCAAGTATAACCAAATTGTGTGTTTGTGTCCTGAGAGGGGCCAAAAAAAGAGGTTTATGCCTCTATGCCTCATGGGCACTTGATGACATTATCACTGGGATCATTTTTCTGTTCCCCAGATGTGTCCATCAGAAGAGACCATGACTGCAGCCTCCATGCTGAGAGCAGCTGAAATAAGAGAGGCTTGATGTCCAGTATTCAAATCACTGCAAAATTCTTTCTAACCCAGGACGCCTAACCTTCCCAAACAGATAAAAGGAACCAAAGACAATTGAGTTTAGATGGAGTCTTCTCCTGGTTTCCTGAGATGACCTGACATCTCTATGAGGCACCTGCCATAAAACTTAAAGGTTTCAGGGAGGTTGCCCTTTGATGTCTCTTACTGACAGCCGGTCAGCCTTTGATGTGGTCCTGTGGCACACGTTTTCCTTCACAAACTGAAGCACAGTTTAATAGCAAACAATTTCTACACCCAAGGTAATATTGGTCAAGGTAATATTGATGTTGCTCATCTCTACATCACAAGCTTGCAACCAAGAAAATGAAAAATGTGTTTTACTTTGAAATGTAGAAAAAAAAAAAAAAGTGTGTGAACGTAATTGTAATTTACCTGATGTTATAAATACCCAAACTTAGAATGGAAAATAGATTTATTGTATGAATTTTACTTTGGACAATACACTTTCCTTATGTAATAGCAATAATAATACATAATAATAAGGTCCCAGTCTTTTCAGATAAGTATAGCAGATTTAGAAGTAAATGTGCTATATTTAACTATAATATACTCAATAACTTTCAGAAATATTTAAAAGATGGACACATGTTTTCCTATTTACTGAATCTTTGGTTCTGCACTGTCCATTATAATTAGAGCTTGACCTTTTCTCTAAAAGCTTTACAATGTTTTCCAATGTCAAATGCTCCTAATCTCAAATTTTGGAAATATAAACTACGGAATAAAGATCATCTATCCTTCTCCACATCTTTAGAAAAATTAATGGTTAATTCTTCTCTGCAGTTCAAATTAAATCAGGTCACATATCTGGACTTTTCCTGTGTTGTTCAAAAGAAGAAAAGACAAAGAAATAATGCCTCTCTGTAGCCCTGGAAGGCAATTTTCTGGTTGCATTAGATGGACACTTTTGAGCTACCTGCATCCATTTTTATTTTATCCAGTAAAAATATAACTATAATCCTACATCAGGAAACTCTATCTGCATTATTTAGGTAATAGTCAAATAATATAAGATAATTAATTGGTAATTAGTTTTCTAATTCATTTGCAATGTCAAACCAACATTACCTTGTTGGTCTCATATTGTAGAAATTGTTTTATTACTAAGAGTCTAGCAGGTTTAATTTTAAACTGTGTCATGTAGAATTCCTTTATATCCTATAATATTTGAAACATGATAAAACTATAAAGTGTTATAGCTCTTTATTATCAAGATGAAATCATGTCCCCTAAAGCTAAAAAATTTATTTCTGAAAATGTTTGCCTACAGTGGTGTATCCCAGTAGAGAGACATTTATTTAGGAGACTTAACAAACCTTTATAGCAATAAATTTCATTACCATTTTTTTTTCCATAACAAAAATCCCAAAAGTTTCACTCTACCAGAGTTGTTGTGTTACTAGTCATATAACTATTTCTTAAGTTGCCTATATGGTACACAGACTTATGCTAGTTGTATTATTTCAAAATTTTTAAAGACTAAAACTATGTTACCTTTTTAAAAATGCAACACATTTTTGCCATCATTTCCAAAAAAACAGAGGAGATGGGAGAAAAAAATGGTAAGAAGGAAAGAAGGAAGGGAAGAAAGAAACTACTAAAACAATGTCTCCTGGTGTCTGACAATAATACATTTCAACTTAGAAACAATCTTGGCCTTCTCATTGGAAATATGTAGGATAAATTGCATGTTATAAAGCCATTTTGATCCTGTGAAGCCTTTAAAAATGCCTACAATTTACTATTTCTCTCTAAAAAATTTATCAAAACATGAACAAACCAGGCATTTTAAATTCTAGATGTGGTATTTTGAAGAAAAATGTAGATTGAGCATGTATCTAATATTCCTCTAACATCTGAAATATCTTAGAATTTTGAAATATCTAAAAGGAAATATACAAAACTATAAAACATATCATTAACATATAAAACTGTAACCACCACTTACAACTCAAAATGTTACATATCAATTACAACCAACAAAATATAGGCTTTTATTTGCTAACAGGTTACAAATATATATGAGAATGCCAAGCTTTAAAAAACAGATAAACACATGTATTCCAAAAAGTAAGACAGAGGACTCTAGCAGTTTCATAATCTGACAATAAAAATTATTATTGTTCTCTGAAGACCTGTGTTATACAGAAAGCAAATCATGTATGGCTTTCACTTTCTCCTGTACCATCCCCACCACCCACAATTTGGGTCATTAGGAAGAAATCTGTTAATCTTTTCATAAATTTCAAAACCTATGCTTTGGGTAAATCTCAAAACTTCTCTGTCACGCTCTTCAAAATATTTCCAATTTTAAAAGTGAAGTTTCACTTATGGAGTACCAAAAATTTTAATTAATGCCCTTGAACATGTCTATTTCTCTCTCATATTTATTGTACAAGCATATAAATCGGAGAAAAAGTTTCTCACTTGTTAATCATAAGATTACAATTCTACTGCAAGCAGTAATTCCCTTTTGAAAAGATACACTTTTGAAACTGGAATTATCTGTTAAGAATCCTAAGTTTCATTCAGGTTGTTTTGTGAAATGTTCACCATGCAAATATAATAATCATGGTGGTACACCTCTCCCTCAAAAAAAGATGGATTTTACAATTCCAGATGAAGAATAAATTCAAGCCACAAAAATTCAGTCATTATTTCAGGGTAAAATAAAACACATCTCACAACTTAAAGATATCATTATAAAATATGGTGAAACTATATTAAGTTTATTACTTTAGGATATAATATACATGTTATGATCATGAAGGGATTAAGCCGTCTTCCTCTAGCCCTACAATGCAACAAGCATATATGCCCCTTGTATTCATAAATCTGCTCCTGGGAAACCTAGACCAGCAAAAATTTGCTGTGAAATTTGCTATGTGCCAAATACTTTGCTAAGAGTATAACTTATATACAGAGTATATCATGAGAAACACTGGGCTGGAAGAAGCACAAGGTGGAATCAAGATTGCTGGGAGAAATATCAATAACCTCAGAAAGTGAAGAAGAACTAAAGAGCCTCTTGATGAAAGTGAAAGAGGAGGGTGAAAAAGTTGGCTTAAAGCTCAACATTCAGCAAACTAAGATCATGGCATCCAGTCCCATTACTTCATGGCTAATAGATGGGGAAACAGTGGAAACAGTGGCTGACTTTATATTTCTGGGCTCCAAAATCACTGCAGATGGTGACTGCAGCCATGAAATTAAAAGACGCTTACTCCTTGGAAGGAAAATTATAACCAACCTAGACAGCATATTAAAAAGCAAAGACATTACTTTGCCAACAAAGGTCCATCTAGTCAAGGCTATGGTTTTTCCAGTAGTCATGTATAGATGTGAGAGTTGGACCGTAAAGAAAGCTGAGCACCAAAGAATTGATGCTTTTGAACTGTGGTGTTGGAGAAGACTCTTGAGAGTCCCTTGGACCGCAAGGAGATCCAACCAGTCCATCCAAAAAAAGATCAGTCCTGGGTATTCATTTGGAAGGACCGATTTTGAAGCTGAAACTCCAATATTTTGGCACCTGATGCGAAGAGCTGACATTTGAAAAGACCCTGATGCTGGGAGGGAATGAGGGCAGGAGGAAAAGGGGATGACAGAGGTTGAGATGGTTGGATGGCATCACTGACTCAATGGACATGAGTTTGGGTGAATTCTGGAAGTTGGTGATGGACAGGGAGGCCTGACGTGCTGTAGTTCATGGGGTCACAAAGAGTCAGACACAACTGAGTGACTGAACTGAACTGAAGAGTATAAGACACTCATCCTCACTCCTCCTTATAAGGCTCATTTTAACTTTGTGCAATAGATGGAATCATTACCCATGTAATACTGAATCATTACTCTTATATTACAAATACGCCATACATTTGAAACACAGAGCAGTTAAGTACCTTACCCTAGGTCATACATTCAGTAAGCAAAAGCACCATTGAGACAGTACTTATTTATCTTCATGGGCCAGAGAGACAGATATAACTTCTTAGTTTCACCTCCAAAGGAATGGTAATAGACTTTGCCCTGAAAGAAAGAGGGAAACCCAGACAGAAATGGCCAGTAAAATCAAAGTGAGGGGCAACTAACCTCCTGGTCAGCCAGATGACCTGAGATGTACCCTTTTTAAAGGGAAATGATCATAGAGCTTGGACCTCACCGCCCACCACTACCATGATGTAAAAGCCTCACTTCCCTAACTATGGGGAAATACTAAGTGAAGAGAGAGTACCTACCATGGGTCACCAAACAGAGATAAACACTGAAAGATTGGCCCAATTCCATGGGAAACCCAAGGTGAGAGGGTGGTAGGAGAAACTGGAACAGCCTGGACAACAGCAGGGCAGGAAATGCCAGAGCGACAAGGGCAGGAGAGAAATTCTGTAAAGTGGAATGAACCCATTTTCCAACCAAGGAGAGGCGAGGCAGGCAGACTTACTTGTAAAGCTTTTACTGAGAGTAACAAAGTCTCACGTACTGAACATTCATCTAAATGAGTGCAAGGCTACAAAACCGAGCCTCAGACACCTTAGCCAGGTAGATGGGGACCAAAGGAACAGAAAGGATATGAAAACAGCTGATGGAGAGAGCAGAAGGCAACGACCTAGCCATCGTCAGAAAACATTCACCCACTCCCTAGGCAAGAACGGAAAGTGTAGTCAGAGAAAGGATTGCCCTGACACAGTCTATAATTAATTGCCATGTTTGATTTCATATTTAGTAAATGGAGTTAAGAGTTTTTCCACAGAGCCCTTAGAGTGTTCTCTAGACAATCCATTTTTAATTACAAGTGTAAGAGCCTTAATAGGAGTTTGTCATGCTCCAATAACTAAATACAGCTGGAACCTAACAAGACACTGGACGCTGGACAGATGTGCAGAGACAACATGACCCAGCTGCAGGCTGATGGGGAAGGGTGACAGGCACCAAATCGTGCCAGGACCCTTAGCGCTTCTCAGCCACTGCAAGTAAATCACAAAGTTTGCTTTTTCAGTTTCTTCTCTATGAAGCATCAGATGATCTGGTATGTGCCAGAAGATACAGACATAACAGGGTCCGTTTGCTGATGCCAGTTAAGTAAACAATTTATGTAATACTGAGATAGGGTTTTGTTTGTTTGTTTGAGCTTGAATTATTTTGAGCATTTTCTTTTCCCCATCTTCATCCTGTCTTTTTTTCTTCTTCTTCAGTTTTCTCTTTGTCAGCCTCTTTTTGTTTTTCTCAGCCCTGAGCATCTCTCTCCTCTTGTACTTCACATCTACCTGACAATCTCCCTCCCCGCTCACCTGTTCAATCAAAATCTAGTTTTCTACCATAAATTCTAAAATTGCATGATGCTGTGTGGCCCATTAGAGTTCAATATGTGTCTTTCTCTCCTTCTCTGAAATCCTTTTAACCTACTTTTGCTTCAGAATTTTTATTTTTTAAAAGCTAGGAAAAGGAGTTTAGCTTTTCTTCCCAGTTCAAATGTACATAAAGAAGGATTTAGTGTATACCCTGAACAGAAGTTAGCTAATTGGAAAATCTGTTTGAATCCTATCCAATTATAGCATAATACAATATAAAATAAAATCTCTCTCCTGTTATAGAAAGACTTCTATTTTAGATTCTATTTAGAAAGCCTTCTATTTTTGAAAAAGCTAGCTGATAGAAATTAATACAAATAAACAGCAATATCTTTTTAAAATCCATTATATTTGCATTCCACTCCCATGTCATCCTTATTATCTCTTTTTAGTTGATGCCTGTAGCCCTGTACTCTTTTTCCAATTTACATGAAGGAATTTTTATTTCTCTCAATTACATATGTTCCCAATATTTAAGTTGCTGCTAACTTTTTTCCAACAGAAGGCCAAAAGTCATAGCTTTGTCATGTTGTTTTTGTCACAATAAACATTATAGCTAATGTCCTTTGTCTAAATTGGTCTTCATTATTCTTTACATCTTTGTGGTGCTTGTTTTTTGCATTATATTTTTTCCAAGCATTGCATCTCCATTCTCTTGAATATCTAATGTGCTGATATTATTTTCTGAGACTCATTATTTCTAGCACTCTACCCAGAGTGAACAGCATACACTCTATTATTTTCTAAATTGCTTTTAAACTATTTTTAGGAAAGTCTCAATAATTTGATTACTATACTACATGACTCTGAAATTCTTTTTTGATTGACCAGGACAAATCAGTGGAAATATAGGAACTGTACACACATTAGTGGAAAATAAAGCATATCAAACACTATATGATTTTAAATTCTAAGAAAAATGTCAAATATATTTTTAAATACAAAAATGAAAATTTCTCTATATAGAGAAATATCATATTTTAAACATAAAATTTGCAGAATTTAGAACTCTTCTGAAGTGAACCTTTAATTCCTGTTCTCTTTATAATTCTATTTTATTGCATTGCATTCAAAGTAGAAATAGCCACCCAGGGATGGGATATGCAGAAAGTTATTTTTTTGTGGTTTTTATTTTGGCCTTGTCCTGTTTAAGTCAGAAAGAACATGAGAAACATTTTATGAATTAAACCCAGTCTAGATATACTATTTGAATAGCGAAATCAATACATGTATCAAGAAATTTTTCACTTTTCTTTGTATGTTTAACTATAAAAATATTAGACTGTACTTTTACATGACTGAAATTCAAACCATAAAACTTTTAAGTGATTTCTGCCCATTTATAGAAGAGAAAGTGGCTTGAAGGGAGAAATTATAATCATTTGTTTGTTCAGTCACTAAGTCGTATCTGACTTCATGACCACATGGACTGCAGCACACCAGGCTTCCCTGTCCTTCACTATCTCCCAGAATTTGCTCAAACTCATGTCCATTGAGTCAGTGGTGTCATCCAACCATCTCATCCTCTGAATAATAGGGATTTTGTACAAGGTGGTTTGGTAATTATCAATCTGAAACTGGGACAAAATCCTAAAGATTAGCATCCTCTTTTTGTTGAAGGGTTCATGGGAATTTATATCATAAATGAAAAATTACTAGTTGATATATAATTTTAATGTCATACTAAAAACTGAACTCCAGGTTGTGTCTAAGAGGAAAATCTATACAAAGAAATGACCTCAATTACAGCCACAAAGATTACCAGGAAAGATGGTGCTCAATTTGATTTTACTAAATGTGTATTTTTCTGCTCCAGGGGCCTTTGGCAACCTCATGTGTACACTTTGAATTATGGCAGAAGTTACACTTTTAACATACCCAGAGTACAGTTCCAAAACTAAAACCTAAAGACGGTCACAGTTGACTGGAGTAAATTGAAAGGTGATGAGGAAAGAAGGCGAGAGACCCATATTACAGGTTAAAAGCAACTTTTCTTAAATAGAACCAGCATCTCAACAAGAGCTTGGCTCTAGAAACTGAAGATATTACTAGACTGAAGGTATTCATTCCCAGAGCAAACATGCCCATCTTCGGGAAGCTAATGTTTCTCTGAGAAACAGAAGTTTATTTTCAACTTAGTTTGTTTTTGATAAATACAATAATGGATTGTCTTTGTACGTGTGCTTAGCTGCTCAGTCATGTACGACTCTTTGTGACCACATGGACTGTAACCCGCCAGGCTCCTCTGTCCATGGGGTTCTCCAGGCAAGAATACTGGAGTGAGTTTGCCACGCCCTCCTCCAGGGGATCTTCCCAACCCAGGGCTCAAACCCAGTTTTCCTGCAATGCAGGCAGATTCTTTACTGTCTGAGCCACCAGGGAAGCCCTGTTTTTGTATGCTGATGCTTATTTACTGGGGTAGACACAACCCTGAAACACAGCTAGTTAAATATTATAATATGTAATATTTTAAATACTTAGCTAATGTTGGGAGCGACTAAGATAGCTCCATGTCTCTAGAGGAAATTTCAGAGAAACGGTCTTTCTAGGTAAGCTTAAGGAGGCAAGAATATGTTTTGAGCAGGGATTGTTAGGTGTTCTGAATACAGAGAAGTCACTCCCTGCTGTCTGAAATTACATCAACAGAAAAACCTGGAAAGAAGTTGCCAATTACTACCCAAGGTAGTCAGCCTACTGGTGAAAGGCTGGCCACAAGCCAAAACTTTTAAAGTCACATACACCCAGTTTCCAATTTTATTACTGTTACCATCATCATCATTATTATTATCCTAACATGTAAATATTTATGTGAACCATTTTCATGACCTCCATCCACACTATTCTTATTCCTGGCGTTGGAAATAGTCATGACTACAACCTCTCACCTCTATCTTTAAAATTCTGATCCTTGAAGTGGTTCCCAAATCCCATTGTTCAGTTTATTTAATGAGAAATAAAATGTACAAACTGAAAGGAATCAATGAGAGGAAGACACTTTTCGGACTTTGTTTTAACATGCCTAAAGATGAATTCTTAATTTTCATAGTATTTCAAATGAAGACCTCTGAAGAACACTTTTTTAATCTATTTCATTTCATTACCTCATAGGAACTAAGGATAAACCTAGGTATGTAAAGAACATTTCATATATATGTGTGTGTGTGTAGATATATATTTCTACACACAAAAAAAAATGACATCTATTGTGTAATGATTTTTGTTTAAAGCATCAATGAGCTATTTAACAGTTTCAATGAAGACTTGCTGCTGAGACTGTTAAAAACCAAGCCTATATGTTTGTCTGTAAAAACTTAAGTTGATGAAGGTATACATTGATACATGAGCTCTCTGCATCAGGAATGCTCAAAAGAGAAATGAATTTAAGAGGTTAGAAAAGGATAGAAAATAGATAAGATTGGTGATGGCATGAGGAGACCCCAAAAGGGCAATTAAGCTTCACTCCCACTGTAGAGAGACGAAATAGACAAGAAGCAGAATTCTTGACAGAAGCGAGAACTTAAAAAGTCAAAAATGGTAAAGGCTTTGTTTACTTTACTGCTACTACCTAGAATCAGAAAATACTGTGCACACCACCAACATAAAGATACTTGTGACAAAAATCCACGAAACACTTAATATTTTACAGACATTAATCTGATCTATAAACTTCAGTACATTCTCTCAAAAGCATTTTTTTAAAAAAAAGAGGTTCAACTATAAGAGATTAGCCTTTATGTTACCATCATAATTCATCTTTTTTTTTTTCCCTCAAAATTTACATCATTTGCCAGACATACTAAATCTCTTTTCCAGACTTATTAAACCTCTTTCGTGCTAATGTACTCACTTCCTACAATTTGCACTACATTACCCCAAATTTGTCCTCACTCTGCAGAAGTGCTTCATGAAGACTCGCATTGTTTGCCAAGAAATTAACTCTCAAGACCGGCCAGAGGTTCCCATACAAGTGCTAATGAGCGCTTGGCTCCCACACAGCAAGCCCGCCACTCCAGCTCCCACACAACAGTGTTAATAAGTATTTAACACCTTTAGGGAAGCCTCCTGGGTTGACAACAAAGCCCTCGAAGGAGGATGTTCTAATCTTCAGCCCCAGTGGTTCCCCACCTCTGGCATGTTCAGCAAATGTTAGAATCACCCAGGGTACTTCCTAATATATAAATGCTGGGGCTCTTTTACCAAAGGTTCTGATGCTGTGGAGCTGGGGTGAGACCCAGGAATCTGAATTTTATGTATCCATCTCCACTTGCAATTCTAATGCTGCTAGTTCACAAATAAGGTTTATCCTGGAAGACCCCAGTTTCTGCTTGCTATCTTGACATGACTACTAACAGAAATCCTTGTTTCTCAAAGTTTCTTTGTTTCAACAGAGTCACCAACACTGGATCCAATATTATCAAGTCACCCACCTGTATTACATTTGATTACCCCTAGTCTGGGTTTTCCTTGGTAGCTCAGACAGTAAAGAATCTGCCTGCAATGTGGGACACCTGGGTTCAATCCCGGGATTGGGAAGATACCCTAGAGAAGGGAATGGCTACCCACCTTAACATTCTTGCCTGGAGAAGTCCATGGACAGAGGAGCCTGGTAGGCACCAGTCCATGGGGTTGCAAAGAGTTAAACACAACTGAGCGACTAACACTTTCAACTTTGCTTTCATTTTACACTATCTTTAAGGACGGAAAGTGGTCCTTACTGATCTGCAGCCCACTTTAGACATGCTCACAGTTGTACCCTTTCATTTGACAACTATTTTTGAATGCCTACTATCTGCCAGATATTGATCTGGGCCCTGGGACATAGTAGCAAACAAATAAGGCTTGTATTTCCTAAGAGTGAGGAGAGTCAGATAATAAACAGGGAAGCAAGACATACACAAGATGTCACTTAGAAAATGCTAGGGACGTCCCTGGTGGTACAGTGGATGAAAGTCCACCTGCCAGTGCAGGGGAACACGGGTTCAACCTCTGGAATAGGAGGATTCCACACACCACGGAACAACAAATCCAATGAGCCACAACTACTGAGCCCATGTGCTGCAACTACTGAAGCCTTTGTTCCTAGAGTTTGTGCTCTGCAACAAGAGAAGCCACTGCAGTGAGAATCCAGTGCACCCCAACAAAGAGTAGCACCTGTTTGCCACAACTAGAGAAAGCCCACATGCAGCAACAAAGACCAAGAGCAACCAGAAATAAAGAAATAATTTTTTTTAATACTATAAAAATAAAAAGAAAATGTTAGGACAAAACTGAGACAGTAACTGACCTGAAGAATACCTGAGCATGAGGAACAATATACCTCAAAGGCAAGGTACTTGAAGCATAAGTGCTTGAGAAACAGACTACAAGCCAGGGTGGCTGACGGGTAGGCTGGGATAAGATGAGGGCAGAAAAATAGTAGTCATCACAGTGGCAATGTTCTGTGAGCCAAGTGCAGGTGTAAATCCTTTATATACATTCATTCATTTAATACTCAACACTACCTCTATAAGGAAGTACCATCCTTCCCATTTTACAGATGAGGAAACAGAAATCTGGAGATATAATTAACTTGACCAAAAACCCACAAGTAGCAAGTCATGAAGCCAAGATTTAAAGTCAGGAAACCTGGTCCCAAAGTTCATGCTTTCAGAACATCTCTCAATGACAGTGATAGTAATAGTAGTGGTGATCAGAATAATAATAATAGCATCTCACCTTAAATGAGTGCTTACTATTACACTCATTTTTAAGTGCACTTCAGGTATAATTTCATCTCATCCTCACAAAGACTTTTGGAGACAGATACTATTATTTTCCCTATTTTACTTATGGGAAAAGCTGAGGCACAAGGAGGAGCTTATAATTTTCAAAAGGTCACAAATCAGCAAGTGTTAGAGCAGCAGTAGATCACAGTGAGCCTTGCAAACCGTAAAAGGTCATGTTGAATTAGATAACTTTGGTCTTTTTCTACACATGATTTTGCTTCTGAAATAAAGAATCTAAGTGATTTTCCAGTAATTTTCCTGTCTTCAGTATATCTTTAAAGTGTACCTTCAGTATATCTTTAAAGTGTACCTTCAGTATTAGCCTTAGAGTCTCTTACAAACCACTTAAAATTCTTTTTTGCAACATCTAAATTCTGCTTTTCTCCTGAATTATCACAGTTCATGGGCTACCCTATTCTTTCTTGGCACATTTCCACTTTTCTACATTAACACTCTGTCACTAGACCAAGCATTCTAACTGCGCTTTTGCTTTCATTTTGACACCTAACAACACATGGATTTGTTTTGCTTCTTTTTCATTTATGAAGACCCTATCTTCATGATTCTATGGTTTAAACTAAATATGTATTAAAACCCTGCCGTCTGCCATGGGTAACAGAGGCCCAATTCTTAAGTCTCCAAGTACACAGCAGTGGAGGAACCTGTAGCTATGCGTCTCTGAAACAAGGTGTGTGTATGTATGCTCAGTCGCTCAGAGGGCCAACTCTTTACGACCCCCTGGACTGTAGCCCATAAACTCCTCTGTCCATGGGATTTCCCAGGCAAGAATACTGAAGCAAGTTGTCATTTCTTTCTCCAGTAGACCTTCCCGACAGAGGGATCGAACTCCCAACTCTTGTGTCTCCTGCATTGGTAGGTGAATTCATTACCACTGGGTCACTTGGGAAGCCCCTAAAACAAGGTACAATGTAAGAATCACTCTTGAACTTCTGTGCATTCCATCAGCTCACAAATCTCATTTCCACACTCCCACACCATTATCACAAAGCAGACCTTTTTTTTCCACACAAACGCCACTTTAGGTTATTATTCTGTACTTGCTTTTCCACTTTAAAGTTGTTCTTAACATTATTCTAAAATGAAAATCACCTGCATAAAATGGCTGGGCCTGCGAGAGCCACAGCAGCAAGCTCCCCACCCTCTAGAAATGGTTGGAAAGCAAACTAGCATTGCTCTATGTGTACTAATTCCAGATATTTTGCAGACTTAATGATTTTGTAAAACAATTTGCTCAGAAAATATACCCCACGATCTCATTAGCTTCCTCATTATCATTTCACAAATACAATCAAATCTGAAGCACAGAGAGGCTAAGTGACTTGCTGAAAGATACAAAAATCAAATGGTGGATACTAGAAATAATCGAAGAAATGGAATACAAGAGCGGGACACCATCTTCCTCATACAAAGAGATGGCCATCTGTCCATCTGTAGTGAATCATGCAAACACCGGAGAAAAGACACCCAGAGAACAATCCCCAGAAACAAAGCAGAAGCAGACCTCACTTGCTCTAATCAAAATCCAGCAAGCATGCCAGAGAAATCATCCAGCTTTAAATTTTAAAAAACCATTAGCCATCCAATTATATAGAAGATGAAAGAAAAAAATTGCCTTTTGCTAAGACCTACTGCTAAATTTGGTCAATTTTGTTGTTTATCAGAGCAGAAAGTCCTTACACTTACCATTTGACAAATCTTACACACACACACACACACACTTTGCTGCAATCAGGTAAAGTAGGTTATTAATGATTCTGAACAGACACACAGGATTGCCTCATCCTGAGGCAATTAAGGCTGGGGAGTAAGTGTGTTTAACATCTCTGAGGACTGACGATCATGGAATAGGTGGTCTTCCTACAGTTGGCATCGTTTGTAAAATTCTGAATTGCTCAATACGTTTCATCTTTTTAACAAATCACTCATGAATTTAGAGGTTTTCCTTTTTTTGTTAACTCCAGCTCAACAACAAAAAAATTACCCAAAGAAAGCTGGAGATTTTACAAAAGAAAAACAGAAGCAAATAACCAATTATCATTATAACACTTTGTATCATCAAGCTTGGAAGAAAATGGAGACCAACTATTGAAAGTGAGAACATAAATCAAATTAAAACAAAACTTTCATGTGAGTTTGCAATATACGCATCCTTTTGAGCTTGGCTACTAGGTCTAATATTTGCCCGTCAAAACTGCAAATCATTTGTAAATTACTGAGGACAAAAGTTCTTGGGAGAGAGAAAATTTACTATTTTCCAAATACAATAATACATATGAACAGAAATGAATCCAATGTCCAAGTTTCTATTTTATGTTATTTGCTCGAGAGAGCTCCCCTCCATCATCTCTACGCTGTACACATACACCCAAACACAGGATTAGATCAGATGGTCTTAAGTGACTCTCAAAGCACCCTGTACTTCCCTTATTCTAGCAGACATCACACAGTACTGCCACTGATTATATAATTTACCATCTTTCCTCATATCAAAGTATATTGAGCCTCAAGTAATGGAATCACAAATAAAATAACTTAAGGATATTTACTATCTATTTAACATGAAAATGGGAGATAGATGGATCAGGATGGTCATCAAAGAACAAATTTATTTGTTCCCTTTCTCTCTGTCATCCATGGCTAATCAACTCTACCCCTCATGGTCACAACCACAGCATCTCTCCAGACAGGTGAAGGGAAGCTGGAATCCTGGTTGAATTGAATATATACTGAGTGGATGAACTAAAAATATATTTCAGATTCAGGAACCAGGACTTCCCTGGTGGTACAGTGGTTAAGACTTCGCCCTCCAACGCAAGGGGTTTGGGTTCAATCCCTGCTCAGGGAGCTAAGATCCCACATGCTTCAGGGCAGAAAAACTAAAACCATATTAATAAAACAGAAGCAATATTGTAACAAACTCAATAAAGACTTTTAAAATGGTTCACATAAAAAAAGAAAAAAAAATTCAGGGAACTACTCTTGAGCCAAAAAGAGCCAGTCTAGTACTCAGCAAACCATCTAATCTGAATGTGTGAGTTCATTCTGCCTTCAGCTCTCTATTTCATGCCACATGAAGCTCCAGTCATACCAAATGTGTATCAAACCCACCACAAATGGTAAGAAGTAATTCAGTCCTTAATACACTTGTAAGAAATGACTATGTCTTTTCTGAAATGGCCTTATTTTGGAGTTGTCCTGTCATTCTGTTGCTATCGGCCCACTATCAGACACCTGCTCCAGGAGTAAGTGCAGTTACACACACAGGAGCTTCAGCAACATTCCCTCTGAAGCTCTGCTGCTGCTGCTGCTCCTGCTGCTAAGTCGCTTCAGTTGTGTCCGACTCTGTGCGACCCCACAGACGGCAGCCCACCAGGCTCCTCCGCCCATGGGATTTTCCAGGCAAGAATACTGGAGTCGGTTGCCATTGCCTTCTCCTCTGAAACACTAGGGCATAGAAAATGCCCCCGTCTGACCACCACCTTGCCCCTGAAGCTCTCACAAATAGAGTGTTTTGTTTTCTCTAAAGAAGAGACTAGATACTTCCTTTACTGTCATCAAAAGATAACAATGATAATATCAAGCAGAATAGTAACACTAAGATCATCACTCTTCCATCTTCATAACTATTTGTATACTTTTATAAGGATGAAATTTAATTTTTTAATTATGCTCCCTCTAACTTGTAATAGAGCCAAATGCAGACTAGTTCATCTTTTTCACATGCATAAAAATCTTTGGTTTTTCAATGGTTTCAATAACTTACAGTCCAACTTACTGTATAATCTATCCACATTTTCCAAATATTGTCCAAAATGTAAGACTCTCTGAACGGGGTCACTGGTCATGAGAAACACAATGAGATAATCCCTTCCTGTATTCTGATGTTTTATCCCCACATCTAAAAAAGTCAATCTTTCTGTTGAGTGACAACTCCAAATACTGCCTCTCTGTGACCGTATCCTGTAGTACTAGTAACTATCTCTGATTATGTAACTCAAACTTAATTCTGTATTTCTCAGCAAAAAGAAAAAAGAATCCCAATTAAAGTATGCCCACAGCAATAGGGATATCTTTTCTGAGTAGCAAACAAACAAAAAAAGAAGATACTTTGAAAAACAGGTTCCTATAACATCTAACTTGTGCACGAGTATGCCACCATCAATTTGAAAGGTGTTTTGCCATGAGATTGAATCATATTTTTAAAAAGAGAAGGATGAAGTAAGCTAGTGGCCTAGGAGCACCCAAATAGGATAAGCAAACTCCTTAGTTTTTGAAAGATCAGGTAAGCCCCCAACATAGGTATTGCTGTAAAGATCCCCATTCTAGCTTGGGTATTAAGAAGAACAGACTAATTCTCATATTGGGAAATGTAGGTAAGAAGAAACAGCATTTTCCCAACTCAAACTATATTTGTTGTCAATCATAGAAACATTAGACTGCCAAAGCATCAAAATTATCAATATTTAATTTTTTCAGATAATAAAATCTGACTTGTGTAAAGACTTGTGTAACCATTAGTTGATCAAATATTATTTTCCCCAAAACTTCCCTGGGGAAATGATTTAATTGGGTGTTCCTTACCCTTTTCAGTTTAAAGAGTAGGAATAGGGACAATGTGTTATTTTTAAGGCAAAATTTTAGCAATTCAGTCAGTCATTACAACATCATTGTTTAAATGACAACATTGTAAATCAACAATACTTCAATTTTAAAAAATAGTTAAAATGAAACACAAGACAATCAACATTATTTTTCAAGGCCACTAAGAGCATTCTGTTTCCCCAAAACATACAGAAAAATGAAACAATACTGAGTATACATCTTTTAAGCTATGTACTATTAAGCATATCGTATTTGGATAATTTTTTTCTGTGCAAAATTGTGCTTCCAGAGTTCTACCCACTGTGTATACTGCCTACGTACACACATATTCTGGCACTAATCTTGGTTCTTACGGCCTCTAAAAGCTTCTTTCATGTATGTGCCTATACATCACATGACTTATTTCAGCCTTGGAATCATAACCATTGATGGGTCAAGAACTTTCCTCCCAAACAAAAGTCCACTAAAAATAGCATTCTCCCGTATCATACCTGCTGCTGCTGCTGCTGCTAAGTCGCTTCAGTCATGTCTGACTCTGTGCGACCCCATAGACGGCAGCCCACCAGGCTCTCCTGCCCCTGGGATTCTCCAGGCAAGAACACTGGAGTGGGTTGCCATTTCCTTCTCCAATGCATGAAAGTGAAAAAGTGAAAGTGAAGTCGCTCAGTCGTGTCCGACTCTTAGCAACCCCATGAACTGCAGCCTACTAGCTCCTCCATCCATGGGATTTTCCAGGCAAGAGTACTGGAGTGGGTTGCCACAGGGTTTCTAGGACAGACTAGCTTTCTGGTGAGTAACAGTCTTGCCTTCTTAAGAAGTGCAGTCTACACTCAGGACTTCATTTTCACTATTTTCATTCAGAGCCTTTTGTTCCGAGGCGCATGTAGGTACAATAAACTTGTAAGAGGCACAGATTTGTCTTTCAGAGATTACAATGGCCATCAATGTGTCTCTTCTCACAAATAAAAGATGGGTGGAGACCTAGAGACCTAGATCTGGCCCTGGACTAGCTATGTTGGTTAAAATCAGCTCATTTCCATAATTTTCATTTTATCTATAAAAGAAAGGATCCAATGTAAGTGGTATTTGGACCTCCACCAAAGATAAGCCTCCCTTGTACCATATTATATTCCCAAAATTGCCTAAATGATGAGAAATCCTTTAGGCGCTCATATTTTGTTTCAACCAGCTTTAATGTTATCTTTCCCCTTGTGCTCCTCCTGCTAAATCACTTCAGTCATATCCAACTCCTTGCAACCCCATGGACTATAGCCTGCCAGGCCCCTCTGTCCATAGGATTCTCCAGGCAAGAATACTGAAGTGGGTTGACATGCCCTCCTCCAGGAAATCTTCCCAACAAAGGGATCAAACCTGCATCTCTTACATCTCCTGCATTGGCAGGCAGGTGCTTTACCACTAGCGCCACCTGAGAAGACTATGTGTGTGCTCAGCAGAAAAAAATCTGCCTACAATGCAGGAGATGCAGGTTAGATCCCTGGGTTGGGAAGATCCCCTGGAGAAGGAAATGGCTACCCACTCCAATATTATTGCATGGAGAATTCCATGGACAGAGGAGCCTAGCAAGCTAAAGTCCATGGGGTTGCAAGGAGTTGGACATGACTAAAGCAACTGAGAACTCGCACACACACATATATACAGAGCTGATCAGAATAATTCCATACATGAAATCTTTGGGTTTTTAAAAAAACTCTCAATACTATAGAAAATGTAAAAGATATTTGCATTTTCAGAACTAAAAGAGCCTGAGTGCTCTTTCAGAGGGCCATACATGGGGTTTATCCCATCAGATTAATCATGATTGAAAACCCTGGTGAATTCTCCACCCGAAAAACAAACAGGCAGCTGATAAAAGGCTCCCTGCCCTCAAGAACAGAGTTAAGTTATCTACACTCTCAGTTTTGCAGGTGAACATTTCAATATAGTTTGGCACATGTTCTGAGTTATCAACTCCACCTCCAAAATATGATGCGTCCAGTGTGAGGTAAGTATCACTGTAGCCAATATGAATAAACCGTTTTTGGTAGTTTCTATTTCATTTCATAGTTGTGTTATACAAAAAAAAAAAAAATGTTGTTTTAAAGATCTACTGAGTTGATTAGGGTAGGGAAATAGTTAAGCTGTTGCTATAAAGAATAAATTGTGAATAAATATTTCCCACATTTACAAAAGCACTCATATAGAAAACCAAGTCCCAGTCAGCTGCAATGTAATTTTATGCTTCCTAATAAATACTAACATAATAAAGCTGTGGCTCAACCAATACCTTAAATAAAACTCCTGTTAGAGAGGCTTACTTAAGATAGTAGGATATCTAAAATATTGAAATCTCAAATTACCATTAGAGAAGGTGGCATATTATATCAATCTTATTCCTTAACACATAGCTGATTTTCTCATTTATTGCTCTAAAAAACAAGTTTTTAAAGACTATCTCATTATAGATATCTTTACTTTTGTAAAAATGGAAACCTGTAAAAAAAGATTAAACTCCTATAAATTTGTTTTAGTCTGTGCATGTGTGTGTATAATGAGTATGTGTGTATATAGATATCCATACCAATATAAAGCATAGAAGTTTAAAAGCATATTGACTATATAATTAAATTATTTTAATATGTAATAATTTAATTCACATTTATACTTCATGATGCAAGATGATAATATGAACTTTTTATTCCTCCACCTTAGTTGATTAATATCAACACAGCCATATTTCCAATATAAGGTTTGTTAACAGTGAAAATAACAAATATTACAGGGAAATTTTTCCTTTGGGAAAGAAATTGTAATTAACTCCCCATTCTGATCCCCAAGCATACCAGTATGATAGAATTCGCCTGAAGGATTCTATTAGTCCACCAATAAGCTTACACAACTATGTGCATTTTTTTTTACAATCTGACCAAACACAGATCAAAGTTCATGCATATTAAGGAAACTTTGCTTAGCCTATCATCCTTCTCTCCAATGGCTGTGTTACAATTTTGTCTTGAAATCTTCATAAGAGAAAGAGAATATCTGATCTAAAAGAAAAGGCATATTAAGCCATTATAAGCAAAGTTTTTTTTAAAGAAATAGAAAAATAGAGTTCTTATTAATTTTTTATTAATCATCTATACTAAGGTACTAATGGTTCTACTCACTTGTTTAAATATATAACAATAATATCATAATGAAAATAGCCTGAGTCTCTGACTAACCATGAACCAGAACGTCATGAAATTTCACAGATATTTATTGTGTTCAGGAAATTTCATTCACAACTAACACTGAGAATAAAGGTATCTTTTAATCAAAGAACCATGCTACAAATATATTCAGAAATAACTAAACTTTAGGCTTCTATTAAAGGAGAGTTACAGAGGGAGCAATTTAGAAGTATTTAACTGAAAGCAATAGAAAAGTTTTAAATTGTTCTATAATCCAGAAATTAGATCATTCATTCAAGATGAATACATCTTAATTTTAAAGTTATGATCATGGGATGGGATACAGGGTTTATGTAGATTGTCAGAAACTTAAAAAATTTGAAGGAGTTTGAAGTAAACAGGAAAACAGATACAGAGAAGTTTGGGGAGAAAGAAGCAATGAATGCAAATCTTTTACCTTATAGACTCAAAACAGATAAACATCTCCTGTCAAGTCTCCTAGAATCCTAAATATTAAACATGAGATTAGAACAGTTTTCCTTATTTTAATTCTTACTCTCGAGGAAGCACATATTATAGGGCTTCCTGCTCACTTTCTAGTCACCTAGTCAGGGGCTACCCAAAGATGCCTGCATCTTCAGCCAAGTGGGATTTCATAAATTAGCACTTTCTAAAGTCAGACTCAGCTGACATACATGCAGCCCTCATCCTCTCTGTTACCTAATCTGATTCTCTCCCTGCCATCGCTGTTTTCATGTCTGTATTAATGACTTATCTTTCTAGGGGTATTTTTTGCCTGTATGTCTGTGTGTACAGAGGTTGATTTCTGTGCATGTGAATAGAAAAATGGTCAATGAAAAATGCAGAGTAGTTAATTGTTGAGATTTATAACCCGTTAATTCAAGGCATCTTTATTATTTTCACTGAAATATTTGTGGGCTGATAACTAACTTTCCTAAAGAAAGAATACCATTCAGGAACTGGCTCCTCAGGAATTCACTTCAGAAGCATTTCCCCTCCACCAGTCCCTCGACATTTTACTATATCTGCTTAAAAAATACTGGTTGCCTTGGACTCCATGAATAAATAAATATACATAAGTCCTCTGGGAAGATGTTTGTGTACACCTTTAGCTAGAGTCCTGTGGTGTTTTTAAAGCTAGAGGGGATCAACTAATTGAATAGCAAGGCATCTGTATTTTTTTAAAGAAACTTTTTCTAACAGTCTACAAGGACTCAGTTTTCTGTTCTAATGCTCATTCAGTCCCCCTCTTCTGTAAATTTCAAACCCTATGTACTGTCTTCCAAAATTATGTTCATAGAGGACTAGTATATTGTAAATGTTGCTAATGTAGGGAGACATTGAAGAGAGTACTTAATAAGCCAAACAGTGTGTTATTCAATTATTTTAGTACAGTTTCCATATGAACTCATAAGGATTAGAGGTAATTACAGACAGATTTTTTTTTTTTTTTTGAGAACATGATACAAATATATGACTTCCTATCCTTAAAAAAAGCAGTGGCAGTCCTAGACATATTAAAGTAAATGGAGATGAACTCCTGGGTTTTGACATGGCACAGATATTTAAGTATACCATCACAAACAACTGTAGCTGGGCCATTACAAGAGTGACCCTCACCAAACTCCTACGAAAGGTTAAAACTTTACTTATTCAGGAAATTATATCTAAAGTGAATTTAAATGCATTCTTATTTGGAAAATTAACTGACCCTCTAGAGATTACTAAGGGGGATGTCTTTCCATTTCCCCATTTATCCCCCAATTTTGAGAACTTGTTTGACCACAATGACTTACTGAATCATTACTTAAACAGAGACAAGGTTTTCATTTTCCAAAACGTTCTGTCTTCTCAAGGCTCCCCAAATAGTCCGGGAAGCTTTTCCAAGCAATTCCCTGGACATCTCAAGTTTTTTTGTGTTTGTTTTTTGGCCTGAATTGCAAAAACTTTCAAGCAATCACAACACTTGGCAAGGCAACTTTGCTTCGACTCCAGGGAAGGAGGTAGGGGAAACCCCGGTGTCCCTCTCTTTCCTCCGCCAACCCTTTTTCTGAAATCTTGACATCCTCTGGGTGGAAAACTAGGTTAATTAGGCAGGAGTTTCTGGCTCGGCCCCCGGCGGCGGTTTTCAGGTGGCTTCGAGACCGCCGCCTTCGGAGCGTGGAGCGATGAAAACTAGAGGGAGGCCGCGCGGACCGGCCGGCCGCACACAATGGCGCAATTATTTGTCTAAAAGTTCCATCCTTCGCCGAGCTCCTTGCATAATTCAAGCGTAATTAGACCGACGGTGTTCCCTTTAAAGACATGACTTTGAGCCGGGAAGCGGGTGTTTATTTACTTTGGGGCTTCGCTTGGAGAGCAGCTTCCGGGGGAGCAAAGAAAATGATTACAGGCGAATTGGCACCATCTGCGTGGAGAG
Source organism: Bos javanicus (assembly GCF_032452875.1). Lineage (NCBI taxonomy): Eukaryota > Metazoa > Chordata > Mammalia > Artiodactyla > Bovidae > Bos > Bos javanicus. The sequence goes on along the minus strand of NC_083868.1, from coordinate 120,853,532 downwards.
TTCAAAAAGTTTTTCCTCTTGCAAATCGAAGCTCTGCAAACTTTCCACTCCCCTGCTCCCGGCTTCACTTGAAAGCTGCTGTCACAGACTCACATTCAAGAACCGCTGGCTTAAGAATGTTTATATATATCAACCTAGGAACTGTGCTCTCATGCCCAACAGTCTAAATGCTGGCCCTCACCTTAAATATTATTCCTCCTGATCAACTACCGTATTTCCTGATGTCAGGAGTAAGGTTGAGTCACGCCCTTTGCTCAACTGGCCTTATCCCAGGTCTCAGAGCCACGGAATTTGGTCCTCGAAACTCGACATGCAGAGGGAACATTTGAACCAAACTCAAAACCCAAGGAAACTATCTTTAAGGCTAAGGGGCCAGTTAAGCTAAGGCTAACTGGAGAGAAAGTTGGAGTGTTTAGTTCATCTACCTATTTTGATGATTTTCTTATTTATATCAAGATAGTGGAAGAGATGTGGGAAGTTAGAAATGGCACAACAGAGAAGGTGCTTATTATCTCCGCCAGCTAGGGTTAGAGCTCAGACATCCTCTGCATCATGCAAAATTGTAAAACACACTCTAAAAACAAATGCATGTGTCTCCACCCTTAGTATATATAAAGATCACCTAATTTATAATATGCTTCCTAATAATGTCGGTCCCTGTGTGCAATTTTATCATCTCTTAATATACAAATGGCAATACACATCTACTATAATATGTATCACCATCTATACATATAAATCCTAATTGCAACACACACCATGTAATACACATACACCTCATTTAATGTACTCTTGTAATATATGAAAAGAAAGTGAAAGAGTATGTTAATATACATCAAGATGGTGTTTTGCATTAGGTGAGATAAATATAGAAATATACATATATAATGCAAATATATATTTATGCATAAAAATGTTACACCTATGGGCACATGTTAGATGACGTGTATTAGACCCTAGGATCGGCTTTGAGGCCCCATTTTCTGCTGTTGAATGGAGAAGGGAATAGTTACCCACTTCAGTATTCTTGCCTGGATTCCATGGACAGAGGAGCCTAGTGAGCTACATTCTCCCGAGTCGAAGAGTGGGACACAACTGAGCAACTAACACACACCAGAGGTGGAACCTAGCAGGTAGAATCTTCTCTTTCTTCCCCACAAACTCAAGCTCGTCAAGATGTCTATTACTGCAGGGACAAAGGAAGGGAAGTCCTTGATCAAATAGCAGGCTGCATGGGGTCTGAGCCAACGCAGGGAACTTCTACTTCAGAGGAAGCCAGACCAGCATAAGCCACAGGAACACTGCCTAAAAGTTCAACTTTCACAGCTCTCTCTGCTAGGCTGGATTCAACTTTCAACTTGAGGTAAAGAAGTCTTAAATCTACCCGAGAGGATCACGCCGATCACATCATGCCCAGGCGGGCTGACCTGGCCAGGCCAGGTCGTTGGGGTGTTCAATACTTGGGCGGGAGCGTGCTTCAGACTCGCCTCCCCCTGCAGCTCCTCCCCCCCACCTCCCAAAATCTGCGCCCCTTAGAGACACTTCTCTCCTGGCCTCTGCAGCAGATCCTGGGGCAAGTACAAAAAGAGAATTAATACCGAGTTTCCTATTATTCGATTTCCATTCTCCGGATTCTTAATTCTGGCCTTTTCTAGGCGCTATTCTGCGCCAAGAAGAGTTCAATTTTGCCAAACGCTCCCGCAAGTCGGAATCTTGACCACTCGTAGAGACTTTGAGAACGGAAAATTCGTTAATTTTAAGAAACTATTAAAAGAAGTTGAGTAGGAAAGGGACTAGTGCTACTCTAGAAAAATCCATGCTTGAACCCACGCCCCCGGCGCAAACGGCCTCCTGGGACCGGACGGAAGGAACGCTCTTCCCTAACGTGGGTCGGGACGCCTCCCCGCTGCGCTGCCGCTAAGCGATTAGAAGTGTGCGAGTTTCTGCGCATAATTGAGAATATATCCTAATGTCTATCAAAACTTGGTGGAAAGAATTTGATGAATGTGTCTAATTGGCTTAACCTGCTAACTATTCAGGAGAAGAAGAGCGCCGTCATTAGCCTTAATTAAGTTTTTTTTTTTTAAGTCTCTGGTCTTAATGATCATAGAAACCGCGAAGTCCAACACCAGCGTCTGTGTCATTTTAATTACCCTGATTATTTGTTGGGGATGTGGCAGAGTTACCCAATATTTTCCCACATCCTTTCCAATTCATAGGGGAGTCCTGCGAGCAGGGCAGGCTCGCATCCAACGCAAGAACAAGCGCAGTGTTTGGAAAGTTGAGGCTGGAGTCGCCTGGCGGGGCTTCCAGTCTCTTCTGCCACGCGCGCCCCCGAGCGCCAGCTATTTGAAGAATTTGGACCACCGCCTGAGGAACGATTTGCCATCGGATTTGTCCTCGGCAAATGGCTCACCAAACAAATACAAACACACACACACACAATCCTGCAAGTTGCAAATAAGTGTTCAGGAAAAAGGGTTGCTGGAAAACTTCTACACACCTGACCGTACTGGGAGGCTCGCAGTCCCCTTGTCATCTGTCCACCGGGCACTGCACTGACTGAGGAGAAAAAACGCTCTTGCTGCATCTGGCCAGGACACCCGCGTTCATTCAAAAGTTTCCATTTAATTCCCACAGTTTTCCTGGTTAGGGAAACAGGAAGACAAACTTCCTGGAACCCGGTGGTTGGATTGAGCTCCCACCCCAGCCCAACACCAGCAAATCTTTCACACACATAAAAGCACACACAAAAGCAATTAGAGCCGATGTCAGAATGCTTAAAACTCATCCATTCTTCGTGTTAATTAAACTTTGACAATTCAGCTTCGATGGGCTGGGACCTCAAGGTTCCCCCACCCCAACCACCCACACATACACACACACTTGTCTGTCAGAAACTTTGCAGCTTACGCTTCTCAGAACTTTGGCCCTCAGCTCTGCCAGTCTCTTGATTGTTAAAAAGACAAAAAAAAAAAGGCTAAAAACAATCCAAATTCTTGAGCATTGATAGAGATACAGAAGGAGCTTGAGTCCTTGAAACTAAAGTCAAAGGTTTCAGTCCATCAGGCACTAAAGTTTATTTCAGCAGCAACATCCTGACAGTGCTTAAATTTTTTGGTATGATTTTTGCTTCCAGCTTCCTAAATTTAGGAGTTGGTTGAATAAAAGAAATAAGAGAGAAGCCACCTAAGCCAGATGAAGTCTTATTCTTTAATGTCTGGGAGATGGTCATTATTCAAAATGGAATTTAATATTTTTTTCTCAAGATAGAGAAAAGGGATCATGAGGGAGTTAGCACCAAGCACCAAGAAAAGAGCAGCCAATTCTTTCTTTTTTTCCCCCAGAGCAAGAAGGCAAGTGACTGACCCTTTGGCAAGTGTCATTAGCCACAGCTCTGGACTTTGGGCACCACTCTCATTTGAGGTAACTCAAGCTGGTCTCTCTGAAAATCTGAACCACTTGGTTGACTTTGGATTCAGTGAGGGCCCAAAAAGCAGGTTCCAAACATTTGACAGGCCTTGGACTTGACCCATCAGAACTTAATTTCAAGAAGTGCTTCCCACAGGTACCTCTGAACGGGGAAGCACAGAGTCTGAAGAGCTTGTCTCGGTGGAGGTGGGTCTGGAAGCTGTAAGAAGCCTCATCTCAGGAGCCACCTCTTGACTTCATCAGGTGCTGTGAATTTCCCCTCAGCCTGCACCCCTCTTGCTCCAGGCTCTGGGCTGGGGGGAGGGAAAAGTCATTTAACACTACTTAGTAAGCTTTGTAAAGTTTACTTAGTAAACTTTGGCTCAGCAGCTCAGGCTGAAGTTGCCCTGTAGTTCTGGGAGAACCTGAACCAGACAAAACCAGTCTAAAGCCCTATTACCCCTCCTGAGCTCTTCCAGTGCCCTGCCAACCCTTGTTGAGGGGGGAAAGAGCAGGTGTTGTGGGGAGAAAGTGTAAAATTTTTCATTTTCATCCTCTGGAGAAATTTAGGCCTACAAAGTGCCACCCAAGGGGGTTGAACCCTCAGGGCATTTCTGTCAGCCCCCTCAGTGAGTCCAAGATCAACACATCTATCCCACAGCACAGGAAAGGCGCTTCTCTGGTTCCTTCTCCTGCCTCCTGCATCTTTCCTCCAGCCCCTATACCAGCTTCTCCAAGGCAGACAACTCGGGATGAACAAGAGAAAGTCGTTCAGACACGACTGAGTCCGACTCTTTGCGACCCCATCAACTGTAGCCCGCCAGGCTCCTCTGTCCATGGGATTTCCCAATCAAGAATAGTGGGTTGCCGTTCCCTTCTCCAGGGGATATTCTTGACTCAGGGATCCAATCCCGGCCTCCTGCACTGCAGGAAAGTCCTTTACCGTCTAAGCCACCAGGAAAACCAAAGATCCCCTATTTAACAAGACCATTTTAGCTTTAGTGTTTATTGTGATTTTCAACCTCCTATTCTTTTGTTCTGTAATAAAGTCCTTCTCACTCCTATTTTCGGGAAGGGAGGGGGTCTTTCCCCGACTCTCTCCCCTTCCCCCGTCCCATTCTCTCCCCAAGTTCTGGATTTTTTGCACCCGTGCTCTATTACTTAAGGAGAAGAAAAAAAGTCCAGAGAGGCTGCGCTGCTTAAGAAGAGACCTAAGACAAGCCCTGGCGACATCGGGGGAGGTGGGAGGTGGTATGTGCAGCCTGGTCCGGTGTGTTTTTGTGCACAGAGTTGGCGCCGGAGCAGCAAAGGAGTCTCCGGCCCCGGCCAGACAATGCGCGGCTGGACAACGGTGGCCGATACAAAGGGGCCCCTTGGCCGCCGCTCTGTTTACTTAGTGTCGGGCTTGACCCCGGGCCGCCAGCGGCGGGTACAGATGCTGATCCCGCCCTGGGAACCGGCTTTCTCCCCTCCGGCCACTCCGACCCTGGCGTGTCCGCGCCGGCCCGCGCGTGTTTGCAAACAGCTTCATTGACTTCTCCAGTATTCGTCTACCGGCGTTGGCTTTGGAGAAATCGAAGGGGAGACTCGTAGGGCAAAGGCCCACCGCCTCCGGAGGGTTGGCTCCCCACACACGCGTCCAAGCCGTCCGGCTGATTATCTTCGCCTCCTTCCGGAGGAGGCGGAGAGTCTCCAGCTTTTGAAAATTTACTGTTTTAATTTCTCAGCCACAAGGTCCGGAAGGAACCTGACAGCAAGCCCACAAGCCTGGAGCAGCCCTTCTCAGAGTGCAGCGCGCGCGCCCACACACACACTCACATACACACACTCTCTCTCTCTCACTCTCACTCTCTCTGCAGGCTAGGCCAGAGGATTCTCTCTGTGCATGCGGACGAGACATCCATCTAGGGCTGCGGCTGGTCCATTCCTTCCATGCTCATCTACCGAATCACCCTGGAATCCCCATCCCTGACTTTGCAACTTGCCTTAGACTTAAAAAGCAAAGTCCGCTAGTCTATCCTGCCAACAGTATCTCAAAAACATTTAGAATTTGTTTCTTAGATGTGCAATGACGGGATGTGAGGTGGGAGGTGGTGCTTCCCAGGGTGGCACTAGTGGCAAAGAGCCCGCCTGCCAATGCAGGAGACTTGAGAAACCCAGGTTCGATCCCTGGGTTGGGAAGAGCCCCTGGAGAGAGCATTGCAGCCCACTTCAGTATTCTTGCCTGGAGAATCCCATCAACAGAAGAGCCTGGTGGGCTATGGTCCATATGATGGCACAAAGCCAAACAGGACTGAAGTGACTTCGCACACACACAAGGTGGGGGTACCTCACTGAACTGCCCCCTCAAAGTCTTCCCCTTTGGCCAGCCCCTCTCTTGGAAGAGCTGCCAGTAACCCACATCTGCAAAGACAACTGTTGGGGTGCCAGAAAACTCCCAGACCCAGGATGTCCTATGCCCCACCCCGGGTCCACATCTTGGCCTAAAGACACTGCTGTGTCCTCTGCACCCCCAGAACTGCACACCACGACAGCCTGTCCTGAGTTTAATTGGGTGATGTGAGAAGCCAGCCTAACACAACTTCTCTTAATTTCAGCAGATCTCATTTTTCCTAAGTCCCCCTGTAGGACTGAGGGTGAGGGTAGGTTTCTGCCAGGAGCTCCTTGAGTGCAGGGCTGACACCTCCCTGAGACCCACTGGAGAAGAGGGTTGGAAACCAGCCTGGGCAGGGGAAGCCAAGTTCCTGGTGCCCCAGTCCCCCTTTTATTCCCCTTCATGACATTGTTCACAGTGATGGTCTAGTTCAGATATGATGAGGCCAGCGCCTCCCTTGAAATGGAAACAGAGGACTGAATAAAGAAGAAAAAAGTACTTTGTAGTCTGCATCGTCCATCTTTAATTCACAGACGCATCTATACTCCTGGGAGCTCTGCCTTTGATCTCTTTGATTTTTTTTACACCAGATCTGTTATGGACTAAAATTCCTAGGTTTTCCATAGAAACATCTCCATTCCTTCGGGATATTGATGTTTTCTTCTTCCTGGGGGTTATGATATGGTAAATCAGATCCAAAAAAGAAGAGACAATGCCAGCATTCATTGGCCTGGGGTGGGGTTTCTCTTGGCCTCCCCCCTTCCCCTCTCTCATATTCTCTTCTCTTCCCCTCCCTCATTCATTCATATCCTCTCTCCCCCTCTTTTTCCCTCTCTCTTCCCCTCCTCTCTTTCTTTCCTTCTTCCTTTCCTCCTCCTTTCTTTCTCTTCATTTTCACCCCGTTGTTCCCGGGGAACCGAAATAGGGTTGTGATTCTGGTCTCTTCAAGCCCTTTCAAGCGCCTTCAACTTTAGCGGCGGCAGCAGCAGGTTGCGTTGCCATGGAGACTGTACTGTATGGCGGCGGCGGCCGCCACCGCAGCTCGAATCCCCGGAACAATGCCGCGCCAAGTGCAGGTTTCTCGCCCTTTTCCGTGCACTTTTCCCTTCTAATGGGGCTAGTGGCCTCAAATGGGCGCTGCATCTTGACACGACAACAATCCCTACACCCTCTCTTTCCCCCTCCCCAGCTTTTCCTTCCTCCCTCCACGTCTTTGATCTATTAAAAATCAAAAGAACAAAGTCACAGAGGAAAGTTGGGTTTTGTTGTGTCTGCCACTGCACAAAATGGGGCTCTTCAAACAGTGTGGTGGAACCGCGGACTGACAATGCTGATCCAGGATTGGTTGTAACCACAGGTCAAACTGGACAGCTCTATACAAGAGGACGCAAATTATAACCGGGCCGGGCAAGGGGCAGCCAGCCTCTCCATCTCAAACTGGCTGTAGCTAAGAGCTTCTGGTGGCCAGAGATGCACCCAGTAGGGCTCCAAGTGCAGCATGGGTGAGATCAGGGTTCTGAAGAGGCCCCCAGGTGAGGAGCCACACAGGGACCCAAAGCTAGAATATCTGCTCAATCCTAAATCATGTTACAAAGCCCCTGCATGGCAGTGGGCTCTGCCCGGACCTGGACGCGCTTCAGCTTTCTCCACAGTACTTGGCATACAGCAGATGATCAATAAATAATCGCAGGTTGTCTTGGCTGCTGGTAGACTGTCAAACCGTCCGCTAGGGGGCAGGAGAGGGGTTTACCCAGCCAGGAGGGAGTGGTTAAGACGCAGAAGTCAAGAAACAATCAACAGCCATCCTTTCCCATAAAGGATGATAAGAGGGTTGGGGGAAATGCCAAACCATCTGTAAACACACACTAAATTCAGTGGGGCCCCCCCACCAAAGTGACAGTAACAATATTATTATAATCGTCATATGTCACTTGCCACAATAGATTTCTGGAGAGACACCTTTGAGCCAAAACATACTTGGGCCATTTTCCCCAAGCCAAGACCATTGTAAGAACTTCAACCTTAAGACACTTGAAGCATTTCTTTAAATAATATGTTCATCACTCACGACTTGAATATAAGCAATATTAATTGAGCCAGTTACACCTGTGTCTTATATGCAGACGTGTTTATAGATTGATTTTTGTCCAATGAATGTTTTACTTAGAAGAAAACACAAATAGATGTGTATTACATTCATCTCAATTCAAAGTTAATAAGAAAAGAGGACTTAAAAATTTTTACACTTAAGTATCCAATTCCTTTGGCAACCAACCTCTGGCTTTCTGTATTTAAAAGCTCCCATTTGACATAAAATTAGGTAAAGCTCCACTCTTATAAAATCATAAAGTGGAGAAAGGAAAGCAAGACCAACTTGAAATCTGTGAAAATCTGGAGGATGATTGTTTTGGTAGTGTGATGTCCAACCTAGCATTTCTCAAGGAACTGCTGCTGCTGCTGCTAAGTCACTTCAGTCCTGTCCGACTCTGTGCGACCCCATAGATGGCAGCCCACCAGGCTTCCCTGTCCCTGGGATTCTCCAGGCAAGGGCTAGTGTGCTTCTAATCTCTTGGAACATTTTAGCAATCTCTATAATGTTTGGGGCTAGAATATAACTAAGAAAATGTGCCAACAAGTAGACATTTGGGACAATTTAATTTCTTTTCAAACCAGGAAAGAAGCTATACATTAACAAAATTCCAGTCATTTTTAACAACAGGATTATAAGAGGGACATGTCAGTGCAGTTAGATGTTTCATAATGCATATTAGAACAGAATAATTATTTGTAATGTGGAGGGAAAGTTTGGGGGTGTTGAAATATTGCTAAGGATTTGTGAACATAGAAAGGTTTGTACAAATTCTAACCAAGATCTCCTTAGACACAGTCTCCAAAGGCAGACTAGAAATATCTTCCTTGGTCACTAAACCTAGAGAAAAAAAGATTGAAAACTATTGGCAAAATCAGCTGGGAGCAAATGCATAAGGCTGTTCTTGATCCATGTGATCAGGATTTGGGCTTTATATTGTCAAGTAAACTCAAATCTAAAACGAACTATTGCCTAGGATCATGAAGGCTTGTGGTATGTGTTCTCTAACCAGTTAAGCATATCGCATAGACACATATACCCACACAAAGAAAGTTGAATTTGAGGGATTTTCTTCTCTTTTTTATGTTTTTCCTCCTTTATACACATACATTTGCAGTTCCAATAAATTAAGAAAACCATTCTCTAGAACATAAATTTGCTAAAAGTTTCTGGCTCACCTTCCAGCCTTCAAGGACCAAAGGGTCTATGATGCTTCTTTACAAGCAGATGGAGAGAGACCAGGAAGTAATCATGGCAACCACCACCTAGGCTAAAGAAGGTGATTCTGCAGGGCCTGAGTTCTCCTGTCCATTTAGAATGAAGCCTAAACACAAAAGTAGTCAGCAAAGCCTCTAACACATACATACACACACAGACACCAAGTCTCACAAAGAGTAAACCTACCCAGAGTGACTGGGCTTCCCTGGTGGCTCAGAGGGTAAAGCATCTGCCTACATTGTGGGAGACCCAGGTTCAAACCCTGGGTTGGGAAGATCCCCTGGAGAAGAAAATAGCAACCCACTCCAGTACTCTTGCCTGGAAAATTCCATGGATTGAGAAGCATGGTAGTAGCCTACAGTCCATGGGGTCACAAAGAGTCGGACATGACTGAGAGACTTCACTTACCCAGAGTGACTAGCACTTTCAGTGACCAAAGCCCAATTCACTCCAGTTCTAAACACCATAGCTTCCTGAAAAATGGACACTAAGGGCTTATAAAAAGATATGTCCAGGTTCAATGCACGATACTGGATGCTTGGGGCTAGTGCACTGGGACGACCCAGAGGGATGGTATGGGGAGGGAGGAAGGAAGAGGGTTCAGGATGGGGAACACATGTATACCTGTGGCGGATTCATTTTGATATTTGGCAAAACTAATACAATTATGTAAAGTTTAAAAATAAAAAAAATTTAAAAAAAGACATGTCCTGGACACAAGTCTTCTTTCTTCTTCCCCATCCTCTCATGGAAGAAGCCCTCACCATGAAGATGATTTGGTCATTTCTGGAGGAACTAAATCTTTGTCAGAGTGAATTCATACTTCCGAAGTATCTTCTGGCTTGGGAAATTTGGGGAGGGCACTCTTCCCATCTAGCCAGCATCATTCTACTCTTTAACATCTATGTTCTTCAGACTTCTCTCTGTCTCTACTGCTGAGATGTTGTTTACATTTTCTCAAAAGGTGCTCCCAGAGCTGCAGCCTCAGAATCACCTGAGAACTCATTAGAAACACAAACTCTCTGGTTCTACCTCAGGTCTACTGAATCAGAAGTCCTGGGGTGGGGCCAGCAATCACTGGTTGTTTTGTTTAAGAGACTCTGGGTGATTCTGAAGCTTGATCAAGTTGAAAAACCATCAGTTTAAAGGACCCTATCACTCACGCTGCTGATGGATATGTTATACTTATTTGTCTCTGAACTCAGAAGACAAATCTGGGAGTAGAGTCCAGGAAGCTGGACTGACAACTCTGAAGCTGAAAACTGACAGCAGAGAAGCCAAATCAGAGGACTGGCTTCTAGCTGCTCCTTATGGATGAAGAAGGTGGAGGGGAGGCAGCCACATGTCCTTCCCCAAAAAGAAGTCTGTCTCCCGAATGGGCAAGGGAGATACTAACCTCTGGTGTGGAGGGAAATGTGGAGGGAGGAGGGTTTGAGGGGAAGAGGCTGGAAGCTAGCTTCTCCAAAACAGAGAAGAGCTCAAATACCACCAGGCCAAAGGCGGTTTGAGGGGCTGGCCTCTGTACATGATTGAGAGTAGGAGACTAAATATGGGGCGCCTATGAGTGGTGGAGGAGATGTGAATCAAGTGGGTGTAAGAAGTGGAGGCAATGCCAGGAGGCATTTGAGGAGTGTGAAGGATGAGGACTCGTGAAGGAAGGGGAGGGGAGTGACTGGTATAAAAGGATTAGGGAGGTGCAGAGGTGTCAGAGAGCAAGAGGAGGCTGTGGGGCTGTGAGAGGGTGTGTAGGAGTTTAATGGGGTATAGGTGTGAAAAGGTGTGGGTGGGGTGGTGAAGGACATGAGGAGGCTGAGAGGAGTAAGTGTGTGTGGGGCGGGGGGATAGGGTGAGAAGGAAAAAAAGTCAAGGGCTGGGAGGGACTGGGAAGGAGTGTGAGGACTAGAGGAGTTGTGAAGGACTGAGAGTGGGAAAGGATGAGAGTATGAGGTGTCAGAAGAAGTGGGAGACAGGGAGTAAGGAGGATGGAGCTGACCACAGGGGTCAGTCTCAAGGGCTGCTACAGGAGACGGGGTCCTGCAAATAAACAGGAGTCCAAAAAGCCTGAGGAACTGCGTAGGAAGCCAGGAAAACTTCACCGCCGACCCCTCACTCCTCCACCAGCCGGCTCTGATAAATCTGAGAATAAGCCCCCACCCCTCCGCACGCACTCTCGGGGTACCCGCCTCGCTCTGCTCAGTGTGGAGATCTGCTTCTGAGAGTAACTGATTAACACGTGCTGCGCTGAGCCCTATTGACAAATTAAGGGAACTCCTGAAATGTCAGCTGAGAATCTGTTCCCAGACTTTTCCGGTGTGGGCTGTTTACCGGGCTGGCGCCTGGGGCCCTTCACCCCTCCCTAATGTTTTCACCCCTCCCTCTTGCTTAACTCTGAATTCACAACTTTTACCAAAAAGAGAGAGGATTAAGATGGAGGGGGTGGATTTTCCACAACTGTCCATAGGAACAAGTTCTGCTTATCCAAGTCTTAGATCTCACTTCTCAGGGTGAAGATCTGCATGACCCTTGGAAATGCCCCTTGGCATCCAAGCCCAGTTCAGTATTACCCCAGCCTCCCCCTTCTCTTGGCCAGGAACAGGTAATTAGGGCCTGATGTCAGATGCAATGGGCGTTGGAGATAGGAGCACAATTTGGTCAGAGATTGTGTATCAAGAAGGAAGTGAGAAGGACTCTCCTTTTCTGTACCAACAAAACCTAGATCTGTCATCAACCAGGGAATAGCTGGTCTCTGAACCCCAACTTTAACACAGCCTGGCTATTCACTTGCACAAACACAATGTCTAGGGGTGGCAAATTTAGGCTATTTCAACTCAAGTTCCCTTGTTAATAGTAAAATTCGCATGCCTCCAAGCCATCCGTAAGTGTTCACTTGCTGGGTAGAATGGAATTTAATAGCAAGTAATTGTTGAGGATTATTAAAACAATATAAGCATTGTCTGCATGAATTAGGGGATAAGAATTATCTTTGAAGGGATAAAATGGTAGGAAGGTCTAGGATGCTCCCTCCAGCACCTGAAACCTTACTTTTTCACTTTATTAATAATTTCACTGCATAGTAAGATTAAAAAAAAAATCACAGATCCTGGCAGATGTCATTTTATAGTCGTCAGTAAGAATATTGTTAACACAGAAGTTAATGTGTACTATAGAATAATCTAAAAGATATTAAAGTTTTAGTGTCAGCCAAATGCAATCATTTTACCTTTAATGAACTGAACATTAATTTCATTTGCAAATAAATTTTCAGCAAAGATTTTGTGAACTACTCAACTCATAAGAATAAATCAGTTACCTTCATTTCTCAACTGTAGTTATAAACTAATTTTAGATCTATTTTTTCCTCTAAGGAAAATAACATTACTATAAGAGCTTGATTATTTTCAGAAATGATAAAAATCTTTCCTCCTTTATTTTCCATTAAAGTTGTGTTATTCATTTGAATAAGAATGGTTTTGGCAATTATATATCAATATTTTGTGTCAATAAAATTACTATATGTCATCTTGACCACTGCCAGAAAAAAACACATACAGACTTCACAATATAAATATTTGATGATATTTTAACTTTGACCAAAAATATGCACAATTTCTAGATGTCTTCCAGCAATAAGATTGAATGATCATCTCCCTTCAATTTGCTTTATTATAATAGAATAACTAAATGAACACAGAGACTAAATAATTTTTGATACCTAGAATATATGTGAAATATGTTTTATATAACAGATATTTTCTAACTAGATGTGGTTTATTAAAATGTATCTATTTAAAACTAAGCAAATTTGAAAATTTCTTGGTTTCCTAAACTGATTTTTACAAGAACTAGACCTGAACCTCTCTTTTATATTCATCATCATGGGTTGTGAATTCTAGGTCCCAATTCACCCATAAGCCTGAACAAACTTCATCTACCTCAAGCACAACTATAGGATAGCTGGAAACATATTGCTAGACGCTAGAAACATATTATTGCCCTGCTTTCTCCGTATCATTGTAGAATATCTCAAAGGACTGAGCCCTAAAATGTGCATTCTACCGCTTTAATTTCTAAATTCTCTAAAAGATTGGGGAATGGTGACAAGGGGCAAGGAGGGAAAAGGAAATACCTAGAGTCATTTTACTTTTAAATGAAACAATTTTTAAAAATAGTTTAAATGATTATAAGTTTAGGAAAATAAGAAAATATTCTCTGAGAACTTAAGTCTTATTTCTGTGTATATCCAATTTCCTACATTCCTAAACCTAAAGACAAAATACACAGGCTATCATTCACATTGTTTTCTGTGAAACTTACAGACTGTTTTGAAATTATTTATACCTACCACATTATTAATTAAATAACAAGGATAAACTAACGAATCTTACATGTAAATGAAGAAATTCTTAAGGAGGAATTACTGAAAAATAGAGGTTGTGTCCTTAATTTTTTTTCTATATCCCTTAGGTTCATTCTTCTTTTGAGCCCCTCCTGATTCCAATTCTCTGCAAGTTACTTGTTCTCAAATTTATCTTTTTCTTTTGCATTCTGGGCTTGTTGTTGTTACCTTTCTACTGCTTTTGTGCTACACCAAAATTATCTGGGGGACAAAGGTTTTGTTAAAGAAACTTCCCCCAGCTCTGACCCATAACCCCCACGAGTGAAAAAGTAAATTCAGCCCATAGAACTAGAGAAGGGCTTCCAAGGAGAACTGCTGACCCACCCTCCTGTCCACCTGCATAAGGTTAAAGGAAACCTGAAAGAGACCTGGCCAATGTTTGGAGAAACTATAGAGGCTCTTGGGACATTTAAATCTGCATCTGCAGATTGTGGCTTGAGTTTGTGCTTCTCTGGTCAACACCATCCTTTTGGAACAAAATAAACACTCCACTCACCCAAAGGAATGACACTCCCTAAAGGGAGTACTTCAAATACCCCAGTTCTTTTTAATTTGTCCTCTCTGTTACTACAGTTCTACCTGCCACAGAAATTAAGCCCTGGAAATTTGTGATGTGTTGCCATCTTGATGGCAAAGAAAGGAATGTGGAAAATTCTGAAGCCAGCTAGGAAACAAAGCCAAGGGAAGTTCATTTTTTTCCCCTATGTCAAAGTTCAGGGAAAGGCAGCCCAGCCCTCTAAATCATTTCGGATCTACAAAGTACTAGTTAAAAAGAGGGTTTGAACCAATTTTAGATTTTCACAAGATGGTTTTCTCCACCTGCTAAAGTATTTAGTTTTATTGGAGGAAGTATTCAGAACCATAAAGCTCAAAAGTCGAGAGAGAACTTCCCCAGTCCCACAGGGTTCCTGGGGCCCCGGAGAGCATCTTCACTCTCATGGCTCCTCCAGGAACAATAAATCCTCCAGGATCTTCCGGTTTGTTTCCTAAACCTCCCCATTACCAATTGTCCTAGGCATTATTCTCCCCACTGTTCCTCTCTCTTCCTTCATCCACTCCCCATCTTTGTGGAAAAGTCATTTGTAGGAGAACTACAGTCTTGTGTCATGGGTATAATCAAACAAGAATTTCTTGACTCCCTCAAATATAAACTTTCCTACACTACCAGTTTTGTTTTCTGATTATCTTGTTGACTACTTGAAGGGGGGGGGGTAGGAAAAAAAGACCAGAGAGATGTGTATCCCACACCCGAACTGTCTTCTATTTAACTAGCAACTAGCAATCATCCGACATTAATTTATACGGTTTGCACAAATACCTAAGCTATTTAAAAGGCTGCTCTGGGTCGTGTGTGGCAGGGAACATCTATCTGGTGAATAGGCAGTGTCACACGGTAGCATGCTCCCTTGTCAAGGCCGATTGTGTTTTAGGCAAACATTTGCGCAAACATAAAGGCAAAGGTCAAGGACTGTTCAGTCCCAGTATGCGCTAATTCACCTAGCGAACCAATGGGGCAAAAGTTGCATTTTATATGCTCGCCCCGCCAGACCCAAGCGCAGGAGTCGCGCCTGCTAATGAACAAAATCGCCTCCGATCCGCGATCAGCTCTCTTGTCAACTTCTCTCCGGCTTCCTAAGTCAGTTTCTCTGGGCTTCCTCAGCAATAACTGGCAAAGATTTGTTTGCCAACAACTGGATCGGCTCTGCCCAACCTTTGGGGCAGCTCGCGTTCTTCCACTCTGCTAAGTAGGGGAGAACTAAAACTGATTAAAATCTGGCTCATGGAATACGCTTGCGGGTTACTGTTTAGTGCGTCAATGAACGACCACTCAGCATGGATGCCTAAATATTCGTGTCATGAAATACACAGCAGACCAACAATATTATTCAAACCACAAAATCGAATCCCAGAGCCGCGGGTTCGCGACAGTAAAGTGCATATAAGTACGCATCTCCAACACATATCTGTGGAAATGTGTGTGCGCGCGCTGGGAGCCGCCTTTCCAGTTTCTTTGGGGCCACTTTTCTACAATTCAGCGAACATGGGGTATCGCTTTCCAGTGAGATGTGTCTCTCACACTAATACATGTCTACACCATCTCCCACAGATCACTCCTAGTTATTTTTCTCACCCCTGGAAAAAAAAAAGATACAAGCGATTTCGAGTGGAAGTCAGCGTAAGCAATTCGGAAGTGGGAGACTTTTAGGGTTAAAGAAACGCGCCCGCGCTCCAACCCGTAGGGTTCACTTTGCATCAATAATCATCTGGGCGAGAACCAATGGCTGACTTTTTCGAAACCCTCCATTTAAGGGGAGAGTTTTTTCCCCTGATAAACCGGAGGGTCTCAGCTGTGCGCGTCCACAGGCAAATAGTTTACACGTGCAAAATTCATTTCTGCGAAGCGAGCCCCTGGCTCAGCTGCGGAGCGGCGCGGCGCTCGCCCGGGGCTAGAGGCCAGGACTTGTTGCCTCTGCGGCCCTAGCGGCTCTCCAAACCCTTGACACTCTGGGCTCCGGGGCCTCTGGGACCGTGATGACAGGGCTCGGGAAGAAAACGCCTCCCTGTAAAACATCCGCAAAAACAGAGCAAAGTAGCAGGAGGCAGCCATCCCAGGAGAGAGCCTGGAGTTAGTTTCTTTTCCCTAGAAACAACAGGAAAAATTCTCCCCGAAGTGCATTTTTACTGCTATCCAAAACCAAAGAGAACATAGGAGAGGGAAAAAAAAAAGTAACTTACCCCGACCTGCCACAATACTACATTTTGGGCGTCCTTTTAACACTTTGATTCTTCTTTTAATGTTGCAGCCTTTTCTTTCCTCTTGCCAGAAACCAACTTTCAAACTAGCTACAATGTAAAAAATAAATAAATAAATAAATAAATAAATAAAACCGAGTTTTACCCTTCTCACATCTTGCCAGTTAGGATCTGCCTCAAGTACTTCTTCCTTCATTCTTTCTTTACCCAAATTTCCTAAACACCACCTGGGCAGCTTCACAAGGCTTAAAGTTTGTGTGGTTTGTGTGCGCAAATGTGCTAGTGTGTGTGTGAGTGTGTGTGTGTGTGTGTGCGCGCGCGCGCCCGCGCGGGTGTGGGGGTTAGGTGCTTTTAAAAAGACGTCGTTGTCATTCAGAGTAATAAAAGTGTGGCCCCCATCTTTGGGTGTGGGTTTTTACATGCACCTCTCATTTCAGTTAACTTTTTTCGAGCTGAGAAAAGCTGCTAGCTTACTTTCGGGAGACTTTGCTCGTTATTCATCTGTTTAGTCGCCTCAGAGGCACAAAAGCCGATCCGCGGCGTTATGAAAAATGGCCTGGGCGCGGAGAATGTCACAGTGGTCGGCGTATTATTTTAGCCTTCTTAAAAAAAAAAAAAAAAACCTCAGGGAAAGTTTGCTTTTGATGAATTCAATAAAAGCGAAGCTGCAACGGAAGAGATTTTCAGCTAAAATCATACAGCATGGGGCAGAGCTTAAAACAGCCAGATGGCCAAAGGTAGATAGACTCGGTTTCAAAACCAAGATCTGGAGTTCCGCTGGCTGAGCTTCTTAGTTTATTTAATCCCGCATGTATCTTTATTTTTTTTTTTTTCAATTGATTTCCCCCGCTCTTTTTTTCACCTCACTTGTGGTCCCCCACCCCACTATCCACCCCAGAGCTGCTGGCGAGACCCCGTCTAGGGATTTGCAGAAGTCACTTTGCAATTTCCCCTTTGATAATAGAGTTAAACTTTGCAGCGCACGCAGCCTGGAGAGAAGCTAACTCTGAAGGCGGTAGGCCCGCTGTTTGTGACCCATCGTCAGGTTCTTAGTTCAAATGCTGCGGCCTTTGACAGCTAAGGCCTTTGAATATAAGGAGAAATGTGTTCATCCCACCCTGCCGGACCGCGCCCCCTCCCCCATCCGCAACCGCGGAAAATCAGAAGAGCTCGGCTTACTCAGTTTTTTACCCTCATGGGTCCCTCCCATACAATCCCAGCCTGAACAGCGTTAGAGTCCCATGTAAATTTCTTAAGGGTCTCCTATAATATCCTTAGGAACTCCTATAATATCCTTAGGGGCTCCTATAATATCAAAGAGGAACAGACTGGAGTGGCCACTGTGTCTTCATTCCGACTTGGAAGGGGAGTTGTGAAATTAACATGTATCCTATTTAAACCTTGTTCTTGAAGTCTGATGTTGGCTAAGCAGAGAACTTGGGGAGGGGACAGTGAAAACGGATGACAGGACTTAATACCTGTGCCCCTCCTCTCAAGATGTAAGGCAGGATCGGAAAGCACCCAGGATCCCATTCCTCAGACCCGGCCTTCACAGGATTTAATTTGGTTTGCCGGTTTGACCACCGCCTCCAGGAAGGCCTCCGGAACTCTGTCCTAGAATCACTGAGACTCTCCAGGCTGAGGTGGGTGTGAAGGGGGCGGGTCTTCAGAAGGAGTTGGCGAATTGGGCGCCTCCTCTTCTAGGCTAAACCCAGAAGACACTACCCCCCCGCCCCCGCCCGCCCACATACACATAGCAGACGGTTAGGGGCATGGCTGGAAAAGTGGACACAACGATCCAGAGGAACAAGGATTAGAACTGGAGATTCGACTGGACTAGCACTGGAGATCCTGCGGGGGCAGAGAAAGGGGAGGAACCCCGTGACGTGCCCCACCTACCCAAACCAAAGAGGAGATGCAGCCCAGGAAAGTAGAACCCTGGGTCCTTCAGGGACCGCCCCCCACCCTACCCCCGCCGCCCCCGCTCCTAGTACCTGCTGTGCCACTTCGTAAGGGTCCCTGAATAAAGTCTCAGTCCTCTGTTTCCTTGTGGCTCAGCTGGTAAAGAATCGGCCTACAACGGGGCAGACCTGGGTTCGATCCCTGGTTTGGGAAGACACCCTGAAGAAGGGAAAGGCTACCCACTCCAGTATTCTGGCCTGGAGAATTTCATGGACTGTATAGTCCATGGGGTCGCAAAAAGTCGGACAGGGCTAAGCAACTTTCACTTCTGTTTCCTCATCTCTAAAATGGGCATAAAAGTAGACTCTGTTTCAAACCCGGGTTTTCGTTCGTTCGTTTTAAATAGGACTGAGAGTGCAAAGCACGTAGAGAAGGAGCACAGTAAATATTTACTGCCCTGTTGCAGGGTTACTTCTGCTGTTTTTGCTATAAATGCTGAGGTAGGCTTTGTGGGGACAGTACCCTGAAGCATAGGCTCCCAACAAGCGGGTCTTCGGACCCACATTCTCCCTCTCCCGGCTCTGGAGATTCAGGATCAGGTCCCTGGAAACCGACGGAAACCTCGACAATCCTGGGGTTGGACTGGCTGTCCCCTCCCGGGTCGACCTAGTCCTAGTGGCTGCCTGGCTTTCCCCCTCCTTTCCCTGCGGAAAGCCAGGGAACCCACGTGCCTCTGGGAAGACCTGGAGTGTCCCCCAACCTGGTCTCTCAACAGTGCCCAGACTCCAGAGAAAGCCTACAGCATGGATTGAAAAAGACGAGGCATTCGCTTTTCTTTTGGAAGTGAAGGGAAACAAATGGGAAAGGGGAACTGGTGGAAAGATGTGGGGGCAGCTGAGAGGCTCAGGCCACGCACCCGCTCACTCCAGGTTAACACCTCGGAGCTTCCCTTGGAAATGTTTTTTGCAGGGAATGCCTTTTTTTTTTTTTTTCTTTCTTTCTTTCTTTTTTTTTTTTTTGCAGAGGGAGGAAACCTCTGCAGTGGGCCCCGCAGACCTGAGGGCAAGAGGGTGGAGAGGAGGGGGCTGGGCCCTCGGGAATGAAAGTTGTAGCCCCCAACTGCTCCAGGACCCTGGAGGAAAGCAGCAGATCGGAATCCAGACCTCATCTCTGAAATAACTATCATAATCAATGTCCCCATCTTGTGGGACAAACCGAACTAAAAATCCACAAGACCTGAGGCTGGTTCACATCAACCAGCTTTAAGGGACACATAGACGACAAGCCCCTTTACCTCCACTTGGAGTCCTCCACTCCTTTGTGGTGCTGGAAGTTGAGAAAGGTGATTCCTGGTCCCCACCTGGTCTAAAGAGTCAATGAGAACCAGAGTTCCGTCAATGTTTTCCCTACTTTGGGCATCTTGCACTTCAGACCTAAATTAGAGCACTCCCACGGGCCCTCAAGAGAAAGAGGTACCCAAAGAGAAGGAAGTACCTCAAGAGAAGGGGGTACCTCAAGAGAAGGGGGTACAACAAAGTCCAACTGAGGCCTCGGATTCTCGCTCCTGCAGGGGAAGATGAGTCAAGCATCCCTGATTTTAGGGCGGGGTCCGCTCCCTCCTCTCCTCTCCTCGCTGCTGCCCAGGTTCTTTCTCAGGCGGGTGACAGTGTTCCTGGTCGCATATCACCTCGAATATTTACACCCTCAAGAAGTGAGTGAGGGGGATTCCAGGACTGACTTCTGTGCCTAGGTTGCTCCGAAATGGGGGGAGTCTATTGGCTTACTTCTAAAGATTTCTGTAGTTTTCACTCAGAAAAACAAACTGCCTGTGGCCAATAGACATTTGTGGGGGTGGGGTGGAGCCGATTTACATAACTGTCCTAGCATACCTCTGACCTCTGGGCTGAAGATTTCATATGATTGATGAACAGCCTCTGCTTTGCGCTTTACAATTATAATTAAACTACTAGAGACTCAGCCCAATTAAATAAACCTGTCCAGCTCTGACGTGATGAACTGTATGATCTGTCCAAGGCACTCGCTTAACCTCAGCTTTTAGGGCACTCCATTCAGACAACGCCACTGGGCCAACGTTTACTCATGACATATTTCACCCCCACTCCCTACCCGAAATATCCCTCTCTTTCTTTTTTCCTGTCTCTCTCTCTCTTTCTCCCCCTCTCTCTCAATTCTCCCTGTTCTTGGCTTTCTGGGTCGGGCAAGTATACATAGAAAGGAACTTGGGCGCAGGGTGGATGACTTTCCCACCCGAAGTGGAGCTCTCGCATTAATTGTCCCAATAAATTGAGATATAGTGTGCATAATGCAACGGAACAATATGGTTATAGTCCACGTGTATGACTTAATTAAGCTATTTGCAGCTTGATGCTGCAAGTCAACGGGTGTGCAAGTGGATTAACAATTGCCTGCTCCCTTATCCTCAGGATGGCGCATAATTACTTTACTAGCGGTACATATCAATTTTTGATGATTGTGGAAGCCATGCTCGCTTCACCAAGAGCCGCTTAATAACTCTCCGTTGTGTATTAAAAAAGTAGTGTTTGGAAATATTTTGAAGCCGCTCCCAACGTTTTTATAGGTACTGATGGTGGCCTTTAATGGGCTGCCGTTTTATTCCTGATATATATTTTATAAAGGGGCAAAGGCTAAACTCCTAAGTCCCTGCTCCGAGAGAGAATTGGAGTCCCCCTCCTGCTCTCCACCCAGCGAACGCCTCGCGCTTCGCTCCAAGCCGAGTTGGCTGACGGGTACGCTGTGGATCCCTATAAAGGCCCGGCGGCGTCCTTTAAACTCTCTTTCAGATTCCCCGCTCTCTCTCTCTCTCTCTCTCTCTCTCTGTCACACACACACACACACACACACACACACACACACACACACACACAATCTCTTTCTACTTAAAGATGATTCAGAGTGACTATGAGCTCCCCCTCCTTTCAGGAGCCTCATCTCAGCTCCACAAACACCTCTGTGTCCTGAAGGATGTATGTCCTCATGGGTAAGCCTAAGAAAAGCAAGGCGTCTGGTGGCCCAGCGGGGAAGTGTGTATAACACGGGTTGATAAAATTTGCAAGAGGGCTAATAAAATTACACAATCTGATGACAGAGACATCGACATTTTGACTTCCTCGGTTCCTTGCCCTTTGTTTGGAGTAAGATGGCGCCAAAGCCCCTGCTCACTTCCATCCTGGTGGCCTGCTGGTTGGGGATGGTGATGACGATGTGCATTTGTTTCCTGTGATTTACTATTTGAATCTTAAGGCTGATCGTTTGACCTCTCTGGATTGAACTAAATTCATCACCTATAATTTTATTAAAAAGCCTCATGGCCATCAATCATAATGAGAGCATTGAGAGCCAACGTTTTCCAGGGAAATGTGTCAACTTCACAGACACATGGCACTTACACCATCCCTTTCAAGCTGTCCTGAACTGAGCAGGCACACACCTAGGGTTCCCTCTGAGGACACAAGGTTAATTCAGCTCCCATGGGTGATGACATTTGAAAAGAGGAGCTCTTTGCTTGCCTAAGACCAAAGCTGAGTGAGATGATGCCAAGATTTAGGCTGAGTTCTAAATGAGTCCCCTTCCTTTGGACTCAAGAAATGGTTTAGGAACTATGCATCCATCTTGAATCCAAAGAAAAATTTAAAACATCCCCCCCCCCCCATTCCTGTGAAATCAGGATCAGAGTTGATCTCCCTCATTCTTAATATTGCTGCTGTAAATCACTTTGAAACTACAGTCTATCTCAGCCCTACATCTTTCTGAGTATCCATGTTATTGCTTTCTAGTGAATAAGTGTTACATCAGTCTCATTAAAACAGTTAAGAAGGGTAAAAATTTCCAGTGGTCTTTAGACCCAACTTAAAACTAAGGTGACAGAGTCCCTATTTTGGGTCTTTAGACCCAACTTAAAACTAAGGTGACAGAGTCCCCATTTTGGAGGTTTCTTGGTTGAAGTCTATTTGTTCTACCTGAAGCAGGTGATGTTTCAGCAGAGACATCTGAATGACAGCGGGAGTGAAAGACAAATCTAATAAAGCCTAATAAAGCATGAGCATTGAAATGTCATTAAACTTACAAAGATGAGACTCAGAATCACCAAAAAGGTAAATGTCTTCATTAGTCTGATCTCTGAAGACTGTCGAACATTTCATTAATTTATAATTTATGATTGTTTGACAAATATTGAAAAGTATGTAAATATGAGCCAGATAATGTCTTTTCTGCGGGAGATGAGGAAATGACCCAAACTGTACGTGCCTGCAAGATTACACACAGGACCCAGCTCTCTGTTATCAAACTGTGCCGCCCCTTTAGCCAACATATTGTGCAAGTGACAAGTGAAATAGTGCAGATAAACCAATGGTTTAAAACGTAATAAAGACAACAGCCATTTGCATTTTTTACATTTTATTACAAAGGTAATTTACTATGACACATTTCTGAATGTAATTTATGAAAACATGTTAAAGCAATTACATTGCATATACAGCCCTCAGAGCTACAAAATTCAGATAAATAATATTATAGACCTTCAGAGACTTTCACTATTGAAAACATATCCTTTATTTCAAAAATGGGCTGTACAGAAGAAAATAATGGCATTAAAATTTTAAATTAAGAATAAAAGCTTAGAGAACAATAGAAAGTAAATGAATAATATTCTTTGCTGGAGTTGAAAAATTAAACCTTTATGATGACAATGTGCTTATTTCACAGGGTTTATTATCAAGTTGTTTTTTTTTTTTCCCCCCCTCTCCTTCCTGGAGTCAAGGTTAAGTGCAAAGTATTAAAGGTTTGGGGGGAGAGAGAAACAAGAGGAAGGTCTGTTTCCTCTTTCAAACTTCTGAGCTCATTCCTTCACTCCATTTCTCTTTTCCTAAGCACAGGACTGTGCCAGCTTTGAAAACTAAAGACAAATCCATTCCCTGAAGGTCAGTACTGTCCGAGCTGATCCTTCAAGCAGATTTTCTATACCAGCCTGTCATGAGTTATCAGAATGGGAGAAGATTCTATGGGGGAAAGGAGGAGGAAAGTTTACATACTAGAACAGGAAATAAAAATTGAAATTAACCAGGAAATTTTAATTTCTGCTCCCATTTCCAAGACATCAATTTATTTCATAATAACTTCATATTATGTTTTAAATCTGGAATGCACAGTTAGATACTTAAGAGTCAGCCTCCAACTATTCTTATCAACTTTGGCGGGGGAGGTGGGATCTGCCTTCCTTTTGTCTTTATAGGTAAAATGTTTTGCAAATGCTTTAGCTTTAAAAGTCAATGATAAAAGCAAGCCTGAAACAGGTCCTTTACCTACCTGTGTGGGGAATGCCATGGGTTTATTCTGCAACCTTGAGACTCTCTGCAAGGCCTGTTGCATATTTGCTTGTTTTGCTTGGAAGATCCCTTAGGCAGTGTTACCTGCCATGACGGACTTACAGCCACAGTTTCCCTCCCAGTCCTATTAAACCTTCAACTTGAAGAAAAAAAAAAAAAAAAGACCTTGACACAACTCAAATCCGAATTCGGGGCACTGAAAGCATATAAGAATTGTGCCTAGCCCTCTTTTTCAATTGGGAAATGTAACCGGCCTCCAAAATTTCCACCACGCCTCCCTGTTGGATGGCTCAACACACTCAGGTGGATGCACAGGTACAAGGGTTCTTGAAGGAGGCCCACAGAGTGCTGCCCAGTTGCCACACGTGGACCGTCGCCGAATGTGGCACAGTACTTGAGAGGAGTGGGCAAGTGAGGCCCCGGTCTAGTGACCTGGACTCGCGAACTCTCTGCTGACGAACTTGTGCTCTGCCCCTCCCCCTACTATACAGAGCACGTGCCTGAGGTTCCTTCCACCTTCAAGAAAAGAAGAGGACGTCGGGACGCTCCTCCGCCAAACATCCCACAGGTTGACGTCACTGATGGACAGGCCAGCAATTATCCCCCTACCCTACCCTCTCAGCGCCCTGGGTCGCCTTCTACCTGGCTTTGGAGAGAATTCTCACTTTAACGCCAGAAGTCGCCCCCACCAGCGATCCCAAGTGCAGCCAAGGCTGAGGCCTAAATCTGTTAGTCCCTGGCCGTAGTCGGGTCTCGGTACCCCTCTTTGGCTCCAGAGCTGGACAGGGCCAAGGAGGTGGGCTGTGGGTTAGTTTTCACCAGGGTTAAGTCAGTCCTCGGTTCCAGCCTTTGTCTCTGTTGAAATGTTTAGGGGCTGCATATGCTTTCGTGTTGCAAACAGCAAGCGGGGTCCCCAGGAGTCCCTAAGCCCATGCCTTGACGCGAGCACAGTCTCCCTGGACGACTGTGACTCGGTGGGCCTCCGGGTGATGGTCTTGAGCAAGCACATTGCCACACACATCCGAGCCAGAGCAGACGGGCAGCTCCTGCGTGCTCACATACACACAGAAAGTTCCTAAGAATGAATTGTACTGATGATAAACTCTCTGAATTCAGGGACTGGATGAAGGAGGGAAATATAATCGGGGAGGGGATCAATAAAGAGAAGGGGCAGAGGGAAAAAAATACCTGCTGATGTGTCAACTGCAACGGGCAAACACTCTTCTAATAACAAATGAAACAATGAAAGGGATGCATTGTTTCCTGTTAAGCGCTCCATCCTTGACCCCGTTTCTATCTGCACCGCCATGTTTTGATGACTTCAAGTATATGCAAAAACAAACTTTCCCGTGGCGTTATTTTTTCCCCTTCCTTCTACTCGGCTTGTCAAGCTTTTCTTTCCAAACAGTCAGATGATTTTAAAAAGAAGGCAAAGGAGAAGAAGCGGGGTGGGGAGGGAACTCCACCACCATCTCTACCCAAGAAATGATAAATAGCTTCGAATAGCTAATCGCTGGAGGGCGCGTTTACCAATTCATAATCATTTATTCTGGGTGATGTATGGCTCTTACTCTTAAATCTGAAAAGCTTCTATTTGAAGGTGTAAATAGCTTTTTTTCTTTCCTGCAGTAAACCTTCCTGCATTAGCAGTGATTGATCTCATGTACAATTCGTCCCAGAGTGCCATTTTACAGGGGGAACACTAGCTTTTGGAGATTAACTGGGGAGTCTGTTACATATTAATGAAGCCGGGAGATATACTAACGTTTTGGTAATTTAGTTATTTGTGTCTATAGCTATCGTCGTTATTTTCTTTTAGACCCCTGCGGTTGTTATCCATCGAATTAAAAAGTGGTCCTTAGAATTATTTTTTTCCACTGGCGACTAAATGCCATTTAATGTGAAAAACAAATGTTGACTTCTCTCTTGAAGGAAGTGTGTTTCTTGGCAAGACATCAAAGTGTTTTAAACTGTATTAGTGGGTGATGTTAGTTTTCTTACTCCGCGAAGCCTGCGCTGAAGTAATAGCTAACTAGAGGAAAAAGAAGTCTTGGCTTGCCTCTGTCTTAGAAAAATTATTTGATCTTCTAGGAGAGGGGGAGGTTAAAACTCTAGGATAAAAGGGTTTCTGGCAAAGGGTCCCCCAAAACATTTGGAAATCCAAATCAGTGTTGGGAGTGGAGGTGGGGGAGGAGGGGCGGAGATTGCTCATTGATTTGCAACTTGATAATTAATATCCCATCAAATGAGACATCAACGTCATTAATGCCTGTGTATTCCCGGAGAGAGATTTAGTGAATTGCAAACCCGAGTAAAAGCCACATTCAGCAAAGAGATTGCTTCATGGCCCGGGATAAGATAGCACTACTTTTCTGTTTTCTTGTAGGGTTTTGATGGGGAAGGAGGTTTCCTAAAATGCTCTGGATAACAACCGAAGATCTAGGGGAATGTCTGCGGGCAGGAAGTCTCTCCTGACACACCCCAACTTCCCAGGGTCTGTTGGGAACGCAGGACCACTGCCGATTGCGGAAGTAGGGATAGGAGAAAAGGGATAGGAGAGAGCGAGCGAATCGGTTTTGCGTAGGAAAAAGTGGATCACCCATTTCCACTTCCGGGAATTGCCTGCTGAGTTCAGGAGCGGCCAGGAAGTGGCATAACATCCTCAAAGGACACAACTGACCCCTGGGTCCTGACCGTTTGAATCTTAGCTCCTTGGCCCTTGGGATCGCCTGCCGCTGGCCGGTGCGTCTCCTCTCCCTCAAAGGGAGTCCCCTCTACATTCCCTTCGCGTAACCCCTTACCACTGTCCTTCCAGAAGCCCGGATCTGGAGCTGTAGATGATTGGGAACTTCCAGCGCATCGTTTGCAGTGAGGGTAGCTTCTAGACGCAACAAACTTTCTAGAACCGCGAAACACTGAAGCGTGATGGCGCCAGTTGGCCCGGACGCACCCCTTTTGTTTTCGGGGGGCGATTTATGTTCTTTATAAAAATGTGGTTTGGAAAAATAGAAAGGGCCTTGAAAACGTTGTTACAATGCAAAAGGACAAATTAGAAGACATTTTCCGTGATCAAAGGCGGGAGGGTGAGCGCGCATGGGCATTCACAAAGCTTGACTTATTCACTCCCCTCTTTTGCAAGCCGGGGCAACAAGCGTGTCCCCCATTGACAAGGCGCCCTATTCAGACTGCAGGTGCGAAGTGGGCCGTCGCGCCCGGCCACATTATGTCAAGGTTGTTGGAGATTAGTGTTCGGCCTTAATAACTAAAGCGCTTGATTTACATTGGAAAAAAGCCCCCTCAGCCGTGAAAACAAAATCGTTGAACGCGTGATCATTGCGAGGGCGGCTGATATCCTAATACTCGCATTGTTCTCAGCTGGGCCCAGGCGCGCCCTGGCCTCCTCAGGAAGGGCAGAGCCTGAGTTTCTGGCCTTGGACCAGGTCTCCCAATCATACTGTCTGGGTTCTGGAAGAAAAGGCGATGGATAGAAGTTTTACAGGGGCCTGTGGAAGACAGAGTGGGGAAGTCCCTAGGAGTCCAGATCTGGGCCCCCAATTTTGGCAAAACCTGGGATGGAAGAATCGCGGGGGGATTGACAGCTTCGGGCCCAATGGTGAGGTGTCTTAAGGCTGAAGGGCCTCCAGTGTGACTTTGGTGGGACTGCCAGGGGTGTCATGGGCAAGAACAGTCTTACTCCAAGGTGAGGATTCTTAGGAAGTGACTAGAGAGCTGAAGGAACTTAGGAAGGACTAAGACACTCAACCAATTTGGACTGCTCCAGGCCAAGTGACTGAACTGAACTGAACTGAACTGAATTGAGGAAGGCCACAGTGTTCAGGCCAAATTGCTTCTTCAAAGGAGAGCCCACTTCCAAGACATCCAGAACTGGTTGGAGGCCCTACCTTGCTTTTCCTGCACTTTCCTTGTTTTATTTTCCCAGAGATGGAGGGGAGGGGGGCGGTGTCCACCTTGGCCTTGGTCCTGCTTCCCCCGTGTGGATATTTTAGGGCAGATTCTCTCCCCACCCTCATATACTACTATATTTGTGCCCCACTCATGAAAAGGAATGCGGAGAACAAGAGATAAGTGGTTGGGCCCTGAGATATGGATATGTATCTATTCTAATTGCAGTATCTTTTTTAGAAGGCTAGAGACTTAAGGCAATTTCTCTAAGATCTGTGCTAGAAGAATAGGTTTGGTGGGGACAAGGTGAGAAAGCTGTTAACTATTGTCTGGCCCTGAAAAGGTCGTAAGTCAGCGCCTTGGTAGCTGACCTGTCAGAGGAAGGTATAAAGGCTTTATTCATGCAGTCGCTGCAATGTTCTCAGCTCTCACAAAAGTGTTTTTATGATTCGATTCTCTTACCTCTTTTCTTAATTAAAAAGCTGAACCATTAGAATAGCACCTGCATCGTGTCCTGACGGGGCCTGCATACTAATTCCAGAGCCTTTACAACATGTAATTATAACATAAAATCAGAGATTGAATAAAACAGAAGGATTTTGCTCCCAAAGCCCTGCTAATCCCCTTTTAAAAGGGTCTGGTGAAAAAATTCAGAACAGTATCCGGAAGTTGGATTACCGCTCCTTTATTTTTTTTAACTTTATACAATGAAATGATATTTCACATTTAAAGGAAGTTCTGTTTGTCTATAACAGTTTGTGTGTGTGTGTGTAAGAAAGTTGGCAGGTTCTTTGAATGATACAAAGCATTTGACTATGGATTTCTTGCTTACTAAATGCAGTGCCAGAAAATGTAGAGGAAATTTGTACCCACAGGTTTGAAACACATTTTCACAGGTGAAAGTGGCTGCAATGTGATTGAGAATTGCATATGTGCATCAGGCAATTGTTCTCCCTTCTCTCAGTGGACATAAGCAAATCTTTTGGGGTGATATGCTTGTTTTTGTGACTTAGAATATGCACATTTCAGGCAAAACACTTTTCACTAAGATACTGGGTGTACTTTTTTATAACGCTTAATGAATACATCCTTGAGTTCACAAAAGCTAGATGCCTCCATTAAACCCTGAGCAAGACCTTGCTGTGGCATAAGCCAAGGACCGTGAGCTGTCTGCAGTTCTCCCCAGTTCTGGCAAAGAACATTATCCTCATCTGGCTAATCTGATCTTTCATGGGCCAGTCGTCAGTTGCAGACAAGAGAAAACTGGTCATCCTTCTGATTTTCTGTATGAGTCATCTGATAATATTGTGTTTGGGGTTTCCCCCTTTCTTCTTCCCATTATTCTACAATCACGTGGCACAGACAAAACTATAGAAATTTACCCAATTTGGGTTTCTTTTCTCTGCAGACATTTCTCAAGCCTGCCCATTTATTATTGAGGTTCAAAAGCATGCAGAGCCTGCTTGACTTGTTTTGAATTGATGAATATTTTTGCCCTGCATGTTGGCTCACACAGAGTCTAAATTGGATCTAAAGAAGCCAAAAATGCAAGACAGGTTTCAAGTTCATCTCCCTGGTCCTATTTATATTTTATCAACTTACATCCTGAAGTAATTTTTTTCTTCCTTTCTCTCTCTCGTTTCTTTTCTTACACAGCTGTTTTGGATGTTTGTAAAACTACTGGAAGGTTCAGAGGCAAACGCCAAGAACTCTCTTTGTTGTCTAATGAGGTTCTCTTTTTCTTAAATGATTTTGGGGTCCGGACTTGGTAATGTTCCTAGAAAACTCTCAGGCATTTTCCTCATTGAAGATATTTGGCTAAAAAGGCAATGCTGTCCTGATGCCCAGACAGGAAGTTGGTGACAAGTAGAACATGTTATTGTGGGATTCTCAGTCACTTGATGACAAAGATGTTATTAATTTTCTCAGAACAAGAATGAGAATTCAGCATGAAAAGTGATTCAGCATTTAAATGAGGATTCAGCATTTTAAACAACTATGATTATTTTTTTAAAAAGGTTCTGATGCCTTCCTGGAAAGAATGTGCCTTTGTGTGACTTTTGCCCCAAACTGCTCTGTCCTGGGTTGCTCACTTTTACCCCCCACTTGCACATTCCCGCCCTGCACACCTGGGCCATGAAAAGGCCACCATCTGGATTCAAAGTAACCGCAGAATTATGGTAAAAAAAATAAATCAACATCTGGGCCGGCTGCAGTGTTAGTGTCTTAACAAGTCATGGGAGTGACATTAAGACGATCGGGTTTCTCCTGCTTAGTTTTGCACAGAAATAAACTCGATTCCCTCTCATTTTTCTTGAGCTTTTAAAAATAAATGGCATCTCTGCCTCCGGGCTCTCCTCCCTCCGCCCCCTGCACCAGCATCTAGAACTCTCAGAAGTACATACACTCATGCAGTTTCAGGACCCTCAGCTAGCCTAGGTGCTGCCTGGAAAGACACACCCTGCTCTGGAGCTTGAGACCTTTGCAAGTGCCTTGCTTTCTAGGAGGGTCTGGAGACCTGATTCAAGGAGGAGCTAAGTGATGTGTCTGAAAGATGGAGTCTTGTAAGTGGTCCTAATAACAACAAGTTAACAACAAGCACTTGACACCTAAGCTCTAAATGGTTTCAAGGATTATCCTATTAACTGCTCCAAGCAAACTTGTGAAGACAATTCTTGGAAATTCTCTTTCAGCAGACAAGGAAACCGAAGCACAGGGCCACGGGTGGACAGGCCTAGCCAGTCTTCCCCTCTTACCCACACTTTCCAGTTGGTGCTCGCATTGGAAGTAGCGAAGAGGCTAAGGCGTCCCCAATCTTCCCTCGAGGCTACCAGTGTGGGAAAGGAGGTGGGCAACTTCCCTAAAGATTTTCTCTAGGGTGAACTAGCCAGGGGGACTCGGGCACCAGTGACCACCCCTCTGCCAAAGGTCACACCATTCAACTTTTCTGCCAAAAATAACTTGTCTCCCAAGGAAACCCGAGCACTCTTAGGGGCAGCGGCACGCAGGTGTCCCAGCACACTTGCCCTTGTCCTCTCCTTCCCTCTCGAACCTCGGGTCTTCCGCCTGAGACCCGCGTGGCGGGGTGGGAGAGATGGGGGCAAGGGCAGCTGCCCTCCGCACATGTCCTCTCGGCTCCCAGGGAAGGCTGGGCTACGACTCCCCCGGCGATCCCGCGGAACAGCGTGGTCCCGGGAGGGATTAGGGAGGCGTAGCTGGAGGGTCCGTGGTCTCTGGCGGCCGTGAGGACTCCAGGCAGGGGACCAGGCCCAGGGTGCCCCGGGCCTTTCTCATACTCACTTGCTCCCCCAACAAGGATTCCGTCGGTGAACCGGCTTTACTGAGTGCCCTGTCCCACAGAGGCAGGGCGCAGAGACCCAAACATCTGGAGAGGCTCTACCTCGGCCCAGAGCCGGAGGAGGGGGACCTTTCCGCGAGAAGGACGGGAGGGGGCGCTCACCCCAGGACTAAAGTCCAGGAACCTCTTCCCCCGCGTCGCCCACTGACTGCGACGTGTCGCGGCTGTTCCAGGGGCCGTCCCCTCGGGACTGTCTTTTCACACTCGCGCGTCGCCCTGGCACCTTTGCGCGCCCGGGTCCCTTCCGCAACCTTCTCTGCAGGCCTGCCACCCTAGCCCAACGAGTTGGTTCTCCCAAGGTGTTCTCGAAGGGAACCTAGCATCCAGACGCCAAAAGCCGTTGTTGTCCCACTCACTCAGTTCATCTCAAGCCCCAGCCAGGCCCTCGAAACCCAACTT
The DNA here is from genome assembly GCF_032452875.1 of Bos javanicus. Classification (NCBI taxonomy): domain Eukaryota; kingdom Metazoa; phylum Chordata; class Mammalia; order Artiodactyla; family Bovidae; genus Bos; species Bos javanicus. Next base: position 120,822,362 of record NC_083868.1, on the reverse strand, counting down.
CTCTTTCGTTAGGAAGGGGTCCGGCGGTTGCTGTGCCTGCGAATTAGGAGGGAAGGCGCAAGGCACGCGGGTGACCAGAGGTTCAGTGACCGCAGGGGAGGGAGGAAGAAGGCTCTGGTGGTTCAGGTGGTACTGATAGATCTGAAATAATTTCTCCAGTGGCCGGATGGGATAAGAGCTTCTCCATCAGATGCTAAAACTCACTGAATCCTAACCTCCCAATCGGGGATCAGAGAAGAGTCCTGTGGGCTGTAGCCACACAATCTTCGGGGAGGTGAATGGTCTGAGCACCGGCTACTCCCAGAGGGGAGTGACGTCCTCTGGGAAGACTCCTGCGGGCAACTGTACTCGAAGAACCCTCACGAGGGTTTATGTTCTGTGCTGTGCTGCTTAGCCGCTCGGTCGTGTCCGACTTTGCGACCCTCGTGGACTGTACCCCGCCAGGCTCCTTTGTTCATGGGATTTCCCAAGCAAGAATACTCGATTGCGTTACCATGCCCTCCTCCAGGGGATCTTCTCAACCCAGGGATCGAACCCACTTCTCCCGCATTGCAGGAGGATTCTTTACCGTCTGAGCCATCAGGGAAGCCCCATCAGGGCTTAGGGAAGACTTGGAGGCAGCCTGCCCTCTCTTTTTTTCTTTGTTTTATTCCTGCCAGGTACCAGGCATCTCTCTAGAAAGTTAGAGGTGGTTTGTGAGAGGTTGGGAGAAGGCAATGGCACCCCACTCCAGTACTCTTGCCTGGAAAATCCCATGGATGGAGGAGCCTGGTAGGCTGCAGTCCATGGGGTCGCTAAGAGTCGGACACGACTGAGCGACTTCACTTTCACTTTTTCACTTTTTCACTTTCATGCATTGAAGAAGGAAATGGCAACCCACTCCAGTGTTCTTGCCTGGAGAATCCCAGGGGCAGGAGAGCCTGGTGGGCTGCCGTCTATGGGGTCACACAGAGTCGGACACGACTGAAGTGACTTAGCAGCAGTAGCAGCAGCAGTGAGAGGTTGCGGTACAAACTGCAAGACAGCCCCTGCCAGGAACACACTGAAAGCATCGGCCTATCTTTTCCCCTTCCGCGATGGAAACCAGTTAATGAGTGCCAATGTTACTGGGGTGAAACTGGGGACGAGAGAAGTCTTCTTTAAGAAAAGGGCCGCTTTGGTAGGTCCTTCTGTATTTTGCTGCTCTGAATGACTAGACTTTGGAGATGTATCTGGAAGTCGTGAGGGATGGCAGGGAAAAGGAGGGGATGCTGCTGGGCGGGCCCCAAATCTCTCCCAAGAGGACGAAGCAATAACAGGACACTCGAATTTCAAGGGAAAGAGGAACATCACATTGTTTATTTCCAAAGAAAATAGGGAAATGTATCTCCATGTACACAAAAATCTTTGGAGGGAAAAGGAATCACGGGTTTAACTCATTTTTACATATTTACAGCAGATTAAACCACAGGTTTCAACTATATTTTCATTCAACAATCACTTTCAGTGAAATACATAACAACTTTTTTCCTTTCGAGTTAGTTCATAATTTAAGGATGCTAAGGGGACAGATGATAAATCACTAACAGTGTGGGTAGAGAGGGTACCAAATAGTCTAAGATTTCAGCCAGGCTTTCTTGCGTGAGTAAATTATGATCACAAAACATTTGCCTGTCTGTATAATTCACATTCATTACAATCATTACATTTTCCCATAAATTAGCAATATAAACAAACATGTGGGGACCTTCAGTAAACAAATAAAAATCAATATAAGAGACGACATTTTGTAGCAACTATAATAACAGCATGGGTTACAGCTTGGGGAAACTTCTTTACAAATCATTTAGTCAGCACACACGGGGGTAGCGAGGCTGGAACATCCTCATTTTTGTAAAACACCTTTAAAACCACATCAAAATGTCTGGGGAAAGCTGGACTGGGTGAAAGTTTCTCTCTCTTTTTCCTGGGCACAATATGAAATGAAGGACTGCACATGTGGATGGGGGAGCGGGACGTTTGCATGCACTTTGGGGTCGACGACCTTCTGAACTCCGATTGCCAAGGTGCTGAAGAAAACAGGAAATTATAAAAATGTCTCTCTCCCTCAAGCCCCTCTTCTTTCTATTAATGGCAGAAAGGGCTTGCTGATAGCTGCTAGTGGGAAGAAACACACAATGGGTCTATTTTTAGCTGAGATTGTCTTTGAAGGAGCAGGAAATATGAACAATTGCTCTGCTGCAGCTTTAGGTTCCAAGGATAGGGAACAAGAATAGTGGGAGCTTGAGGGGTCCCCAGGTGACCTGACTTGGACTGATTGAGTGCAGAGCAGCAAAGAGAGAAGCAGACCCACAGTGTGGGCTTAGGGTATCTACCCTCTGCCTGCACTGTCTCTGCATTCTTTCTTTCGTGTCCCAGAGCCTGGGCAAAGAGCCCCCTCAACATCTGCACACCTCCACAGGCTCTGGACCTGATGTCTCTGCAATGCTTTTGTTTTCCCCTTGGCAGGACTTAGCCCTAAGTTACCAGTTAGTGTAGTGTGCATGTATTTTTTTTAAAGAAGTTAGATTTTATCTCTTTAGAAACGGTTTGAAACTAACGGGGCAGAGGGAGTTTGACAGAGAGGAGAACAAATCGCTGACAAAGAACCTTTTACGTTTCATCAGCGTTGTTAGGACGACAAGGAGGAATGTCTCAGATAATAACTCCCACTTCAAAGATTTCTCAGCTGAATAGAAAGCGGACCATCCTTTTTATTCAACCACAAGGACTGGCACTAAAGAAGACTCCACTGTTTGATTTTTTTTTTCCACCATGTTTATTTTTCCCCTATTCACTGGGGTACTTGGATAAAATAAACAACAAGACAATTAAGGGAACATGGACTTCTAACTTTCCTTCCATCTTCCCTATCCCCTTGGCCTTGGGCTCTTGAATCTATGCCCAGGCCAGCCAGGCTTGAGGGGTTCCCTACACTCCACCCTGGGGAGAAACAAGTTTGGGGGTGTGTGAGAAACTTCTGGGACAGAGGGGCCGAATGAGCTGTGCTGGGGGCCAGAGTGAAATGTCCCAAAGGCACAGTCTGAACTCCCCAGACTCATCCAGGGCGGTTCCTGCTCCTTCCCCCAAGTCCCATTTAAATTCAGGCCTCCAACCTGGCCCAGAGGCGGAGAGCTGCTTGGCACAAAACCGAGCTGGGGATGCTCATTTGTTGAGCTTCCGAGCTTGCCCTAAAGTTATTTACTCCTGACCCTGGAGCCTCTTCAGGGCGCAGTCAAGGTGCACGGAGTCCGGCTCCTCCCTTTCCTGAAAGCGTCCCTGGTGTCAAGCGCCCCTCCCCCGCATCAGAGTGCAAGGTGAACCCCTAAACGCTGGCGAGGCAGGTCCTAAGGAGGAAGTATATACTGGAGAGCACAGTGACAGTATTAAATGGCGTGAAAGCAAAGGTCAGCGCAAATGTATCTTAATAGAGTGTCTGCAGTGAAGTGTGCCGCCTTTGAAGCGGCCGCTCCCCGCGCGTATTTCCATGGCGAGCCTAACGCGGCATGCTGATGCACCGTCAAACTCACACTTTCAACCCCAAAACCCGACTCTTTGAACAACCCGAGTTTGATTAGACCTTTCTCCTTTTCTTTCCCCTCTTACAAACCATTTCCTCGCCTTTAGAAACTCGCCATCAAACCCAAATGCGCCCTCTGATCACCGCAGAAAGCAGAAACAAAGGGGGCTGAGCGGCGATTCAAGCGGCCCTTTTCTTCCCTCACATTATTATCCATTTTTATTATGATCGGGAACAAGTGCCCATTCGCGTGGGTTTTGTTTACCGGAAATTAAATGAAAATGATTTAGTCCGCGTCAAACAAAAATATATACTTGTATACACAAGAAAAAAGGCCTGTTAGACGTAAATATTATGTCCTTAATGAAAAGCCTGGACGGGCTCCAGGCTCGGCCTTTCAGGATTTCAGTGCGACTTGCCCATTGCCATAGAAATCCTAACTTACCATGAAGATGCACCGTGGCGAAGAAACATTGCTTTGTGCGCGGCCCCTTTGATGTCGCAGGCGCGAGATGCGGGCGCTCAGCTGCGCCGGGCGAGATTACCTTGCGAGCAACGCGGTGGACATCTGTAACAAGCAAATGAAAAATTAAAGGCGATTAGTGATCGACTACGCATTTTTTATTTTATTTCATTATTTTGCATGGGGGTGGAAGGAAAAATGGGGCCTAGAAAAGCAAGAGAAAGAAAGAGTCCTCTGTGGAGACTGGGACATTTTTTAACATCTTCAGAAGAAGCAAGTTCCCCAGATGTCCCCTGCACCTTGGCGGCGGGGCGGGAATTGCTGGATGGGAGAGAACCGTTTGCAGCCGACCTCCAGTCCTCGGCCAAACGGCCTCTGGGACCTATTGTAGTGGGGGTAGGGCGGGAAGAGGATTGCAGAGCCCCTTCCACAAGGGCGTATTCACTAGAGATGTATTTGGAAGGAAGATTCTGGTTTTTATTAGGGGTAATGAAAACAGTCCCTCTCCAGTTAGGACGTTATTTATCTGATGGACGTGTATGGCGATGGGGCAAGAGTGACAATCTTCCAATAGTGTCTGAAGAGGAAGAACGTAAGAAAAGCCAACAGAGTGGCAGAATCTGGGCTGGTTTGCTGTGTCCAGCTTTTTAACTGAGCTCTTTGGGGGCTCCCCATAGGTAGGAGTATCACACTTCTACTTAGCTCCAAATTCTTAAGGGACTGGGATGGGTCTACCAAAACTTTTCCCTGTCTTTTTAATCCGCCCCTCCCCCCAAATCTTAGCAAGAAGTTTGAGGCAGCACCATCCTTCCCTTCAGAGGGTAACTGACTGGGAACCAGGCCCTGATCTTTCCTCCCCCTTGGCAACAATTGCAGACTTTTCCTTTTCCCTGCCCCAACATTTGGTTCTTTTTCAGGGGATTTGGAACCCAGCACATCAAATACACATTCAATCTAGACCCATTGGGTGTTTGCCTTCAAAATATTTATTCTTGCAGTTTGTCTCTTGTCCCATGCGCCCCTCCCCCCTTTTAAAACAAAACCAACATTGTGTGATTTTTGACAAAGACCATCACAGAATTGCCGCGATTCACCCAGACACTGTCGCCTAGGCGGGATCCCTTTGCTACGGAGGCCTAGGCTTAGTGACGTCATTGGTCCACTCTGCATCCCAAACCCCCAAGCACCCACAAGATTCCACAGGCAGCTCCTGGACCAAGGTGGGACGTGGGAAGAGCGTGACTGGTCTGTGGAGTCCTCAGAGCATTGAATCCCAAAGCCCCTTTAGCACACTTTCTTTTGTATTTCCTGTGTTGGGACTTCTCGCCCCTGGTATGTAATGCATACCGCAACCGCAGACAAGTCCGCAGACAGAGTGCCTGGGCCAGTCTATGGAGGAGGGGCATATAATCCGCAGGGAAGGTGCTTAACCTCCCCCTCCCCCACCCCTACCCCCCACTTCCCTATCGTGTCCTTTACAGAAGTGGCTGGAAATTTTTCGATCTGGGACTTGAACAGCAGGGGGAGGGGAATTGTAGGGAGGCAAAAGAGGAAGAAAACAGGAAGGAAGATAATGGCTCATGAGTTTCCTCTGCCATCTTCCCGCGTAGGAATTCCGAGGAGGCTCCGACTGGGAGCTGGGAAGGGAGTAGGGGTCGCAGTTAGAGAGGCCCAGGCCTCGAGGAAAACATTTCCTATTCTGTGAACCACACAGGGCTTTGTGGTCTTACTTGTGCCACCTGCAGTTGCCAAGATTGCGCAGAAACTCTCCGAAGATGTTTTCTTTTCTTTCTTCTTCTTCTTCTTTTTTTTTTTTTTACCTTCTGCCTCTTTTACTTTACCCCAACCCTGGCTTCACGCAACACAGTCGAGGGCATCTGGGTGGGTGCGTAGGGGGCTGGATGTGACTGCAGAATCCATGTGGGTACCATATTGATATTTTGAGACAATGTACATTATATCAGCATATTCGGTGAGCTCTACCCCCTATTAGTGGTGACCTTCCTCCCTTCCTTCTTCCCTCGCTTCCTTCCTCACTCTCTCTTCAAGCCTCAGGAACCCAGCCTAGACCTGCCAGTCAGTGGACGCGGAAGCAGCACCCACAGCAGCAACCTTAACACAGGCGGCGGCGGCGGCGATAGCGGCAGGGCCAGGCGGTGGCGCGGGGCTTGGGGGCGCCGCGGGGGCAGCCGCTGCGGGGCCCGCGCCCTGACACACGTACCATTCGCTCAGGTCGGCGCCCCGCGCCGCCACCGCCGCCGAGGAGGCCACCGGGGGCTCGCGACCGAAGTCCGACGAGGGCGACACGAGGGCAGACGGCGTGGCCGAGTCGTAGCCAGAGCTGGACGGAGGCGGCGAGCGCCCGTGCACTTTCATGTGCTTGCGCAGCGAGCTGGGGTGCGTGTAGCACTTGTCGCAGCCGCGCACTTTGCACGTGTAGGGCTTGTCACTCGTGTGCACGTGCGAGTGCTTCTTGCGGTCGCTGCTGTTGGCGAAGCGCCGTTCGCAGCCCTCGAACTCGCACCTGAAGGGCTTCTCCCCTGGTGGAGACAACACAGAGACATTAGTGCGCGTGGGTAACATCGTTACCCTTTCCCAGTTTCTGTTCCATTTTGGGGAAGAGGACCACACCAAAAAATTGAGAAACCTCTTTCCCCGGCGCAGCAGGCCCGGCACCCCCTTCCCCCTACTCAGAGCGCGCCCCGGGAGCTCTCTCCTGCAAGCCTCCAGCCCTCCCCCTCTCCCGCCTGGGCCTGGGAGGAGGGGAGGGAGGAGGAGGAGCGACAAAGACTCCATCTTAGTCGAGTTGCCTTCCTTGGAACATCCTGATCCACTCCGGTTGTTTTCCTCCAAATTTTCTCCACTCGGAGCCAGAAGCACCTTTGCCCGGAGAATAGAGTTGACTGAGGAGCTCGCATCTGCTCAATTTAAAGTTGCTGTTCCAGCCAAGCGTCTCTGCTTGCCCCCTGCTCCCCGCCCAGTGGTCCACCCCGCACACATCCAGTCCTGGCCCACATTGTTTCCTAAAGTAGGTTTTGTGCAAACGCCAAGGCGATGGAATAATTTCAGGATGCGCAGCTGATGCACACGGCGTGTGCCTAATGTGGACTCGTGTTGCAGGGAAAGGTATTCTGAGAAATGATTCACTTCAGACGCGATTTTTACGGGAAATGGAGCCCCCTCCCCCTTCCCCTTTACCCCCCGAGGGCAAACATTTAGCAGCATTCTTCAAATCTTGCCTAAACTGTCCCGGATCCCTCCAGATACGCGCGCAGGCAATAATATTTTATTACGCTGCTCCAGCGGCCTCCTGGAGACTGTGCCTCGGGCAGCCGTCTCTCCCAGTCCAAACTGACTGTGAGAGGTCGAGCGGCCTCCACAGACCACCCACGGCCCACGGTCCGGTCTCCCGGGTCTGAGCAAAGAAACCAGCAGGTTCTGCCCGGGCCAAGCGAGATCTATGGCCTCTCCAGTAATCCCAACCTTGGTCGCGGCGGCTTCAGGATGAGCGCAGCTGCTGCGGTCAGGCCAGGCCTGGCTTGGTGGACCGGAGGGCAAGCGGGCAGCCGGGGTAGACCCGGGAGGGCTCGGCTCCGCAGTGCGATGCCCTGTAGAGCCGCGGGAAGGCGCGAGCGCGCGTTAGGGTGGAAATACTGGCCGCGGACCGAGCCCCAGTCTGGGAGCTCACAGCCCGCTGGATTCGCTAGCGTCTGGGGGAGGAAAGGACCCCAAGAATCCGGAAGCCCAGGTTTCTGCTGGAGCTGCAGATGCTGCGGGAAGGAGGGGAAGAAATGTCCGGGCGCTTTAAACAAATAGAGGCTGTCGGGAGCCCTGGGTTGAGGGAGAGGCTACCAAGCGTCTGGCTAAGGAAGAAGAGATGCACGGCTGGAGGACGGTTTGCCTTTGTGGTCCTTCTCCTGCCGCTTCCAGGAGAGATGAGTGCTTTGGGTCAGGTTTGAATAAACAAAGCCCCTGTTCCCGAGTCCCGTGGAGGCTTAGGCTGAACCAGAGGTTTGCGTACAACCCTCGCCTCCGCCAGGCAGCGGGTTAGAAGCCCAGGGCTCCCTCACCTCGCGGCCGCTGTGAGTTCACACTGCAGGAGTATTGTTAGTTCAGTGCAAACACTGGACAGTGCTGGCATCTGCCGTTTCTCGGCACACTTGTATAATTTTATTAAAAAAAAAAAAAAGTAGGAGAACGATGCAGAATAAACCAGTGTCCCGATATGCCTCTCTTTTTCTCCCTTCTGCTCCCTGTTAGCATCTGCAAAACTAAAACTTTTCTTCCTCCCTTCCTTCCGTCTTTTCTTTCTAAAATCACTTACAAGAACCATGTAATTCAGAGCCTGCAAAAGAAAGCAAGATTTGCTAAGACAACAGAGGAGAAATAGAATTTGAGGTTGATTGCAACCCCCAATATTGCTTCCCTCCCCAACCCATCTTGTGAGCGCCTTGTTGAACATTCACGTAAAACAGAAACAATGATTTCGTCCCAGACGAGGTACTGAGGCGAAAAAAGCAGGGCACTGAAGGTGATACGGACAGGCTGGTAGTTCGCAGGCCCAGGGGAGGCCAGGTGAGGCCGCGCCCGGGCGTCCTCCCGGCCTCTCCCCAGCAGCAGGAGGAGCCCCGGACTCCTCGCCTAACTCTGCACACCCCATCCTACCCCGCCCCTACACCCAACACGCAGCCTCCCGCCCTCTCCCTCCCACCAGATCTGGGCGCTGCGCCCTGGGTGGGTGGGTGGATGGATGTGGGGAAGCAGGGTTGGGCCGGGGTCCTGCAGCCCGCCCCGAGCAGCCTGGGCCTGAGGCTGAGTCCTGAAAGGCCGGCAGTCTCCTCCCAGAGGCTCAGCCGCCGAGAGAGGCCTCCTTCCCCGGCCCGGCCCAGGCCCGCCGGACGAAGTTGGGCAGCGGCGGGGCGGTTCGGCTCGCGCCATTTTCTCGCACTTGTGGCTGGGCCGGGCTGTCCGAGCATCAGCCCCGGCGCTGTCTCTTCTCCTCTGCCTTGGATCCCAGCCCTGCCTCCCTCTACCGTCAGCCTGGGAAAGTGGGGCGAGCCACCCGCCCAGGGGTCCGGGGAAGGGCGCCGGGCAGCCGGCCCGAGTCTCCCTCGCGGCAGCACCATTGTTCCGAGATCGCTGTGACCACCGCGAAGAGAAAGCTTTCAGAGTGGGCTCGGAGCCGCTGCTTCGGAAGCCGGGCCCGGCAATCAGATCCGAGAAAATCTCAACTCCCAAGAAAGCGGCTCCTGATTGCCGCTTCCGCGACTCAAGGAAATGAAACGCCATTAATATTTGAAAAGGCAATTATTTTCCTGTTGAATCGAGAACTGTCTTCATGAATAATTTGTAGTGAGGTCTATTGCCATTTCAGAAACATTTTGTTGTTGTTGTTGTTGTTTTTCTCTCTTTTCATTACTTAGGAGGAGGGTTTGAGGGAAACGCCAAGGCAGAAGCTCTGTAAAGAAAAATTTTTTAACTCCGTGATAATGAATCAGGACTGCCAGTAGAAAGGGAAAGGATGCACTTAGAATTCTGTTCTGAATAGGCGCAAACCTGAGCCAGCTCGGGCGCACTGAACTTGCTTCTCTGCTGTAGGTCGATTGCACTGAGAATTTAACCATTTTCTGCTTCACGGACTTCAAACAGTAGGCCGGCAAAGAGCAGTAAAAGTTTGTTTGTTTTAAACCCCCTGTCATTAAAAATGAGTTCCTTCTCTGGCTCAGGACTCGAGTCTACCTTCGCGGTGCGGGTCGCCAGCTCCATGAATAGCGAGCCTGAGGGCGGCGATCTGGGTCTCACTTCTCTCCTTCTTCCCTTGGATAAAAATCGGAGGGGGCGGGGAACAAACTCTTGCACGAGATTGTGGCGGGGGGTGGATCCTGGAAACGGCTCGGATAAACCGTACGTTTCCGGAAATAAAGTAGGAGGCTAACAGTGGACTTTTCTTGCCTCCGAGTGTGCCAGTGTCCTGACGAAGACCTTCCCCCAGGCTGCAGGGTTTGGGGGGAGAAAGTGGGATTTTAGCAAGCTTCTTTTCCTGGGTAGTGCCAGCCTGGGGGAATACTTTGATAATTGCTGATGTTTCCACCAAGAATAGAGGTAATTCAAAATGCCAGGGAGTAGAAAGGGGCACTAAGCTGAAACTTACTGCATCCTTTCTGTCTCTCCCATACGTGCCCTTCTCCGTCCCCCAAAATGGAGGAGGGTAGATGTTGACTTCATAAACTTTGAGGAAGCAAGGCAAGAAAACCCTAGCTAAGGAGAGCAAAAACACTGGCTGCTAAACTAATTAATATAACTTCACAGGCTGTTCTGGGAAGTGTGAAAACTTTCTCCTTGCAATTGCATTAATTAGAGATGCTTCTGGCCAGAGGAGTTCAACTTTTCAGGCTCTTGAGCTCGCTCCTTTTCTTTCTGTTAACTAGAACTAACAGATGTTGTTGACACATGTCCCCATTTCACTTAACAGCTCAGTAAATGACATTTAAGGCAGATGAGTCTCCTTGGGTCTCTGCTAAAGCAAAAGGGTCTGTGAAACATCCGGAGTATGGGTGGCCAAGGCTTTCAAAATAGAGGCAAAGTTGGCCCATGAGACTCCCAAATCCTAAAGAAGGCACCAAGGCCCTGGTGAGCTCTAAGTCCAGGTGGCAGTCAGGTTGTCAGGCTGACCACTGGAAGAGTACTCCCCACACAATTCCAAAGGGACCAGGAAAACAAATTGTTCCTATGTCTTTACAACTCTGATGAACAGTGCCCTTTAGAATACCTTAATATCAAACTCGATAAGCAGGGACCACACATTTGCACACACAGAAACTCAAGCACCCTCCCCGCCCCCCCCCCGCCCCCCCAGCAGAAATCTCACACTATCCTTCCCACACACAGCCTCAGGAAACTTCTGAGATTCTAATAGAAGGGCATAATTAATATTTTATGAACTTGGCTCATGGAAACACCAAAATATTCCTCCTCCCCCCAGGTGGAACTTGAGGAAATCCAGCTCGAAGGCCCCAAGGAGGCCCCCCTTTTCCCCCAGAGGGTGCGCACGAAACAGACAGTGCCGAATACTGACCTGTGTGAGTTCTTTTGTGTATTTTGAGATTTTCTGATCTAGCAAAGACTTTCCCACACCCCGGGAAAGGACAGGGGAAGGGCTTCTCGCCCGTGTGCACGCGGATGTGATTTACAAGTTTGTATTTGGCTTTAAAGGGCTTGCCCTGGCGCGGACACTCCTCCCAGAAGCAGATGTGGTTGGCCTGCTCAGGGCCTCCGACGTGCTCCACGGTGACATGCGTGACCAGCTCGTGCATGGTGCTGAAAGTTTTGGAGCAAAGGCGCGGGGGCACGGGGCCGTCGGCCGCCAGCCACTTGCAGATGAGCTCCTGTTTGATGGGCTGGCGCATGTAGCGGAAGAAGGCGCCGGGACCGTGGGGCGCGGCGAGGTTCATGGTCAGGTTCATGCCCCCGTAGCTATGCAGGGCTGCGGCAGCTGCCAGGGCGTCGCTGCGGGACACAGGTCCCGGCGGGAAGGGTTCAGGTCGCGCGTACATGTCTCCGGGGAGCCCCAGACGCAGGAGTCCATTCAGAGTGCCGCTAGGGGAGGCCTGGGGAGGCTGCTCGTGAAGGCCCGGGAACACCGAGGGGCTGGAGGCGGCAGCGAGCTGGGGGCCATGGTGTCCGGAGCTGCTACCTGTTGTTGAGACAAATAGTGCGAATGAGAACGTGTGGCGTGGGCTGAGCGTTCTACCGGGCCCCAGGGGGCAGGCCCAGCCCAGCCACACCACGGCCTCCGCGGTCAACGCCGGGACCGAGAGTCAGATGGCAGCCGTTGCGACCCGGGTGGACAACGCGGGGCAAGCGCCGCCACCGCGGTCCGGCTGGGCGGCTGTTTCGTAGAGCCCCCTGCCGCTTCATGAGCAGGAGAGTGATTGTGGCGGCGGGGTAGATGGAAGGGGTAGTGGGGTGCGCAAAGCTGAGTCTGTGGGTTGCTGGGGGTCCCCGGGCTCTGCTCCAAAGGGGTCCGACCGGCCGCTCCGAGTGCGCTTTGGCGGCCAGCTCCCCGGGGGAGTGGAGGTGGGGGAAGTGGCGATGTTGTAAGTGCTGGTGGTGCCCAAGCGCCCCGGCCGTATATACGAATTTCAGCGCCCAGATCGGCTGAGAGAAGGAGGCTTGCTGCATCCCGGCCGGGGCTCCCTGGAGCTCCTTGGGTCGGGGCACTCACGCCACTGTCACCTAAAAGCGCGGAGGGGAGAGAACAATCACAAACAACTTCTGCAAAGTTCTCCCCCCGCCCCCCGAGTTTTGGGTTGTGACTTTTTTTTTCTTCCTCTCTCTCTCGGTCTTTAATGTCTACTTGAAATCCCTTACACTACAGAGGCAGCAGCGGGGCGCGTGAGGAAATGAATAGAGATTCGGGGCCGTGGCCCGGGCCCGCCGAGAGGAACAATCGCCTAGGTCGCCCATTGGCTCGCGGCCCGGTCCGACGTCAGCGATGACAGGTCTCTCCGCACGGGGGACACACACACATACACACACGTACAGAGTCACAACTGCTCGCGCTCCCCTCCCCACCCCCCATCTCGCGCCCTTACTGCTCATGCGCTTTGACCCGGGCATGGATTCTTTTCTCTATTCGTGAGCCCCCTCCCCCTTCGCTCCCGAAAGCTAGGCAGATCTGCTCGGCCTCCGCGCTCTCGGAAGCGAGCGAGGCTGGGTTTTGCCTCTAGCCACCAAGATTTCGGGGAGGGGGCGTTGCGATGTGCGTCATGTCCTCCTGGAGGCCCGGAGCCCCCAACTCTGCCACCGCCGGCGCGCAGGGACGGCGGCCTGCTTCGGCAGCTGGTCCCAGGTGTCGGGAGGAGACGAGGGCCGGGGATCCCAGGAGGAAAGGCGGCTGCAGATTAGGAGGCCGAGAGCAGGGGAGCTCCCGGGCTAGCAGCCCTTGCCCCTAATTTTGTTTTCTCGCTTTCTCCGAATTTGCTCGTGTCGCTCAGCTTTCTCACTCTCGCTCTTTCTCGCTCTCAATTCCACGAGCCTCTGACCACACTTCGCCTTCCTACTTAGATCCTTTCTTCTCCGCTCCTCCTCTCTCTTCCCTCCACTCCATATTTTTCCCGTTTAGCCTTGTCGGCCCCTCTTCCCGGGTGCCTGGAACGCTTAGAGACGGGCGGACTCTAGAATCGGGCCCGGAACCGAGCCCCAGGAATGGCCCAGAGACGGTCATGACCTAGGAGAGGCTGGTTTCGAATCCACGCCTCCCTCCGGAGAGGGCCTAAGGATCCTTCCTCCCCGCCGCAAATCACAGCGAGCCGGGGGTCGATGGGCCACAGAGACAAAGGCGAGGGGAGCGCAGCGAGGAGGGAGGGTCCTCGACCGCAGGTCTCTTCCCTCGGTCCGTCTGCGGTCCTGAACTAGGTACCCAGCCGTCAGACGGAGCCCTGGGAAAGGAAACTTGAAAATCACTTCCACTCTGAGCGCCCTCAGGCCACTTGTTGCCCGCGGCCGGAGTCTGTCCTCTACTAGCTTGCCTAGAGCCAAGGGCACGTTTTCCGGCCAGGCTGTGAGAGCCACGGCCAGCCGCGGCCTCCTCTCTCCGGACGCCCTCCTGGGCTGCGGGTTCCTCTGTCTTGGGGTGGGAGGTCGGCGGGTGGAAGAAGCCTTCAGTCTTCATTCCTGGCTTAGCCGAGTGTGGCCTCAACGGGGGCGGGGAAGGGGGGTGGAGAGCGGTTCTTTCTTTGTGCCGACCGGTTGGGGCCGGCTGGAGCACCCGGCGATTTAAAGGGCTGCTTGCCTTCAAGCTGGCCTTGCACTCAGTAGCCGAAAATGCCAACCTAAGTTCTCTCGGGCCTTCCCGGTGGCCACAGAAAGCGCCCTCAAAGCAGTGAAAGACTTAAGAGAAGTTTTAAGGATTGGGTAAAAGACCCGGCTCCCCTAGGAGGGGGTGAGGAGTTTGAACATGTTACAGGGTACCCTGATGGAGTTGACTGAGTTGCCTCAGCCACCCCCAACACCAAGGACTATTCTTAAACATTTCCTGGTCAGTCAATAAGGATTTCTTTTAATTTTTTAAAAATAATTAACTTATGAATAATGGTTGGCAGAGTCTTTGAGACTTTCTTCATTTAATGCATTGTTCCTTGCTCAGGGCCGCAATTTGGTGAGGGATTAACTTCCACAGCGATTTCCCTCGGCTTTGACAAGTCCTGGTCTTTCTGCTCCTCTGGCCGGAAGAGCTTAAGCAAGCTACCAATAGATGCTGCGTTAGCATTACAAAAAAAAAAAAAAAGAAGAAGAAGAAGAAGCTGAAGGAGAGCGTTTGACAGCCGGACCCCTTCTGCTCTGAAACCAAGGGCTTCCACCCAGTAGTGCTGAGGCTAGACTTGGAGGATTTGTCTCCTTTCCCGAGCTTTCACCCTCTCCCACACTCGCCCTTGCTGGATTTTATCCCCTCTGCCCACAGGTGCCTCCTTTCCGTATGCTTGCCCCCCATTTTCCCTTCCACAAAGCGCTGGTTTCAAGGCGTCCCACCGAGAAGGTGTCTTTTGAATGGTACAGTGGTCTAGGCAAACCCATGAACCCATGATGGGTTCTGAAAACACATAGTCCAAAAACAAACCCAGTGTTTTCCTTTTTGGGACCTCTGGCCCAAAGGCTCTTTCTCCTAACCATTTATCAGCATAGAACTTAGATCTTCCTGTAGCATTCAGGCCTAAGTGTAGGGGCACTGCTGCAGTAGTCCAGCAATTAAATTATTTTATTTAAATTAAAGTATTTACTTTCCCATCCAAAAGTAGGTGATCTACAACCTAATGTTCAGGTTGTTTGTCAAACTAACCATCTACTTTGGCTTCCATTAAAACTGACTTGCACAAAGAGGAACCACTTAGTATAGGCGCTGTGACCCCATCTGTGTCAAAAGCTTTGAATAACAGCACAGAACAGGAGTATTCAAGTTGGTCTTTGGTTGTGGACTCTTTTGGAAACCTGGTGAAGCTAGTGAACTTTAATAATCCTGTGTTTGTTGCCCACACTCATAGCATATAACATTCCATTAGAAGGTGGTGAAAACGAAGATGCTTTTTTTTTTTTTTTTCCTTTTGACCATCTGAGTTTGTGGACACCTCTTCCCCTGGAATTCTAAGCACTTCCACAGAAACCAGGGATAAGAAGTAGAGGTTTTACATACATAGACTGTTACTACACCACACAGTGTCTCTTGATAATTTTACCCTTGAAAAGCTTTGAACATGTGTATGACTTTTTGTGCCAACAATGAAAGGGCAGATGCATCTGATTCAGCCAAATTCACGGACAGTAACCCGGCCCCATGGAGCTCCTTCCCAGATGCAGCCTTCTCTTGAAGTACTGAAAACATCTGGATGCATCCTGGGTAGATGCTTCTTGAGAAGTCAGGGGTCAGTTGACCTAAGGTCACTAAGGTTGCTTAATCTTTGCAAGTGCCTTGGAGCCACGTGGTTCACACTTTGGTTGGCTAAACACAGAATGGGACCATGCATTCTCCCAGAGAGACATTTCCCCAGGGATAGAAAGAGGGAGGGAAAAAATCCATTTACTCACTATTATTTATGAAGAGGGACGTTTGGGGTGATTATATAAGGGTCTTCAAGGTGATTCTCTGAAATAAATCCCAAAGCAGTATCCAGCTAGTCACAGATGACAGGTGGGGCACTGAAATCACGGAGGCATATTTTAGTTTTCAAGTCTCTTCCTCTGAGTCTTTCAGAACCCAGGAAGCAAGGATTCCAGGTTCCATTGACTATTGATTGGGCAGGCTGAGTAGTGGTGTCCCTCAGTAATGCTCAGAATTTTTCTTTCAGAAAGTTATCTCACCACACTTACCCCAAATACCAAATGCTTGACTGGAGCAGTCTACTAACCATGCTGGGGAGTTATAGCATTGTTGAGTCCACATTTCTGCTTAATATACAGAAGGAAAAAAGATACATTCTGCAGCTCAGAGATCTTCAGCAGTTTCAAGAAGCACTGGGGATTTTCATAGGAGCCTGTTCGGAGCGAGTTCCACCACCAGACTCCAAACATCCCTCCAGACATCAGAATCATGCCCTAAGCATGGTTTACTCCAGCCATGATAAAGCAACATCATAAACTAAAGTGATTTTCTAGTCCTGCTGGATAGAAACATATTTGGTGACCCTACCATCTGCCATAGCTCCTCACATCACTGGCTTAAGTGGGCAAAGGTCTAATTTCTCTTCCTTGGAGAGGAAAAAAAAAAATGAGAGAGATGTACAGTCAATAGCTGGGCTATTTTTTCTATTTTGATCTTTTCATCAATGCTAAGTGATGATCTCTTGCAGGTTATGCCGAGAGCCAGGATCCCAAAAACTGAGGGCCACTGCACAGAGCCTGGCCAAAGCACTAACTTTGTTGGCTGAATATTCTGCATTTTGGTCTGCAGAGTCACTGTTTTAATCTTTTCTTCTCTGTTTCTAGCTAGGGTTACACCCAAAGCAGGGGGGCAAATCCTTTCATAGGTTATTCACAGACAGAATTGAAGATTCCTAGAGTGAGAAGCTGTCTCTAGTCTTAAGGGGGGAAAATATACCTTAAGCCCCTGAAGCCTTCTATGGGTCCATGACCACATTATAAGAGGAGGTGAGATCTATCAGCATTTTGAAGATAAAGGAAGATACTCCTCCCCTCTGCTATGGAAGTTTGGGGTTTAATTATCATTAGTGGAAGTGCATATGAAAGAAAACATGCTTGGATAAAATTTAATTTCCAAACAAACCGTCTTTTGACAAATGATTAGTAAACATGGTTAAAGGATCTTCCAGAACAGCACTGAGGAATTAAAACAACGGAATTTACATAATAACCACATTTCTCTAGAGAATTCTGCCATCAAATCTTCCCAAAATAATAGAAGAGAGTCATTTCGTAAGTTGTCCATTTAGCTTTTGTTAAGAAGGTTGCTTTTCCTACCAACAAGGCAGCTGTTGGTATTGGAGGCAACCTCAGCTGGTGGTGTAGTTGAAATGAGGCAGACTAGATGCCTGAAAGGGGAAACTCTCAACCCTAAATCATATGCTTATTCTAAATGGAATATTAAATTAAATTCTTCACAATGAAGGTATTCCTGACAGAGCGGCTGTCAGTCACTTCCCGTTCAGACACCACATTGTGGGAACATCGTGGCTGCCACATTGCAGAAGGCTGGTGTCCCTGGTAAAGATGATGCATATCATGTAAACCCCATCACCAAGATCAAAGTCTGCTCCTTTCATGGAAGCCAATACATGTCAAACCTCATTCCAATCAAATCGTCCGGAAATGAATTCAAGATGAATATGTCATAGAATAATGTGACAGTGGAACTGCAGAAGGTCAGGGGTTGTTGTTTCAATGAGAGAGTCGTCAAATATTAATTCTAGAACGTCCAGATGAGTAGACATTGAGGGGGATTAGCTGGTTGCTGGTGGGAAGTTGTGTTGTTGATTTGTATGCAAATGCATCAAACACTAAGGTGTTGTTTTAAGTTTCACTGAAACTCAAGAAACACCCCAAACTCCCAACCAACAGAAACAAAAATCAACAACAACAAAACATACAAAAGTAACTTACTTCCGACTTAAAAAATAACTTCAGCAGACCAGTATTCAAATGAGGATACTAACTTACTTGGCTCTTTCAGGGCGTTTCGGTAAAGCCGTATTCGTTTCCTCATCACCAAAGAAGTCTTGGATCTCATTTTCTGACTTTAAGCCTGTTTGGGAAGAAAAGACAGTCACTAGTTAAATGATTTCCTAACATGTTTGTATGGCAAGACTGTGTGGACTGAATGTATGAGTGAAAAAGAAAGTGCTGGTCTGAAGAGCTTTTCAGTGTTTCTTTGACTATTTTCAAATTTGGAAGGGAAAGAATTCTGCTGAGAACTGTCCCTCTTTACAGCAAAATAATATATCCTGGGCGATGAAAAATATTTAAAAAACATCATTTTCCAACTAGACTTTAATCTGTAACTTATTTGTGGGTCTCTTCGCAAATAGAGGTACGCACCCTTTCCATCAGCCAATGTTCGAACATGTTTCATGCCAGAAATTGAAATTTTTTAAATCTGAGAAGCCCCCATCATTTTCTTTAAACTTATTAATTAATTAAGTATAGCGAGAAGGCGGGCTGGGTGTCCTTGGGGAGGTTAGCAGGTTAAAAATTGAGTTGTAAGTGTTGAAACTGATAGGAGAGGGAGTTTTTTGCAGATTCGTAGCTCCTGTTATGCCCAAGGTGATGTGGAATCCCTAAACCTCATATGGCTTGCACCTCCTCACCCATTTGGAAGCGGTAGCTGTTGGTTTTTCAAAGTTAATGTAAAATTCATCAGATTGCGGGGAGATCTTTTCTATCATTTGGTCCTGTCTGTCCACATTTCTTGCTCAAGAAGCTCAGAAAGAACCCACTCCACCCCCAAAATATTCGCATTCCTTATCAGATTTACTTTGTGGATACAGCTACCCAGTCTTTGGCCATCTTAAAGACTTAAACCCATCCTGGGGAATCTCTGCATCTGTCAGGCAAGGCTGAAAGCAGTGGAGCAGCCAACAGGCGATTCACCCAGCCCCAACCCTCAATTTGGACTAGAAAGACAAACAGTCATTGAAAAGTTCTCAGGCTGGACAAACACAGCAAGCTCTCTGTCAATGAGGACGTCTGCCTGTCTTGACACTCCAGCCCACAGAACAAGCAGTTGTTTAACTTGTTGAACCACAGGCCAAATCCAAGTGGGGCTCTGCTATCTCAAAGGCTTTCCAGTTCTCTGTGCTCAAAGATCTCTTTCTCTAGCCTTCAATCCCCAACCCAGGCTTGAACTGGCTTAGGTGTTTTCACCCTTCCCTCTCCCTTCTTTTCTAGGTTCAAGTCTGAGGGGTGGGGGTAGGGGGTTAGACTCACCTTTTCCCAGAGTGTTTTATTTATTTTCAATTCTTTCTAACCAAAAGGCATCTGTCCCCAAAGGTAATAAGCTCCTTCCCGCACAGATCAGGAAAGAAAGGAAGCCCAACTTCACATTCCTACAGAAGGGCGGCATGCTGGGAGTCCTTGCTCTAAAATTTCCTCATGGCAGGATGTCTGGCACAGGAAAAGTCCTGGTTGGTTGGAACTAATAGAATTTACTTTTTTGCTTCAGAGGGAAATGGGTGTGAGTTTCCCTAGAGACCTCTGTCCACCCACAATGCTGCCCGAGCCCTCCCTTGGAGAGGCTTGGGTCACTTCTACCCCCAGTCCTGGCGGTCCTTTGTGCATTATAAACCCAAAGGCATGCAAACAAATGTTTCAGAGGCTGGACTTCAGGCAGGCAACTGGGACCGACCTTAGGCTGCTCCTGTAGCAGCTCCATCACCGGCCTGTGCACGGAACCTGGGTAAATATCTTCTCCTTTGGTTCAAACTCTGACCCCACTTAGCAAGCCAGTCATCTCACTGAAGGAGGGGTAAGAGAATCTAGGAGCTGTCCCTGGGTCCCTGGACCTCAGATTATTGCCAACCCAGGGATCTAAAAGCCCTGAAAATTCTCGGCTTGGTTTCCCCCAAATGGTTGCTCCTGACTTGTCTCCTCTTCACTCCAGCCCTGGGCACCGAATCTCCAGCCGGGAGCACAACCTGGAAACTTATTAGAATCTGCCTTCCTTCCCTTGAGACAAGGAAAGGGTGCCAATGAGCATCGGTAATTCATCGTGTTAGGGGAGAGCCACGAAAGTGGGGCCAGTGGGTACAGGCAAAAGGCATCATTTTTCTTTGCGGGGGAACACCAAGGCTGCACGTTGTGGGGTCGTGAAATCCAAAGGGAGTTTCCTGCCCAAGGTCAGAGGTCGTCTTCAGCCTGCTTCCCAAGCCAGCGATCTCAGTCCCGGAGCCTTACCCGCTGCTCCACACTTATTACCCCGCGGGCGCGCCGGCAAAGGGATGCCCGCCTCTCGGCCACAGCTCAGCCAGCGGGGCAGGTGCAGAGCGGGGGGCGGGGCGGGGGGGTGTTGCCTGCAG
The DNA here is from genome assembly GCF_032452875.1 of Bos javanicus. Taxonomy (NCBI): domain Eukaryota; kingdom Metazoa; phylum Chordata; class Mammalia; order Artiodactyla; family Bovidae; genus Bos; species Bos javanicus. The sequence continues at coordinate 120,802,342 of NC_083868.1, read as the reverse complement.
GATGCTTAGGAGCGTCCCTGCTAAAGGCAAAAAGGCTCCCGGCCTCTGCCCGCGGTCTGCGCTCGCCAGCTGCACCCGGCACCTCCCGGGATCCCCTCCGTTGGGCCCTCAGGCGCCAGGAAGTTGGGCTTCGAGGCTGAGTTGTGCGACGGCCTTGGCTCATTCTTCTGCTCCCTAGAGGGAGAAGCTAGGGTTCCTCCAGCTTGGAGCTGAAGTCGGGGCGACCTCCGTGTGTCCAGAATAGAATCTGCGTTAGTGGGTCCCTTAAAGGACCAGCCTGGACATTGAACCGTCCCTTTGAATCGCTCCCTGCCTCCAAGCTGCCGGCGGCTAAAGTGGAAGGGTACGTGGTGCCTCTTCGCGGGTCGCTCTGAGGCCATTGCTGTTGGAAAGGGGGTAGAAATATGACCTTGAAGTCCAAAGGGAGTTTCCTGCAGACGGTGCAGGCCAAGTTACGGCCCCTCCAACGCCCCTTCTCCATTCCTAAGACCTCGCTGGCTCCCAGCTGTCCCCACGGACTATTCATCAACTCCAAACTTTCCTATTAAACCTTTGGGATACTGCTAGATTTCTTTCACAGTCTGACTCTGTTCCCGCCCCACTGGTCCCTAATTTCTAAGGCTTCTAGATGTCTAGGGTAGTGCCAAGAACCCCAGATAGCTGCGGCCTTCTCCCTTGGGAGCTAGTCGTAGCCCTAGTTCGCATCCGGGAGAAAGAAAGCCAAGTCCCCATTCCACGGGAGGCCGCGCGCAGAGAGTGGATCCAGCAGTCAGCGTCCCGAGGCAGGACCAGACCGCACGAGGGCGAGGATGCGGGCCCCGCAGCTGACCCAGCCGGCATCTCCCGGCAGGTTGGGGCGGAGAGGCTTCATCATCTTGCAGCCAGCCGGCCTAACTCGGCTCCTTTGACCCCGGAGAGGGGAGCCGTCCTGGGTGAGGGTGGGGGGCGCAGGACGGAGAAGCTGCCTACAGGCCCCCCGCCTCTCCTGCGCCGGCCTGGGGGCGAGGGAAGCTCAGGGCCATGACTCCCCTTCTGGTGCCAACGGTGGGGCACCCAGGCGATTTACAGAGAGGGGAGGGAAGGCGGACAGGCAACGAACTGCTCTTGGTCCGAGTGCCAGTGGGAGCCCCATTCATCCCCCTTGCCCACCCCCCTCTGAGTAGAAGGGATGGACTCATCCCCAGCGTAGCCTCTCTCCGCGGAAGGGCCCCCTCCTCCCCTCAGTGTCAGTGGGGTGGGGCCTATACCCACAGTTGGGGGGCTAAGGAGGGGGAAATGGGGATAAACATCTAGCTGGGCCTTTTACCCCAGAGGGGTTTGGGTGCCAGTGGCCGAGATAAGGGTGCGTTCTACCCCGCGGCTGGGGGTACAGGTCCGGTCAGCTTGCCCCCCGGACTCACGCACTTACCCTGCTCCACCTGTTGCCGAGATCGCCTCATTTCTGCACATCACTTTGGGGTGGCTGAGGGGGGACCACAGAACCCTCCAAGCCTCTCTTTTGTGGTTCCAGCGAGGCAGTCATCTTTCATTTCTCCTTTTCCAGCTTTCGGGGAGCAGTTAGGGAATGTATGATGAAGCAGAAATGAGCCGTCAGGATGATATTTTAATGGCTTATATGTCACGTTGGTGCATGTGGCTTTGAACTGGAGCCGCTTGCGTTTCCTGCAGAGAGCGCCGCAAATCCCACTTGATAACTTCTACAACCCACAACTTTTTTTTTTTTCCTCTCACATTCACTCTTACTCTGTATATTTGGACGCGTTTCCTAAAAATACCCTCTTGTCAACGTCCCCCTTGGATATTCCACGGACTGGAAAGAAGAGGACTGATTTTTCTTTTTTGAAGAATTATTTTCCCTCTTCCCCCCTCCCAACCGCTACCCTTCTCTCCTCAGTTCCCCTCCCTTGTTTTTTCTTTTTTTTGAAAAGCAGGCGAGGTGGGTTCAATATTTGTTCTCCCTGGTGAAAGCAGTACAGCCTCTAGAGAAAACTTCACCTTGCAGATAAGATTTTTATGACTACCGTGAGGCAGGATCCAAATTCCCCTTACAGGAAACAGAAAAGACTCTGAGTGGCTCCACTATATCTTTTTTGAACAAAGTGTATGGCAGTTAAAACAAACAAACCCTCAATCCCTTTGCCTCCATTCCCCATCCCAGTTCTGCTCAAAGTTGGCAGGGAATTCAGGGGCTGCTGCACTCAGACTTGTTGCTGGGGACTGAACATTTGATTTTTTTTTTCTTTCTTTCTCAAATTTCTGTTTCCCAGCACAACAAGCTCAAATGCTCAGCCAGGTTCCCTCAGACACCAGGAAATCATCCCAACTAAAAGAAGTCCAGTTTTGAGGAGGGAGAACGAAGGAAAAGAGCAGCTGAGCTCACCAACCCCAAGCAGGAGTCTAGTTGGTGAAAAGACCAGAAAACCAGAAAGGAGGAGAGGCCGACTCTGACCCTGCCTTCCTGTAGCCAGTGCAGCCTGAGCAGGCAGCTGGGCAAAAATATTCATTTTCATTTTCCTCTCGCCCAGGCACTGGTGAGTTTCCTAACCGGGCTGCCTGTGAAAGGATGAGTTGAGGTCTCTTTGTCTGAGAAAAGAGTTTAGGGCTCTGATTCAGCTGCAAAGAAGCCAAATGAAGTTAGAAACAAAGGGCAAATTGAAGGATTCCGACTCTTGGCTTTTTGTGTTTTCCTTACTAGAAAATAATTAGACCTAATGAATATGCAGACGCTTCTGCTAAACCCTCGGCCCGGGCTGCTGGGTTTTAAACAGAGTTGCGGAGAAATGCAACCTTCATCCCCCAACCCCCCGTAACTGCATGCATTTTTTGAAATGCATAAATGTTGCTCGCCTTAATTGATTGAGTCACAGGGATTTTTTCCCCTGCTTTTAAGTGCCATACTCCTCTACCTTTCAACAATCATTTTAATATATAGTCAATGGCTCTTTGTGGACGGGACAAAAAGCAACTACGCGCAGTTGTTGAATAGACTTTGCGCTGGGCAAAGACAGGTTAATCGAGGGCTGCATCGCGAAAACAAGCGAGTGTTGTATGTTTGCACTGAATCCAAATGTCTGCATTTTCCTAACTAAATCAAAGGGAGTGTTATTTCTTTTTCTGCTCACTCATCTGAAGGTAAGTAAATTTTCTCTGGCGATCAAAAGCCTGGTCGGCAACAAAGACCGCGCCCGCTTTTTCCACCGTCCTGGTGTGGCGAGTTGCGGAATTTCAATAACTGTGACAAGGGTGACTGATTTGTGAACTAGAAAAGGTTTGAATGTCACAAAATTTACATTGGTCCTATCTATCGGAGATTTAAATACCAAAAAAGTATTCGGGGATTTCTAGGGAGCTCTGGGCAATCCTGAAGAACAATGGCGCGTTGGGAAATTTACAGTTTTACCTGAATGAAAGGGGCCCGGGTTGGGAACACGAGTGCATAGGGAGGGGTTAGCGGGAGGGGCAGACAAGGGAGACTAGGGAAAAGGGAGAAAAGAAAAGAATAACACAGGAAAGGAAAAAAGAAAAATCGGCAATAATGTTTTTAATTTGCTTTAAAAAAACAAAAACAAAAACAAATCAAACTTCAACCAGGAAAGTTAGAGCTCTGATCCACCTGTGCTTTTTGTTTTTCTCGGGGGGGTGGGTGGGGTGGGTGGGTAGGGCACAAAAAGCCTGATTGATTTAATAACAGTGAGAAAAATCGAGGCAACCGCTCATCCTGAGAAATAACATTTCTTGTGAAGAGAGAGTGGAGTGTCTGTGTGCTCCCGCGATCTTAAATTATAAGCAGGAGGGGGACGAAGCAAGAGGGAAGCAAACTTCAAAAGGACCAAATAACAAAAGCCTCCTTTGCTTCCCTTCAAGGCGGGGACAGGGGAAAAGAAAGAAAAGAAAGTTGCTGAATCGGGACATTCTGGAAGTGCCTTAGCTGTGTTTACCAGCCCCATCCCCGCCTCCTGTTCTCGGAGACGCCCGAAGTCGCTAATCGCTCAGCTAAGAGCAGGTTTGCAGAAGGACAAGATAAGAGAAAGACAGAGAGGTGGAGAGGGAGAGGGGTACGAATAAAAAGAGAGAGAGAGAATGTATATGACTGCGAAAAGGAAAAGAAATTGTGGCAAAAATTTTTTTCCATGAGAAGAGGGAAAATTTTGGCTTAAAAAAAAAAAAAAGTTGCTACTCCTGGCAGCCCTGTTTGTCAAAAGGGGATGTCAAGCGCTTTACAATACCTGGGATTGATGAGGCGGGCGGGCCAATGAACGGCGCGCGGCGCCTCGGCGCGCCCTCCGTTGGCGCGGCGGCTGCGGGCGGGGGGAGTGCCGGCACACCAATGGGCGCCCGCGTCAGCAGCACGTGACGCCTCCCCCTGCTCCCATTCATCAAGGGGGGGACGGTGTCGTCCTTTCAATTCATTTATCTGCAGGAATGATTGCTGCTATCAGTCTCGCGCTCACCGCCCGGCTGAGGAGGTGAAAGTTTCTCCCCAGGAAGATAAACCGCAAAAGACAATATTGTGCATGATTTGCGCCTTTTCTTTGGCTTTTTCCTTCTTTCTTTTTTTCTCCCCCTCCCCCCCCCTTTTTTTTTGCAAAAAGCAGAGGGGGAAAAAGGAGAGTGAAGGAGCGAGGAGGCGAGCCTGAGAGAAAGGAGAGAGAGAGAAAAGAAAGGGCGAGGGGCTAGTGGAGAAGTGAGGAGGGGCGTACGGAGCGAGGCGGAGAGAGAGCGAGCAGTCGCGGCTCCGGCGCTCACATTCCTCTATGCTACAAATCCGGGAGGAAGTTTTTTTGGGGGGCTGAGATGCTCCATGCCTTTCCCCGGGCAGCCTTGACGCGGGGTCCTCTCGGCAGAAACTGAGCGACGAGAAAGTGAGAGCCGGGCCGGCGGGGTCCGCTCGGCGGGCGCCGGAGCCCGCTTTGCTCGCGGCCCGCAGCCGTCCGGCTTCCCTGCGCTTGGCCAGGCGGGCGCCCCGGCGCGCCGCGCCGCTGCCTGCGGGCTAGGACTTCGCGAGGTGGGTCGACTCCTCCTCCCTCCTCTTCTTCTTCCTCCTCTTCCTCCGCCTCCCGTTCCTCCTCCTCCACCACCACCTCCTCCTCCTCCTAATTTTCCCTCCTCGGCGGGCGAGGGTGGGGGGGGCGGGGGAGGCCGGGGCTCGCCCCGAGCAGCCACGATGCTCCTGGACGCCGGCCCCCAGTACCCCGCGATCGGCGTGACCACTTTTGGCGCGTCCCGCCACCACTCGGCGGGCGACGTGGCCGAGAGAGACGTGGGCCTGGGCATCAACCCGTTCGCCGACGGCATGGGTGCCTTCAAGCTCAACCCCAGCTCGCACGAGCTGGCCTCCGCGGGCCAGACAGCCTTCACATCCCAGGCTCCCGGCTACGCGGCTGCGGCGGCCCTGGGACATCACCACCACCCGGGCCACGTCGGCTCCTATTCGAGCGCAGCCTTCAACTCCACGCGGGACTTTCTGTTCCGCAACCGGGGCTTTGGCGACGCGGCGGCTGCAGCCAGCGCGCAACACAGTCTGTTCGCGGCTTCAGCCGGGAGCTTCGGGGGCCCACACGGCCACACGGACGCCGCGGGCCACCTCCTCTTCCCCGGCCTTCACGAGCAGGCGGCGGGCCATGCATCGCCCAATGTGGTCAACGGGCAGATGAGGCTTGGCTTCTCGGGGGACATGTACCCGCGGCCCGAGCAGTACGGCCAGGTGACCAGTCCGCGTTCAGAGCACTATGCCGCGCCGCAGCTGCACGGCTACGGGCCCATGAACGTGAACATGGCCGCTCACCACGGCGCTGGCGCCTTCTTCCGCTACATGCGTCAGCCCATCAAACAGGAGCTCATCTGCAAGTGGATCGAGCCTGAGCAGCTGGCCAACCCCAAAAAGTCGTGCAACAAAACTTTCAGCACCATGCACGAGCTGGTCACGCACGTCACTGTGGAGCACGTCGGCGGACCGGAGCAGAGTAACCACATCTGCTTCTGGGAGGAGTGTCCGCGCGAGGGCAAGCCCTTCAAAGCCAAATACAAACTGGTCAACCACATCCGCGTGCACACGGGAGAGAAGCCCTTCCCCTGCCCCTTCCCTGGCTGCGGCAAGGTCTTCGCCCGTTCTGAGAACTTAAAGATCCACAAAAGGACGCACACAGGTACGGAAACGGCTGTCCTAGACAGCCCTCGGTTCCCTATCCCGACCCTGGGACCCACATTTCAAAAGTCAGCGGCGGGAGTGCACAAACCCGGCCTCGGTTGGGTCTGGAAGTAAGATTTCAGCAGACAGACAGCGAAAGTGTGCTCTGGGTTTTAGTTTGAGGTTTGAAAGTCTAATAAAGTATAGAGAAGGTTGGAGGAGAAGGATCTGGGCATATAGATTTTTAAATAAGAACTAAAAAAGGCCGGGAGAGCTAAGAGACAAACCGGCTTTGGGGAGCCCTTGGTGCGCGAGAAGCCGAGAGAGGTGGCTGGCTCCCGGCGGCGGTGGAGGCGGAGGCGGAGGCGCCAACCGCTTCAGCTGCAGGCAAATCTAAACGTTTGCTTCCAGCCAACATCCCCTCTCTACGCACCTTAGTGAGGACTTTGCCAAAGGGAGGAATTGAGGAAACTGGAGGAGATCGGATGAAAGGGCATAGAAACAAAAACAGAGACAGAAAAGAGGGGGTGGCGGTGGTGAAAGCAAGTCAGTCGGGCCTGTGGAGGCTTTTGGAGGTTTATGCATATTTAAAGAGCCCCGAATTTAATAACGACTTGTTTGTAAGTAGATTCGAGGAGTCGGGAGAATCGGCAGAAGGCGGAGAATTCCTTTTTGTCAATTAGATTCTATGAGGACGTTTTCAAAACACCGAATACCTTGAGTTGGCCTTTAAAAATAAAGAGACCAGTCGGGAGCCGTTAAAAGAAAAGTTCGCGGCGAGTTTAGGGCTGCAATCTGGGTCGGGCAGGCCCTTCTGGGCTTCTTGGGCCAACAAAGCCGGGAATGCTGCTTCATGGTTCTAGTGGGCCCGGGTGATTTCTGAGAATCGCGTTTGGAACTTGGCGTTTAACGCCTGAGTCAGAGAGGAACTTGCAGTGCTGAGCTCTCGGCCCAGATTATCCTATAAAATGTGTATAGGAGGTGGGGTGGGGTGGGGGCGGCGACGGCGACGAGGAGGGTGCGGAGCGTTGAGGAGGGGGTAGGGGGAGGAGAGAAGAGCCAAACAGTAGGAGAATACGCCCGGAAAATGAAAATTAGAAACCGAGAGCTAGGTAGAAGCTTCCCGGAGTTGTCTGTATAGCCCCGGGCCTAAAAACCTGCAGCCAGACCTGCTGCTACTCTGGGATCTAAAAAACTACCACCACCACCACCACCAATAATAATAATAATAATAATAATAATAATAATATAGTAAAATCTGGATCTAATTGGATTGAGTTAAAATAGTTCAGATGTTTATAATTCCAACGCAGATATATTATTTCATTAACGACCCGGGTTTTGAGCTTGAAAAGTCCTAACCCTGAGCCGCTGCTTTTTTTCATTTTTGTCTTTACTTTTAATATTTGTTTATTTTTTTTTTAAGAGCCGCGGGGTTTGTTCTAATCAGACCTCTCTGTTTCTCGCCTTTCGCACCAGGGGAGAAGCCCTTCAAGTGCGAGTTCGAGGGCTGCGACCGACGCTTTGCCAATAGCAGCGATCGCAAGAAGCACATGCACGTGCATACAAGCGACAAGCCCTATCTTTGCAAGATGTGCGACAAGTCCTACACGCACCCCAGCTCGCTGCGCAAACACATGAAGGTAATCGCCGCGCTCTCGCCGCCCGCCTTGGAGCCAGGAGCCCTCGCAGCTCTTCGGCCGGGGTCTGGCGGCGAGTGGCAGCTGGGCTGTGGCAGGAGCCGGCAGAGGCGGAAAGGCCACGATTCCTCTTTGCAGACTGCGCAGAAAGGGCGGGGGCTGGAAAAGGGGATGTGGGTACCCAAGGCCCTTCTAAATTTACTGTTTAATAATGAAAGTCAAAAGAAGCGAGCAGAGGCTGCGACTGAGGGGGAGCCAGGACAGTCCCGGCTGGATGATGCTGCCGAAGCTGCGGCCTCGGCGGCTTGGCTGGCAGCGCCTGCACGGAGTTGGGGTCTTGCGCGCGGGCCTGAGTGCTGGCTCACCTACCCCTGAGCCAGCAAATTTCAGCGGCTGCTGGGGAGCGTGTGTGTGGGGGGGGACACCATCTCGGGCTCTGGCCTCACATCCAGCCTCCTGCTTCCCAGATCTGTTTTCTTTTGTGAGTCGGGGGTAGCTGGGGGCACTGTCCTTTCCTGGAGCCGGGTCAACCAAGCCCAAGTCCCACGGGTCGGGCCTCCCTGGAGTTCAAGGGGATCCAGGGCTCCGGGGTAGGGGGTTGGGGACTGCAGGCAGCGCTCAGCCTTCATGCTCCCTTAGCGGCCGCCGTGGCGGCTCTTTATCTCCGTAAAAACGCGACTTTATTCCCGCAGGTCCATGAATCCTCCTCGCAGGGCTCGCAACCTTCGCCTGCCGCCAGCTCGGGCTACGAGTCCTCCACGCCGCCCACCATCGTGTCTCCCTCCACAGACAACCCGACCACCAGCTCCCTGTCGCCCTCATCCTCCGCGGTCCACCACACAGCCGGCCACAGCGCGCTCTCTTCCAATTTTAACGAATGGTACGTTTAAAATCAGAAACAAAACACCGAACAAAACCCTATTTAAGAGACTGAGCACACACGCGTATACAACACATAACTGAAAGAACCCTGAGCATCAAAACAGCATCCCCACCCCACCCCCATCCTGTTTTTTTCTAAACCTGCCGATAGAACCAGGACCGAGTGAGAGAAAGCACCAAACCTTTACTTTTTTTCTTTTTTCTTTTTTTTGGCAAAGGCTTGGTAGCCAACGGGTGGGAGGGTGGGCAAGGAGAAGGCGGCGCCTGACCAAATGCCGCCAACCCCGAGGGCCGGTTTCTCTTGGGAATCGGAACAAGCTCTCTGGGATTCGGCCTTTTTTTTTTTTTTTTTGCTTTGCATTCTTGTAAATACAGAATTATTAGCTTAAAACTGTACTGTTGGATTCTGTATATAGTTATATCTCGGTTGGAACGGGCGGGTGGGATCGTGGCGTTGTGGTCTTTGCATTGGGGGAGGGGGGAGGGGCCGGGCGGGAGCGGGAGGGGGAGGGGAAGGGGGGTTGGGAGGCCGAAAGCCAACTGTTTGTACTGAATGGCAAGAATGTTCTAGTAAATGTGTACCAAAATGTGAATTACTTTGTACGATTACAGTCTCCACGTCGACCTAACAGAATATTATTGGTATTAATGTGCTTTTTTTGTATAAAGTGCAAACATTTCGTCCCAAAGTCTAAGTACCTTAGTGCAGTAAAATGTTGTTTCACGTCCTGTCAAGAATTCGTATAGTACGAGCCTGGATCTGCGTGTCAAACTGTTCCATTTGTTTATGTAAAGTGATATTAAAAAAAGATATAAACTATAACTGTCCAGTTGCTTTTGGCAAAAGATACAACCACATAATGTATATAATTCCTAGTTTCCATATTTATCCGCATGTAAAGGGCCGGTTTATTCATGTTACAGCTATTCAATATTTATGGCTAGAAGAACTCGTATGTACACTTTAGTTTCCAGAACTGTTTGGTAACCTTTCGTACCTTATTAAAGATTCTGAAATCTCAGTGATTGTAGTAGGAATTTCTTCTTCACTCCCAGCAACCTGCTGCCTCTTCTACCAGCCTTACTGGGTCTCGGAAAAGCTCACCAGTCTTCCCTTTCTGTCATTGCAGGTCGTATAAACATGATAAATGAAAGCTACCCTGCTGGCTCTCCGAGAGGGTGTAATTAGTATTTATATCAAAATTTATGAAACAAATTTTCGGCCGCAGTATAATTTAAATGACCTTTGCAGACGTAGAATAACAACCATAAAAATAACAGAAATAGATTGCACAGGCAACATCAATATTAATGCAGGCGAATTGTCAGAAGCTCAGGGGCTGGATCTGCAGCTTTGCAAATGAACTTGCAGCCTAGGGTTCCGCTGTCCCCCAAATTAAATTCCCCCAGCTGAAACCAAGTTGCAGATTTACAATATCATATTTTAAATTGCCATCTTCAATTAAACCATTTATGGCCATAACTAATTTTCAGGATGTCGATGCATGTTTTTCCAGGCCTGCCTTCTTTGTACAAAAGTAAACGTCCATAAAGCGTTTTACTTATATTTCTTCAAACGTGATGCTAATTTAAATTAATTACCTCCTATAATATGTTATTATTCCTATAATTTTGCCACTGTTATTAGTTCTCTCAAAAATACATCTAGGGAAGAGAATTATTTTATGTAATTTGATTATCTTTCTATCTCTTTTATTTATTTCTCATTTACTTAAGAAATTCGTTCCATTGGCTGGCGTTGATACAGTAAATTTGTAAATGAGGAGACAATATAAAAAATCTAAATTACTTGTGCTTAATGACTGTAGCAGAACGCCTTTTCTCTAAATCAGATTGTCTTTCTTGCAGTTTAGTTTGATAGATTTGCAAGCTATGTTGCTCCCTCGAAGTTAGCTGCACTGGTAGGAACGCAAGCTTCTTTGTCTCTGGTTGTAGCTTGCATGATCGCCCCATTAAGCAGACAGCGTAGCCGGAGATCACAAATCAGGGTCTTGGCTGTAGCTGCAAGGGTGTGGATGGGTCAGAGCTGGAAGCAGAAACTGACCTCACCGAAGGCCAGGAGGAACCCAGACTTGGATGTTTAATATACTGTGTGTATTCAGGAAGTCACAGGCCACACTGACTCTGAGAATGAAAGCAAGAGGGAAAAACCCTCAAGAGTATAAGAACCCCTAAAATACATCTGTTCCAAAGTATACCTTCAACCCATTACAGTCAAAATGTTAAATTCTCTTAAATTTTGGGGGGCTTGTCCTTTTGTTGCTTGCTCTTTGTATTTGTCACTTTTAGTCAACAAAATTTTATTGGGTAAGGAGGGGATTTACTACACTCTCTGCAGCACATCAAAAAACTAGAGCTGGTGGTGTTTAACTTAAAAAAAATGTTATTGTGATCTATAAGAGTAGATATCAACCTTTCATGAAAAGAGCGCCACCTTGCAAGGTTTGGTGAGATTTAAGGAAGTTGGAACACCTAAGCAGGAATTGCTGCTGGTTCTGAAATTTTGTGAGAGTAGAAGCTGCCTCCCAATGGCTTTGGAGGTATAAAACTAACAGCATAGTATTTGAAGTGACTCCAGACATTAGGCCCAATAATTAATAAACCTAGAAAGAAGAATAAAAATAGCTCAACTTTCTAGGAAGGAAAAGTAAGCACCTCAAAAAATAATACTTTCCTTTAGAGATCAGAATTTCTGGGAGACTGATATAATATTCATAATAATAACAGTACCTTTGTAACTTTGTTAGGATGTTAACATTTAGGAAGATAGTCAATGAGTGCATTTTTTGACTATTCCTGAAAGCAGTTTACCTCAAAATTTCAAATATAAATGTCTCATGATTTGTTATATATCTGATACTCTTTTAAACTTTAATAACAGTATAATAATGAAATATCATACTGTGATATATGAGTTAAATAGGATATTTTAAATATAAATTTTAGGGATATTTACTTCACAACTACTTCATAGTGTAAAAAAAAATTTTAGACATTGAAGGTCAAATAATTTTTTTAAAAAAACCACAAAGCCATTTGAGGAGTACTGTGTGTGTGAATAATCACACTCACCAGAAAGGAATTTTTCTAGTAGCAGCCAATATTTATGTCAATTCCTCTTATGCATTCTCTTTTCTAACACTTACCACAAAGAAAAAGTCATTAATGATGTAGGTTGCCTAAAATAATGCTTCATACGTAAATGTAGTCTATTATTTTGCTGGTACCTTTAATGTCTGCTTGTTGAGATGTATTCTTCATACTTTTCTTCATGGGCTATTAGGTTTTGAAATACATGAATGTGAACAGCGAAATATATTGTTAGACCCTATTTAGCAGGAGCTGAAGATGCTGCAAATGGCTGGTTTCTGTGTGTAGTTGTGGATTTTGATTTAGGCAGAAAGTTGTCCTGGTTCATATTTTGACTGCATTGTATTCTGTTACTATCAAATGATAAGAACAGCTAACAAGTTATTAAAAAGTTATATTGTGTCAACAAAAAATGCCTGAGTACAAGCAATCATATTTGAGAAATGAAGAGAAATGAGTTGTGGTACGTGTGTGTGTACATTTATAGAGTAAGCATGTAAATATACAAGCACCATTTATGTGGGGGCTAATTTTCAAACATTTCAGGTCCTTTGTTTTCGTCTTCAAAAGCTACCCCCAACTGCTTTAAGCATTTGCAGCTGATGATTTTGATTTTTTAAAGTCAAGCATTCAAGTTAACCTTTAAGAAGCAAACCACCTCCAAAAGAAAGATGTAACCTTTCAATTGCCCCATATGCTTATCATTTTTTTTTCTTTTTCCTTTTTTTTGCTTTAGCTGACAATGAAAATAACACTAACCTTCTTTGCTGATGGGCCTGGCATTTAGATGTTTTTATTTGTTGATGGGGAAGTTTTCTCAGAACTTTTAAAGGCTGGCAACAGAACTAAATTCCCCAAATACCTTACCCAGCCTTGAAACCTTCCCGATGTTCCCTTTTCGAGGTCAAATTGTGATCAGTGTCCTGGAACCCTTGTGAATAAGTGCTGGTGGAGTTGGTACCTGAGCATTACTGCTTTTCAGGAAGCAGCTTGGGGAAGGCCATCGTCCTTAAAGAGCATCAATTTATGATGGGTTGGGGAGGAACTCACCATATGTGGTTTGGCAAAATCAAAATGAAGGCACTGAGCTTGTGCCTTTAATTATTTGTGAGCTAGGTATGATGTCAGCAGATTCCCAACTCACATTTCTTTTTTCCAACTCAAAATACTAATTACAAATTTATCTTCTCCTGTCTAGGTATAGAGTTCTCCTTGTTTCTAGCATCAAATGTAGTTCTTAGAACTATGTGTTCATATAAGGAAAACAAAGTCTTTGTTGTTTTCATAAAATTTGCTGCAGTTGATATCACTGTCTGATTTTAGAATTCTTGAAAATAGAGTGGCAATGGAAAGATTTATGTCATCTATGCCAGGCAAACCACTAAAGGTTCATATTACTCAGGTTTTTTTTTTTTTCCAACTTTTTACCAACTCATTCACATCAGTAATATGTATCCATTTAAACTAGTTATATATACAGAATGTAAGAATTTATGGGGGTAACTATAGAGCAATCTCTTTTTTCAAATGGTAATCACTAGTTTGGGGTTAGAAATAAGAAAAAAATGTTAGTAACTTCCTATAGCATGTCACATTTGAGCCTTTCCCTCAAAATTTTTTGCAACTATAATGGCATAATATTAAAAAAATAAGGGAAGTGTTCTCTATTTATCTATGCAAGGCTGGTTCACTCCAGAATATCTCACCAAGCAAGAGGAAACATGATCAGGCCAAACAAACCAGGGGCTATTTTTACCATGCAAACTGAATTCTGGCATTAGTTCCTAACGTTTATTTCCACTTTAGAGCAAGGACCTGAAACAGTATGAAGTTTCCAATTGATGCTATACTGGAGGTGGGTTTTTCAAGAATAAGAAACTGACTTTAGCTATCTAGTATGGAAAAAAAACAACATTGTTTGGCAATAATACTAGAGACTCACCATTGTCTGTCAGTTGTCCACAAAATTTTGGCTGTCTCTGACATAGCGGGTGTACTTTGTAAGTCTATGCGTAAGAATTCATGGGTTGTGAATCTTACACAGTGATATTTTTACCTACAACATACACAAGAATCAATTATTAAGCGTGGATATAAACAGATGGGAATGCTATCTTAAAAAAGACGTTCAAAGGCTAGCGACTTTAACAAACTTTAAAAAAGTATGATTATTTTGCATCTACTTTTGTATAAAAATCCCCATCAAGCTACAGAAAACAAGGAGAAAAAGGTGAGAGAAGCTCATATCCTAACTCCTTTAAATTTTTTTTTCTGTCTATCCGGGAAAATCCTAGCCTCTGGCAAAGAAAACTGAAAGTTGTGGAGGAAGGTAAAACCACGAAAAAGGATCGGGGTGGGTGAGTCTGTGAGTCAAAGAAGATTTTTGTCCTGGAGAATTTCTTGGAAACATATAGACAGAGGCTTTGGAGGTGAGTTTGTGGTGGTGGGATGGAACACCAAGGTTTCCTCACAGCACCTTCATCAAAGGTCTAGCGGTCAGCGTTTGACGGGCCCCCTACGCCACCCTGCAACCCAGAGAGGTGCTTTCCAAGTCACTGCCGCGGGCTGGGGCTCTGGCTGGGAGAGTAGTGCGCATGCGCGGCCCGTGGCCCGCGATTCCACGTGCTGATGAATATGCATGAGGCGTCCCCCGCCCACGCGGGCCGCGGAGGAAACAGCTCTGAGGCTTCGGCCTGCGAAAGCCTGTGGTCTGGCTGCCAAAATAGTGTGGCGAGGAAGCTGCACGTGTTTGTTTTGAAACCTCGCGGGTTTAAGTGAGATCAGCAAGCCAGGCAGACAGCGTAGGCTCCAGCAATTGGGTGGGCCCTGCAATTTCCCCTTCCTTAAAGACCGCCCCGGTGGACCACGAACCATGCCGCTTAGAAGCGGTCCTCCTCCTGTCCCCTTCCAGGGAGCTGGCATCATGGCTGTTCTAGTCACCTGGCCCCTCTCCAGTCACAGACCCCACGCCTGAGATGGTGGGCAGGGTACTAAGGGTTTTCCTATCACCCACCCTCTTTCTTTGCTCTGATTCAGGCCTGTCTTTGTCTTTCTCCTCCTTTTCCTTTTTCTCTCCGGGTTCCCAGTCCTGTTTCTGACTGTGTCCCCCAGTCCCTACCCACTCATCTGGTGGACTATCAGCCCCTTGTTTGAACAACTGCTCTAAGGTTTTAACTCGACCCTTCCCAAATAAAACGTGCGCTCACGCACGTGTAAGAGCTGGTGTAGTTCTATTAAGCTCAAAAGTAGCCACTGGTGGAGGAACTACTCTGTCCAGGAGACCTGGTAAGTGTAGGGTTTGGGGAGAAAAGCCCAGAGTTCAGGCGCTGGGCTATTGCTTTGCTTTCCAGGTGACGTTCTTTGGGTTCTGCCCTTTTCATGATATTTTGTGGCCAATGTGCTGACATTCCAGAGTGAGTGCATAAATTGTCTGGTGGAGTGACTAACACTTGTAAGCACAGGGGAGGGGTAGTGGAGCGCCCCTGGTTCCTCCATCCTCACACCAGTGTCCATGGAGTTAGGCTTCTGAGTGTTTCTGTCAAAAGTCCTAGGTTCCATAACATCAGAAAATGGCTCCCAGACAGGTCCCAATCCTCCTCTGAATTTTACTTTCAAGTAGAGGCAGACCCATTCCATGGGGCCCACCCCTTTTGCTTCCCTCACTGCCAACAGGAGAGGCCTTTTGTCACTGCCCGGTTCTCAGTGCAGCTAACCAAGAGCCAGCTTCACTCCTGCCAGTTCTGAGATCCCAGCGCCATAGCATCATTTCACCTGGCAGCCATCACTAGCCAAGTCTTCAGCTTTGAAACTGGAAGTGCAGCAGAGGGGTTGTGGAAACGTTCCTGCTAGGAAAAGGCCTACCCGGAGGCCTCCGAGTCTCGAGTCTCAGAGCTAAATAACATAAGGGTGGCTGGATTAGAGCTGCCGGGGGACCTGGGCCTGGGGAGGCCTGGCGAGGCCTGGCAGAAGTCAACCAACCTGGGTTCGGTCCCAAGGACTCGGTGGAAAGGGGTTGGCGCATCAGAGTTCTCTTGTTCGAGGTCCCGGGAGGACAGTGCACCCCGCGTCTGTTTAGGGGAGAAGAGGCCCTCGATCCACCGAACCTCCGTTACAAGGGCCACTCCACAGGAAACTCGCTCCGATTTGGGTCCCTTTGTGTTTTAATATGTTGGGAGGGAGGTGCAATTTTAATTCTTAACTCTACGCTAATTACGAAGACCTGAGTCGGCTCCTTCTAAGCAGAAGGCTCAAACTCAGCGTGGGTTCCTGCGTTCTTGCCCCAAAGGCCAAGGCCCAAAGAACCTTTTTCTTTTGGCTTGGGGCTCGAGGGGAGGGAGGGGCGGGAACGGGAGCGGGCCGGGTTCCGCGAGCCGGCAGCCCTGCGTGGCTGACAGGCCCGGCTTCCCCGCTTGGCCGCCAGAGTCCGTGCGGGCGACGCGGTTGCCCTCTCCGGGCCAGAGAGTTGGGGACGCCCCTTCCCCGCCCCCGGCGCCCCTAGCGCCCCCAGCGCCCCCGGGGTCGGCGCCAGAGACCTGGCGGCCCGGAGGCTCTGACTTGAGGCGGCGAGGCGGGCTCTGGGGCCTCCCCGAGCCAGGCCGAGTTTAGTCTGAGGAAGCGACGGCGGGGGACGCGGGTCAGGGCCAAGGAATCGGGGACCCCAACCGGACAGGCGCTTTCTTCCCCTCCCCCTCCCTCCGCCCCAGTCCCAGCCCCTGCCCAAGTTGCCTGTCTCCGGTAGGACTGACCGTCTGCCCGGCCTTACTCTGCTGCCAACCTTGCCCGAAATCTAGACCCCAGATCCGGTAAGTCGCGTTCTCCTCTCACCCCGCCCTGCCACCTTTCTAGCGGACTCCGCGGGCGGCTGCGTGTGCGCGCGAGCCGCTGGAGGCGCGCGCCGAGAACTTGGGCCCCTGCGGCTGGTGTGTGTGAACACACTACCCGAAGTAGTCAGAGGTGTCGCGGGCTCCCCTGTGAGGAGGGAGCGGAGGGGGGTGGTCCAGCCTCGCTCCTCTGGATCCTCTTTGTCCCTGTGGACACCCCCTAAAGCTATCTTTTAAGAATAAGCTTTCTGCTGGTCTCTAAAGTGTGTGTGTGTGTTGGGGGAGGGAAGCAGGGGAGGAGAATTGCTCCTTCCCCTAAGCAGTTTCTAATTCCTGAGGTCCCCAACAAAGTTTACTCATGATCTCCATTCGAATGCTGTGAAGTTGTTATCATTACTATTTCAAGTGAAGATTTCTGAGAGTCACAGCTTCTCAGATATACGTGCCTCTGGAGGGCATTTCGACAATTACCTTGTCCACTAACTCCTCTCCCTTCCCACTGGAAAAAAAATAAACTTAATTTTTCAGTAGTTGCCTTAGGACACGTCGTTTACAAGTTCCTAATGTGAGGGAAGAAGGGAAGAAAGAAAAACAACCTTGCCATTTCTCGTTGGGACTCCGCGTGCTCTGTTACTGAAATGTGAAGGATGGATTTTGGGGGGGGGAGGGGAAGGCAGGGCGCTGGAAGAGTGCTTTTGAACCGAGCAGCCCTGTTGCACGGGGCTGACCTTTGGCTGACACGGCCACGGAGCGGGCTGTTAGTTAACGAGGATTTGATACATTAGACATTCGAGCTGGGCGTGTAAACCCACACTCTGAATCCAGATTTCGCTCAAATTAGTGTACGAGGAAATGATCTTTTTAAGTCCTGAGGCTTAACCAAGTGTCAGGAGGGCCGATTGCTTCCTGAAAAGGGCAGCGAAAGACACTATGTAAAAGGCACATTCACTGCTCCTTAAAAAACAAACAAAATCAACCCCCCAAATCATCTTTGAAAGATTTCCGAAATCCTCCAAGTCACTCCTTTTAAGTGATGCTTATAAATAAGGCTAATCATCTCGTTCTAGTGAATTCTGTTGTATTAATTCCTAACACGAGGCCAAGCTGTGAAGACAGTGTCACAGTTATGGATATATAATGTGTGTGTGCATGGAAATATATACACGTATATGATATATATGTAATACATTTATATAATTTTTTTTCTCATTAATCGCTGGAGATGTTAGAATGTGACAGTTCATTTCTGCCAGGCAGTGGGGCACATATGGAGGGGAAAGTCACAGATTTTAAAACCGTTTCAAAGTTGACGCGTCTCGATTTAATTTGGTTCGACTCGTGTCCAGACTTCGGAGCCCATCAAGGGAAGGCAGGCTGGACACGGGGATCCCGGGCCTGGCGCGGCGGCGGAACCTGCAGCTCGCCAGCCTCACGGATGAGACTGAAGTTGGGGACTTGGCTGTGACAGTGGAATAGGAAGCCAGTTGGAGGCTGCAGCGGCTCCCGCGGTATTTACTGACTTTGGAAAGGTGTGATTTTATTTAAGTTGACAACAGAGCTCCAACTTCAAAAAAAAAAAAAAAAAAAAAGAAGCACCCCTAGAAAATGTTTTTCTCCTCCTCCCAAAAGCAGAGCCTGCGAAATGGTCTGAATTGGAGAGAGGGGGGAGAAATTCTCTCCTGCGTAAGTTCCCAGCCATTCTTAGGGTGGAAAGGGGAGGAGGAATCTGTGTCCTGCAGCCCTGCAAAGGCCGATTTCCCTCAACTACTATCCTGGGGGAGGGTCGCAGCAGCCGTGGCAGTTTTCTACACCTGAGTGTTGGATTCTGCCTCAGGTTTTGCTGGGGCTGCACAGGGGCGGTTTCTGGGACCAGAGTTTATTAGGCAAAGCAATTTTTGGCCTCAAATCTTTGTTCTGGAAGTCTGCCTCCAATCCCCTCTTGTCCTCTGAGTGTGGATAAAAAGATGGAAAATTAACTATCATGAAAAGAAAGAGACAGTTTAAAAACAAGGATGCTAGGGGAGAGAAGTGATTCTCCCAGACCTATGATGAAGAAATTCAGACAGGACCCAGGAGAGGTACGGGATTCATTCCAGACAGAGCTCTGTAGACCCAGTCCCACGCACAGGCTGACAGGCTCGCGTGTCCCCCACCTTTAGGATCAGGGCAACTGAGCGGGCGGATCACTTTTCTGGATTCAGGCTCTGACCCCCTTTTGAAAAATCACACCTCTGCACAATCTTGAGAACCCCTAAGGTTTGGGAGGGTTACAAAAGCTGGCCTAATGGTGAACAGGAGAGTAGGGGAAGAAGGAAAGGTTGGGAGTGGAGAGAGCAGAGTTTGCTGCCAGTCCTCTTCAAGATCGAGTTCATTTTTCCCTGGTGGCGGGTCCCAGGTTTGGAGCATCAGCAACCGGTGCTTGGGGGAGAAACTCTCCGGATCACCAACTGCCAAGTTGTGTCAAGTTTGAGGTTGAAAAACGGTGGGTCTGTTTCATTTTAAGGTCCACTTCTGGAGTCAGTGGAAACCATCTAACGTTGACTTTTATAAAGAGTGGAAGGAAGGAAGCCCCCGCAGCTTGCAGACTAGTCTGGAGTTTCTTTGGCCCTCTTGTCTAGACCGCCCACCCACGTCCAGCCCCGGGAGTCTCCAGGAGCGCTGGAGCCTCTGCACGCGGTCCGGAGTCTGGGTGCCCGCTTGTGCTCGGAAGCCACGGACGCTGTGGTTCTGACTGCCGCAGGACTTTCTGGCGGGCGCCAGGGCTGCCCCTTTCGCCGCTTGGGGGTTTCCTCCGGCCCTCACCCGGGCTCCCTCCCCGCAGCCCCCCACAGCCCTAGGCCTGGCCACCCCAGGGGCTGCCCTGGACCTGACAAGGCAGAGCGGTCGCTGACGTCAGGGGCTCCCAGTGACCTGAACTCCAGCCCCGGCCAGGAGGCGCGCGGCGCGGGCATCATTAATTACCAGACAGTAAATGTTACACGGGAAGCTCAAGGTTTTTCAGGAGGCAGCTGATTTTGAGAGTTATATATGTGTGTGTATATATGTGTGTGTGTATATTATATATATATGTATATATGTGTGTATGTATATATATATAATGGTGTGGGGAGCGAGAAAAGAAGGGGGGGAATGGAATGAGAAACAGTGATTCGGTTTCTCAAAGCATAGATAGTAACTTCTCACCCTCCAGTGTCCAGGTCCGCCCCCTGTGTGCACCCTTCCGTAGGTGTGGGCTCCTCACTTTGTAGCTGGTTTGGCAGATTTTCGGTGGAAGTGCTAGTATTTGTTCCTACGGGACTCTCATTGACAACTTCCCTGTAGATTCAAGTTTGAGGAGTTTAATTATCTCCAGAACCCAAGGAGGTGAGATAGGGTGGACATTGCGTCCTAAAGATGGATCTAGGATGTTCGTTATCACCCTTTCTATTTGGTTAGATCTTTGGCCAGAGATCTGATATTATTATGGCTGTTGTTGAGTAAAAAGAGGGAAAACCCCACGTACATCGACAGGGTCAAGATAAATGAAAAATGAAATTCTGTATTAGCAACGAAACCTTTCACTGGTAATGTCAAAAGCAGCTTTCCTTTTTTCCTTTGTTTTAAAAGGAATTAGGCATGCAATATCTAGCTCAAAATAGAATTTTAAGCGGTAATAACTTCTTCAAAATCACACCAATTCTTGGTTCTAGCTCTAATACATTTTCAAAAATCCTTTCTCCGAGGATCACTGCCTAGTAAACATAAGCAGGGTCACTGTGAGGCATATTCTCTCTTGGGCCCTTCTCTGCAGAGGGAACAAAAATCGTGCAATATGATAAATTCCACAGGTGATAGTGAAGTGATTTTCTGGAAAAAAAAAAAAAAAAGAACAAAGTGAACTTAGAGTTAAACTAAAACCCCACCTAAATTAAATTTTTTATGTAAATGGAAACAATAATCCACAAATTCAAATGTCTTAAATATTATATTATTTGCCATAAACAATTTCCTCGAAACTGGCTAGTTGAATTAGCCATTTGGAAGATCCTGAATATAAAAATAAAACTCACATATATCACTGCATATCGTCAGTAAATAGCAGCTCTCAGAAATATAAAATTATCTTCATACATGTGAATACAGAATGCATCTGATACTACCCAGAGTCAGAACACAAGGCCTCTCTAGTTATATCTATAGAAGGCAGAAATATCCTGAAAAGTACTTTAAATAGCAGGTAATTTGTTAGTTTCACTGACTGAAAAAGAATGAACTAAACTTTAATTTTTCTTTTGAAACCTTTAGAACCCTGTAGGCAGCTTTTGATTCAGATCTATGATGATGACCATTTTATTCTGAAATCAGTAATTTATTTTGAACCAATAATTATATGATAAACATTTAACAAGTATATACTGATTTCTCAGAAGAGACCTAGTTCATAAAATATGAGGGAAAATGGAGCCCATGCTTAATACCAAGTAAATATATTTGTAGTATAGAAATTCTATGGAGAATTTTAAAAAGCTTAAAAGGTCATATTAATACCTGTATTGAATACAAAATTCCAGAAATACACACCAATAAAAATTTCCAGGAATTGTATTAGAAGTATTTGAAAAGAGATATCTGCATACAAAGAGGGAAAAAAAGAACCTCAGGGTAAATAAAAACAAAGGTCCAAGTTCCAACCTTTTTTTCTTTGATTATTATTATCTGTTTTCATGGCTTGTACCTAGATTTTTATTTAAAATTCCAAAAATGTGTGTTAACTGTAATAAATATTTGAAGTTGAGGACAACAGTTATTCGGCATCCAGCAACTTCAATGCTACTTTACTTACTACTACTTTTATATACTATAAATATTCCCAGAGAGTTCTGCTCTTTTTTGGTGCAACAGGTTGAAATTTATGGGTCTAAGATATTTTCCAGACTATATGTGTTACACTCTGGCTGAGAAAAACCTTAAGATATTCATTAGATTAAAAAAGTCAGCTAATATTGCTATAGTTCCTGAATCAATTATTTATAGATTTAAGGCAATAATTGAAGTGCCAAATTTCAAGGTCATTATGTATGTATGTGTATCTCCACATAAGTAATCTGTGCAATTTGGACAGTATCCTATGGGCCTTATGTGATTTTTGGTGTTGCCTCAGTCCTGATTTCACTTGCTGACCGGGCAAAGTCAGTTGATATCCTTGACTCTTAGTTTTTTCAGTGTAAAATTAGTGCCCTAGATAAGATGCTCACTGAATTTTTAGATAGTTCTTAAAGCAATGGTCTTGCTTACTCTTATAGATTGACATTTTAAAAACTTTTAAAGATAGAATTTTATTTGTGAAAAAATTAAATCAGGAAAATTTACTTAACTGATTGGATATAAATGTAATCAGCAATTCCTATTGTAAAATTCATCGTTAAGGTTTTTCTTTTGTGTATGTGTACTTGAGAGAGAGTCCTGTTTTAGAAATATGCATTCTATTAAACAAGGGGTGGGGGATACAGGAAATCTATCTTTCTCTTTTTCTTAGTTTGAAAAAGAAATAACATACATTCCTAATGTTTTGTTTATGTGAATTACAAGGACCTGGGGCAGAGAGTACTTAGGAGATGGAAGCATTATTAAATTCAGTAGTTTAAGGGCATGCATTTGGGAATTGTGAACTTCAAGTTCTGGTTGTATGCAAATGTATGTAAAATATGTTTGCTGTACATATTAATTCACTGAATTTACAAATCCCACTATGTAAAATAACAAAAATAATAAAACACAATTCTGCACACTCATTTCTGGATCAGTGTGAAGGGCTAAATATATTGAGTATATTATTCAATCTACAGGTTTTGCAGCTGTTGCTTGTTACTTACCTATAAGCTGACTACACTTGACTAGGCCAATTAATTAATTGATTGATTAATTAAACCAACAAACATTAAAGTCAAGTATGGTAGTTGTTATTGAGAGTGTGGCATTTCAAAAAAAAATTCCAAATGCTTTCTTTCCTCTAGGAATACAACGGGAGAGACACATAGAATTAAACAAAATTTAAGGTAAAATATGATATTTGTCAGAAGGGAGGCATGAACAAAATATGGTTGGGCAATGTTTGACTTTCTGATCACTTGCTGATTTACAAAATCAGAACAAAATACTGCATCACAAACTTTTCTTTCTCTCTCCTTCATACTCTCCTTTTCTCCATTCCCTCCCTTGCTCTCCTCCCTTTTCTCTTCCCCTTTCCCTGACTCTGGAACCTAAGGCAATATGACATTTGCAAAAGACCTTTCTCAGGGTGGTGGTAGTGGGTTTGTGGGCTTGTTGCTTGAGTCCTCACCAGGCCTTTGTCTTTGGGGGGCAGTTTTGTCTGAGTGCCCATCTATAGCCAGCTAGCCTGGGCTCCCATGGATGAGCTTAAGCTCTGTGAATGTGGGGCCTTAGAGCTGGGTCAGAGCTTTTCAGGTACCAGAGTGTCCGTTTTTCTGGTTGAAGTGGGTCAGGCCAAACAGAGACCAAATTCTGACAACTCCAGGCAAATACTTGAAAAGAGAACAGTGATTGCTTGCAAGGACGTTACACTTTGCAGAACTGTGCAGGATTTCTCTCTCCTCTGTTATTTATTTGATCTAAATACAGGTTCCTTGTCACTAATAAATAAGCCTTTTCTTATTTTTATGATGGTTCATTTGTTCATTTCTATTCAATTTAAAATTTATTTGCTGTAAAAGTTTAGCATACTAATTGTTTCATAAATTTTTGATCTGTTCTGTGATGTTAAGCTGTTGAGCTATGTTTTTCCTTTCCCCGAGGCTGACTTGATTTTCTGGCAGTATTTTCCTGGGAAATTTTGTGTCTTGCTTATAATATTTGATAGTCATCCCATGAAACCAAGGAATAATTAATTTTCTCCAAAATAGATTGCATTCAAGTGTTTTAGAAGCTCTAAGGAGGACTAACTTGTAACTAACCAAAGAAGTAGAAATAACTGGTCAGGTTATATATTATTCAGATTCTTCTTTTCTTCTTCTTTGTTGCTGTTCTATGGGTTGATTGGAAAGTGGCACAGCCCAGACCAGTCTGATTAGTACTTACTGGCTGTTTGGGTGAGTAGATTCAGGCAGGAGGGGTTGCAAAGTGTGTTTGAGAACTTTATCATTTTTGTGTAATTCCTATCCTCTTTATAAAATAAAGTTTTCATTCTGAACGATTTCTAACATATACAAGTAATAAATCTCCATTACCCTACATCAACATTTATCAACTCATAGCCAATTTAATTTTGTCTATATTTCCATCCACCATTCTCTCCCAGGATTATTTTGAAGCACATTCTAGGCATTACATTATTCAATATGTAAATATTTATTATTTAACTATATATAGTTAATGTTTGCTATAAAGCAGAGTAGCTTTTTCAAAGCAACTAGTGTGTTTTTCTGAAACACTGCCTGGTTTGAGCTTTTAGGTTGCTGTACTTGATTCTTTTAACAGTTTTACTTCTAATAACAGAGCCTTTATTAGCCACTGGAATCAAGGAGCTCTGTAGTTCTCAAGAGGAAAAGAATAATTCAGTTGATTATCTTCATAATCAATGAAGATGGAAGCTTCAAGTGGGAAATCTCACAATTCCCAGAGTCTAATAGTCACAGTGGAATCAGAATAATTTACTCAGAAGTTTCTGAGTTTGGAAAAATATGATGACTATAAATTCCCTTTATAAAAAATAAGATGAACACATAGTGATATGGAAAAACCATTGTGCTTAAAAAACTATCACCTATATGTCTTGAATTTCAACTTCATACTACCCAAGGCAACCCCCCACCAATTATTCATACAATAATAAATATGAATTCATGCACTGTGATTTATGTATAACGTTTTCTTATCTTATTAAATTGTATGAAGCCATATGTTATGGTTAATTTTTAAAAAGAGAGTACTGATCCTTTAGAGTTCTATGCCAAACTGTTTATGGATGAGGTAATACAATGTCTAGAATTTGCTTCAATAACCTTGGGGGAGGGGTGGTGAGTGAGTGAAAAAAGAATCAAGATTTTTATTGCTGGGTGATCGGAACTTGATGATATTCTCACTACTTCTATAAATATTTTTTTTCTTAATAGTAAAAAAAAAAAAAGCCAGGAAAAAATATCCCACTAAACTATCACTTTAAAAGTGTCAGCAGAGAAGTCAAAAGTTAGGATGAAAATGTTTGGAATTTAAAATTAAAAAGGTCGAGGTTTATTTCCTTCATCTTGGACTACCTATGTGTATACTTGAAAAAGCCAATGAACCTCTTTCAATTTGCATTTTCACACCTATAAAATACTCCCTCTGGTTTAAATAAATCCCAGTATTTTTCCATATACCCCTATATGTTAGATATAAATTCCTAATGTGACTGAAATAGGATCCGGCTGCTCGCCACTCAAAAGTCTATAAAGAAGCCAGGTTGATGGAAAGGAAATTTTGCTTTATTTTGGAAGTTGGCAACCTTGGACGGGGCGGTGGGGGGTGGGGTGGGCGGGGATGCCTATCCAAAGGCCAAATCTCCCTGGTGACTATCAGGGGGCAAGAGCTTTTATAGACAGAGTAAGGGGGCTACATGGCGAAATAGTATAGTCACCTCTGACAGTCATCTTGAAATTGGTCATGCTGTAGTCTGACCTGCATCATCTTGATTGTTTTTAGGTACAGTTAATCTTCAGTTCTAGGGTTGGTTTGTTTCCATTTCTTTGAGGTCAGTTCTCAGAACTGTGACAGCTTATGACATGGCTACAGTCTGGTCATCATGTAGTTAACTTCCCCACCTGGAGTTTTACTATCTGTAAGACAGCTTGCAGGGTATGAATCAGAATATTATCTATGACCCTTGAGAATGAACTGAAGGTCTTTGACTATGCTTAATGACTAAAGTATTATTTGGTCTCCTTTGACTGTTTTCCTTTGTTTCTGCATCTTCTCACTTCTCTGATTAAACTTACTCTTTGGCTAAAGTTTTTCCACAGACAAAAGGCAGGCTGAGTACATGGGTGGCAAGACCATAGAGTCCTGCTCTGTTTTGCTAACACCTTGCTAGTGAAAATGTTGCTTAATAATTTAAACTTGCAGTTACTTGAATGTTTGCTGTCTGGTTGTTCTGAGATCTCTGGAAAGACCTAGTTGTTACTTTCCGTTTGTGCTTGTTTTGTGCACTGATTACAATAGAACCGTTCTCAGTATGTGAGGAAAACAATGATAGCTGTAGATTTTAAAATGAGATTATTGGTAGAGCATAATGCTGGGGCATCCACTTCCCTGGTGGGGGATGGAGACTCTTGAAGTTCAGGGTTAACCCCTGCCTCATTGTTTCTTCCTTTATACCACATCTGCCCTTCAGACTTTCTGGGCCATTCCTGCTGGAGAGAGAATATAGCATCCTCAACTGTAATTCATTGTGGAACTTGGAGCTGAATCATGATTTTCAGACTTGGGTTTTCATAACATATCTCTATTTTTAGATTATGTTGCCCTTCCTAATTTTCTAGCCTTGTTTGGAATATTAGGGACGAGGACAAATAAGCCCTTCAAAGGGCAAGTTTACCCTCCTGACTGATCTTCCCATAGATTGGGATTCTACATGTGTTGGCTGTGCCAGGTTTTCCTGCCTTGAACTCAAATCTCCCCTAGGGTACAAAACAGCCCTAGACCTGAGATTGAGCCCTAGACCAACATTGGAAGCAGTCTAGCCCTTTCCTTTCCGGGGCTAGATCCTGTTCCAGTCATCTCCAGTAGCAGTGGTTATTCTGACCACACTCAAAAATGGTGACTTTTCTCATCACTGTGCTATGCCTGCTATGACAGACTTCTGGTACCAAACCATATTTGAACATGCTAAGCTTTGGATGCCATGCATTGAACTGACTAACCTTCCCTGGTCCAACCTTTATAGTCAAGTTAAACTCTCTCTGGGCCACCATTTCCCAGAGGGTTAGCATCAAAATCATTTGGAGGATGTTTGTAAAAATTCTCATTCCTTGCCTTTACTCCAGGTCTAATGAATCAGGATGTCTGGGTTAGGATGCTCATCAGGACTGTGAATTTTTTTAATTTTTTATTTCTTTGGCTGTGCCATGCGGCTTGTGAGATCTTAGTTCCTCCACTAGAGATTGAACCACACCCTTGGCAGTGAAATCATGAAGTCTTAACCACTGGACTGCCAGGGAATTCCCAGGAAAGCGCATTTTAATTAAATGAAGCTTAAAAATCACTAACTAAAGCCATAGACTTTGCCCTTGGATTTGAGTTTTTTTCTGAGCCCAGGTTTTCTTTTCTTTCTCTGATTTCCATTGCTATGATTTTAAATTTGCCAGATTCCTGCACTTGCTAGTATCTTGACTTTAGTAGAAATGTAGAAAAACATAAACAAAACTGGTTCTTGGCATGCAAAAGTGGTTGTCTCAAACATACTACTTGTGTTCCCACCAGTCCCCTTACTGCAATTCACTGTCTTCTTCTTGATCTAGTATTAGAGTAAGAATAAGTACACTATGTTAGTAATAATAATGCACATGAAAGTGCCTTTTATGAAGTTTAAAACACTATATAAGTGCAATGTATTATTTAACAAACAGTTAATGAACTCATAGTCATTTGGGGGCACCGTATAACTTGCCCCCTGAACATAGTACAAAGAAAATGAAGGACATATTTTCTGCCCAAGGGAAGTCTATAATGAGGATAACAGGCACACATAATGTTACATGAAAACGATTGGAAAGCAACATAGCTGATTCATACCCCAAATATTCTCTTTAGTGATGCAAATCTGAGTTCCCTGGATGATACTGGGTAACCTTGTGTTTATGTACCAACATTGTATCTGTTGATGTATCCGTGAATTTAAGTGGTCATCTTTCTCAAATGCCTGGTATTTATCATATCTATATTTTTCTGCTTTTGAAGTGGATGTGAGGTAGTTAGAATATAAGCTCCATGGGGGTGAACATTTTTCTCTGTTTTCTTTACTGATGTGTTCTCACTACACAGATTATGTCAGCTCCATAATGTTTGTTCAATAAATATTTGTTGTCTGATTATCATTATGGTTGACTAAATGAAGTTAATCAGAAAAGATTTCCAAAAGGTGATGCGTGTAAGGGAGATCTCACAGGTGCCCATAGATTGGTAGGAAATGGTTATAGGTGGAGGCTATGGGATTGTAAGGTAAATTGTCTTAGAGGGGTAAATGTCTTCACGATTGACAGCTTTAGTCTGCCTCCTATGGGCTAACCCAGTTACTGATGACTTGAGGTGGTTATAATTGTGATTTTCTGGCTCTGGGGAGGAAACTGTACCCCCCCTTTTAGACCTGAGACTGTTACGAAGTGGAACTTAATTTTGTTTGGGGAAGTAGGCATGGGAAGGTGCTTTTTGGAATTAGAAAATTTTCTTTCTTTAGGAATTCTGTCTGTCTGCCTATAGAAATATATTGAATGGTGAAATACGTGTAGCAAGTCTGACTGGTTGTGGTTTTATTGTAGCAACACCTTCTTTGCAATTTTAGTTTCCAGTCCATATGAGGAAAGAAAGGAAGATTTTCTCTTGGAAACTATAAGTGCAGCTAGTCAAAGTTGAACTAACTACTGACCATGTACTACTTGTACCCAACTGGGATTTTAAATCCATCTGAAATATAATTTGGCAATCTTTTGATGTATATCATATGTGATATTTTAATTGTTAAAAAATTACTTGTGCTTATAGCAATTTAGTTTGTTGTTTGAATCCCAATACTGAAGAACAGTAATAGTGTGTGTGTGGGCATATATTTTAAAACTGCAGTTTTCAACCTTTCATTCACTCACTTAACAAATATTTATTGACTGCCTCTTAAGAGTCAGGCCCTCTTCTAGTTTCTAGAGACAGGTGATGAACCAGTCAAAGTTCCTTGTGGAAATTACACACTTCAGTGAGTAGACAGGTGATGATAATAAACATGGAAAGAACACATATAAATAGGAACTTTGGATAGACTTAAGGGCTGTGTTAAACCAAAATAAGGTGACAGGTTAGAGAAGACACTGAGAGATAGAAAGTCTAGTGTCATCAGTGGCCTTTCTGAGGAGCCAGTGACTGAGACCCAAATGCTGTACAGGAATTAGCCATGAGAAGAATAAGGGGTGGGAGATTCTGGCTCAGGAAAGAAAGTATAAAGGCCCCGGGGCAGGAACGTCTTGGTGTGTTCATTATACCATCCATTTATCCTCTCCACAAGTATTTGCTCAGTGCCTATTTTGTGCCAGGTACAACATACTCTGAAGTACTAGGGAAATGGTGACGAGCAAAACAGACAAGTTGGGTTCCAGTTCTCACAGAACTATGTTCCAGTGGGAAAGACAAAGCAAAAGCTAACGAGAAAAGTATCGGATGATAGTGAATTAATACTCAGAAAGAATAACATGATAGAAACTTCTTTGGTGGAGCCAGAGAATGCCTTTCTGAGTAGGTGACCTGTATATTAAGAAGGTGCAATGTGAAGTACACATTTGTGTCACCTACTCCCTTTGGATATTTCAAATGACGGACTGGGCCCTAGTAATACAGGCTGAAGATAATGTGTGATTT
The DNA here is from genome assembly GCF_032452875.1 of Bos javanicus. Taxonomy (NCBI): domain Eukaryota; kingdom Metazoa; phylum Chordata; class Mammalia; order Artiodactyla; family Bovidae; genus Bos; species Bos javanicus. The sequence continues at coordinate 120,773,171 of NC_083868.1, read as the reverse complement.
ACCAGTCAACCCAACACTTTTTCTTCCACTGTTGAATGCGTGTGGGAATGCAAGGAACTCCAGCTGTGTGAGTTTATAAAAAAGGGAAATAGTTTGTAAATTTATGTACTTTATTAGTAGTAGCAAATTACATACAACTCTTCTCACCAAGGGCTTGGGATATTTAGGCTCAAAACAGCTGTTTTAATGGATGGGAATGTATGGCAGAATTAAGGAGCTTTTGCTGAATAAATGTTAAATAATAGCTTTAATAGTGATCAAACTTAAAATTAAATAATGAGGGCATGCAAATTAATGTGAATATGAGCAATCCTGCAAAGGCAAGAATCAGACTTGGTTTTCGCCTTCTTATACTTTTTAAAATTAAAAGCAGTGGATTCAGCATTGAGAACCTTTTTGTGTATTTTATATATTTTTTCAAGTGTTGGAATATTGTCTTAGTTTGTACCATGGAAAATATAGTGGATATTTAAGTTAAGAGTCTAACATTGTAAGGAATCCAATTCTGTTTAAAGCAGCTCATGATAAACGGTTTTATTGTTAGAAAAGAGCATGAGTAAATGAAACAGAGCTTAGATATGTGGATGGCACTGAAAAGTGGAAGACCAGATGTCTCACTGTCTCTATATATCTGCACCATCTATTCTGTTCTTCCTTCTCATAAGCTTTCTTTCCTTAATTATGGTTTTTTTGTGTGTCTAAAAATTCACTTTACATATGGTGTTGGTTGATAATAGTCTCAGACTCTACATGGTCTATAGTTTCAGTCTTCACAGTTCTCTGACTGACTTAATCTCTCCACATCTCTATTCCAAATTCCTGGGAGAGATGATCTGATTTTTTTCCCCACCTTTAATTAGATATATACTCTAGTCCAGTCGGCTTCCCTAATGGTTTAGTGGTAAAGAATCTGCCTGCCGATGCAGGAGATGCAGGTTCTATCCTGAAGATCCCCTGGAGGAGGGCATGGCAACCCACTCCAGTGTTCTTGCCTGGAGAACCCTATGGACAGAGGAGCCTGGCAGGCTACAGTACATGGGGTTGTAAAAGAGTCAGATATGACTTATCGACTAAATAATAACAACTGATCCAGTCAGATGTAGCTGGAGTATGGGAACAGCAGATAGGGGCTACATAGTAGTACCTGTGATACATTAGGTAATTATTAAGAAATAATCAATCTCCCATTACATAAGAAGAATTAATGACTGTATCAGACTTAAAAGCTTAAAACAGTCCTTATAAAGTACCATATTTATAGACTTTCCAGCCACACCAATCCTGAGCCCATTTACCAACCCTCCTACCCCACCACTGCTCTCCCTAGAGCTAAACTAGGTTTGGAGATATGCACATATACTCATGGGCTTCTTATGGGGTACAGTGATGAAGAATCCACCTGCCAATGCAGAGGACTCAAGAGATGCGGATTTGATCCCTGGGTTAGGAAGGGATCAAATCCCTTCACTCCATTATTCCTGCCTGGAAAATTCCATGGACAGAGGAGCCTGGTGGACCACAGCCCATGGGGTCGCAAGGAGTCAGATGTGATTGAGCACACACATACACACAAGTTGTGCACTGGGGATTTAGCATTTAATGAAATGGATAAAAAAATAAAATGAATAAAAAAATTCTTGCCTGCATGGAGTTTACCTTCTAGGATATGCAGAGATAAAACTAAATAAGTGTTATATTTGATAAGATCATAATTGCTGTCCCCAAAAAATAAATCCTGAGGATAAGTAGGGAACAATTACAGTGGTCAGAGAAGAACTCCAACTGAGGTGAGCTTTGAGCCAAGACTAGTAAGAGGTCATCTAGAGAAAGGACATTCTAAGCAGAGGGAACATCAAGTGACATGCATGTTCAAAAAACACGAAGAGGTTCTGTGAGTCTGAAGCAGACTGAATGAGGAGAGAGTGGGAGCGGTCAGGGTGACTGAGAAATACTGGGAGCTGGGGGAAGGAGGTGGGTGACTGATCATTCAGGTTATCACCAACAAGTTAGAGGCCTTTGGCTTTTATTCTCTGTGAAGTAGAAGACACTATAAGGTTTTGGGCAGAGTAACCTGATCTGACATAAAAAAAAATTATTTGGCTGTGCCAGGTCTTAGTGTGGCATGCTGGACATTTTTGCTGCAGCATGAGCTCTTAGTTGCAGCAGGTGGGATCTAGTTCCCTGACCAGGCCGGGCACCCTGCATTGGGAGCACAGAGTCTTAGCCACTGGACCACCAGGGGAATCCCTGATCTGAAACATTTTATGTGGATCATTATGATTTCTGTGTTGAGACCAGACTGAAGGAGACTGGCAGTGGTTGGATGTTAGGAAGCTGTTGCTATGATCCAGGCAAGAGCTCACAGTGACTTTGACAAAGAAGTATGTAGCAGGTAAGTGGTGAGTAGTCAAGATTGTGGATTGGTTCTGAAGATAGAGCCAACAGAGGTTTCTTATAGATTAGATGTCCACGTGAGAGAGAGAGAAGTCAGAGTTGACAACAAGTTCTTGAACTTGAATAACAGGAATGGAGTTTTCATTAGCTGAGATACAGAAGACTGTGGAAGGAGAAGGTTTTTAGTATGTATGTGTGTGTGTGTGTGTGGGGGGGGGAAGTCAGGAATGTGGTTTTGGGAATGTTAAAGATGCCATGGTAAAGAATGCGGGAAATTGGGGTTCAATCCATGGGTCAGGAAGATCCCCTGGAGAAGGGAATGGCTACCCATGCCAGTATTCTTGCCTTGAAGATTCACAGAGGAGCCTGGCAGGCTGCAGTCCATGGAGTCGCAGAGTCAGACATGACTGAGAACCTAACACTTTCACTTTAGACATTTGGGTGGAGTGGTTGAGCAGGCAGTTGAATTTGAGTGATCAGCATAGTGACAGTATTTACAGCCTTGAGACTGAGTGAGACCACAGAGAAATGAATATAAAGGTACAAAAGAAGAGTTTTAAAGCCCATCTTTGGCACCCCAATATTTAGAAGTCTTCCTGTGGGCTTTCCAGGTGGTGCTAGCGGTAGAGAACCTGCCTGCCAATGCAGGAGACAAAAGAGATGCGGGTTCGATCCCTGGGTTGGGAATATTCCCTGGAGGAGGGCATGGCAACCCACTCCAGTATTCTTGCCTGGAGAATCTCATGGACAGAGGAGTGTAGCAGGCTACAGTCCATAGTGTTGCAGAGTCGGACATGACTGAAGCGACTTAGCACACATGCAAATCCCATCTTTGGCACCCCAATATTTAGGAGTCTTAGAGATATGCAAGAGTTAGCAAAGGAGGCTAAGAAACAATGAGAAAGGACACCCAAGAGAGGGTGGTGTCCAGGAAGCCAGGTGAAGGGAAGAAAGTCTTTCAAGAAGGAAGGAATGATGGGCTGTGTAAAATATTGATTATAGGCCATCAGATAAATGAAGTGATTGTTTGTCTGATTCAGTGAAGTAGAGGCTATTTGATGTAAACTGTTGCGATTGTGGTGGTAGAGATAAACATATCTTTGCAGTGGGTTTGAAGGAGACAAAGGAAGAAAAGAACTGGAGACGATGAGTATATAAGATGAATAAAATGGTATTGTTTTCTGCAGATTTTTCTCAGAGCAATATGTGCTAGGGAGTCATACTATTCTTTTTAGATATATATTTATTTATGTATTTATTTATTTGGTTGCCTTGGGTCCTAGTAGTAGCACGTGGGGTCTTTGCTGTATTGCTGTTTTGGTGCATAGACCCTAGTTTCGGGACCGGGGCTTAGTTTCTTCACCGCATGTGGGCTTTTAGTTCACCAACCAGAGACTGAACCTGCATCCCCTGCATTACAAGGTGGATTCTTAATTGCTGGACCATGAGGGAAATCCCCATGCTATTCTTTATAGCTTATCTTACTTCTCTTAATCATTCCATAGTTTTCAGTTAGATAAATGACCACAAAGTGTTTAAGATGGTTCTCTAAACAGATGGTTTTCCGTTTTAGTAGTAAGAATGTCAGTTATCCCTACCCTCAAACACTAATACAAATGAAATGAAATGTTAAGTGGAAATCCAAAAATCATAGGAAAGGCCAAAGCATTTTGAATAGTCTATATGGAGACACCAGTGGACCGCAGCCTGGCTACAGTGGAAATTTCATAAGGAAACCAGTAGAAAAGAAAGAGTCCTAAACTCATCTTTGACAACTCTCCTTGGACTAGGACCAACACTACACAAGCAAACACAGTTCTCTGAATCCTGAGAGACCCCTTTCAGGCCACAGAGTCTTCTGCCATAATATAATGTTTTCAGAACATGTAAGTTCTCATAATTTGGTTACGAAACCAACTATATAGTTCTCCATTTCCTTTCTTCTAAGTACCAGTGTTGTTTGGGTACCAATCTCCAGGACGAACATCCTTGCCTTCTGATGCTATTCTCTCTACTGTCAAAATAATTCATCCTATTTTGGAATGCTTTCTAGCTAGAAACCTCTTTTAGTTCCAAACTCTTATGAAGACAGAAGCTGTCTCTCCCCAACCTCCCACACTGCACACCTGTTTATGAAACTTGTAATTAATGAAGATCTGCTAACAATCACACACTCAATGATGTTTCAGGCTTGTGGAAAGAAGCAGGGTGGATAACAGTCATTGGGGTGGACCTTCAGTTGTTCATTTTGCCAGTGGGCTGTAGATTGGCTATTGTATTTTTTAGTAAGGGAATTTCTGGAAGCTTTACTTACACCATTCAGGCTATGTGACTTGGGAAATATGAAATGATCTGAACTGTAGAAAAATTAAAGAGGAATTTTCTGAATATAATTAGTTGGTTGTTGTTATTGTTAGGTCTATTTAAAGAGTAGTAATAGTACATCCCCTACAAATCTTCAGATAATTTCCCATTTAGTATCTGGGTTGGTTGATGTCTATTTTTGATGGTTTATAAAATGACAACTTCTGCAGCCAACCTCACTTTTCATTGTTCTGAGGATGAGAGCTTGGTCTAGTATGAAGGTTGAAAAGTCAGGTATCTGTAGGAGCCCAAGAAGAAACCAAGCAAAGCAGCCTGGTATTAGAAATCACTGGAAGGAGATGAGGACTGGGGTGGAGCAGGGAGAGAAAGCTCTGCTCGTCAGTTGCCATGTGAGAATGTCTGCCTGCTCTCAATACTCAAGTGTTTGAAGAGAAGCTAGGAATCTGGATTTTAACATGACATCGTTCAGCTTGGAAATGTTGGCAACAAACTCAGTACTTTAAGAAAAGTGCTCTGTAACCCAATACATTGCAGGCCAATGCAAACACATCTGCAAGCTGGATCCGATGCCAGGCCATCAGTTTGTGACTTCTGGTCCAGATGGATCAGTGGTGATGGCAATGATTTGAGACTGGTTCTTTCAGACTTAAAAACAACTGGTTGCTAATGATCTAAATGTTCTCAACTACAGGTTGTTCTCTATATTTCCTGTTTTTGCAACAAATCTTAAATCTCAGTAGCCTGATATTTGAAACCTGCTGGTTAAAAGCAGAATGACCATACATCCAGGACTTCCTAGCTTAGCACTGGCTTAGGCATGTACCAGTTATTATGTATTAATATTGTCTCCTTTCATTCCTGACATGTTCCAGTTTGGACAGTAAATTATATAGACACTTTAATTAAGAGTCTCTTTTATGCCTACTCTCCACCCCTTTTTAACTTACTTTTATTATTTATTTATTTATAATAGTGAAGACTTATGTTTAGAATTAGCCAGCTGGACTCAGTTTTAATGATCCCAATTTTGCTGGCAACATCTAAAGCATCATAGTCAGGAGCCAGTTGAACATATGCCTTCTTCTCTCCATCAGGCCTGAGCAGAGTGTTGACTCTAGCCTGTCCATGTCAGAGAACTTCCTCAAAGCCTGTTTAATTTGGTGCTTGTTGGCCTTGGCATTCACAATGAGCAGCAGTGTGCTGCTGTCTTCAATTTTCTTCCTGGCTGACTTCATGGTGAGGGGGAACTTTATGAAGGCGTAGTGGTCAAGTTTGCTTCTCCTAGGGGGCGCTCTTCCAAGGATATTTGGGCTGCCTCCTAAGCTGCAGTGTTTTGGACCTTCAGAAAGTGGATGACCTTTGGATTTTTTTTCCTTTCCTTTTTTCTTTCTTTCCTTTTTTTTTTTTTTGTGGCTGTAAATGCCTTTCAACACTGCTTTATTGGCCATCAAAGTCTTTGCTTTGGCTATGATATAGGGAGGGCCTGGGGCTTACTTCTTTGCATTTGGTACCATCTTCATGAAAACAGGTCACTTATTTTTTAAATTTCTTTTTTAAAAAGCTATCATGGGTCATTTGAAATATTTAAGAAACTGATAAACATCTTAAACCTTTATGTAGCCATCATCCAGTTTCAGCAATTATCAGCTAACATCCATACATGTTTTTTCTATATCCTTAGCCACTCCCTGAAGAAGGCAATGGCAACCCACTCCAGTACTCTTGCCTGGAAAATCCCATGGATGGAGGAGCCTGGTGGGCTTCAGTCCATGGGGTCGATAAGAGTCGGACATGACTGAGCGACTTCATTCTCACTTTTCACTTGCCTGCACTGGAGAAGGAAATGGCAATCCACTCCAGTGCTCTTGCCTGGAGAACCCCAGGGACGGGGGAGCCTTGTGGGCTGACGTCTATAGGGTCACACAGAGTCGGACACAACTGAAGTGACTTAGCAGCAGCAGCAGCCACTCCTTACCCCATGTAGTCTTTCAAAGGAAATCTCAGATTCCATATTATTTTATCCACAATTTTATGTCTTTTGAGTCAATATTAAATAAGTACCAACTCACCACTGAACACTTACATTTTAACCCATTATGTTTCAATTGTTTTTATTTTCCCTAGTACCTTGAGTTCTTTGTAGCCTCTGTCTTTCCCCTCTGTCTGCCAAAGTCTGTCATTCTGTTCCTGAATCCTAGTGTTAAGAGTTGAATACTTCTTACTGCTGAGGGAGATATCCATTATTTGTGTCTAAAAACAAAGTATCATTAAATTTGTTATTAAATGTAAAAGATAATATTTTAAATTTTGTTTTTTTAATGCAATTAGTCCATTAATTGCATCCATCTTTTCAAATGTTGATTTGCCCATTAGTTTGCCCCTTGAATGATTTTTGGTGGATTTATGTCATTGCCTTGCCCTGCCAGATTGCAGTTCTCTGAAGACCTCTGTTGTCTATTGTGGACTAATCCTAGGGTCTAATTTCAAGGTTCATTTGATGTTTTGGTGGGAAATGTGTGACTATGTCCTTTGAAAAACTTTGTGAGTTGCTAATGATCGGAGAAGGCAATGGCAACCCACTCCAGGAAAATCCCATGGACAGAGGAGCCTGGTAGGCTGCAGTCCATGGGGTCGCTAAGAGTTGGACATGACTGAGCGACTTCACTTTCACTTTTCACTTTCATGCATTGGAGAAGGAAATGGCAACCCACTCCAGTGTTCTTGCCTGGAGAATCCCAGGGACGGGGGAGCCTGATGGGCTGCCATCTATGGGGTCGCACAGAGTCGGACATGACTGAAGTAACTTAGCAGCAGCAGCAATGATCAGAGAGAAGAGGCATGACTGTTAAACTTTGATAAATTTATTAAGGACTCAAGATACTTTATGTGTTAGAATGTTCTTCATAGTTTAAATTTGTTAGATTAATACATATGAATGCACAGCATATAATATATATATATATGTGTATACACACACACACACACACACACACACACACAATTTGGGGGCTTCCCAGGTGGCACTAGTGGTAAAAAACCCACTTGCCCACACAGGAGATGTAAGAGATATGGGTTCAATACCTGGGTCAGGAGGATCCCCTGGAGTAGGGCATGGTAACCCACTCCAGTATTCTTGCCTGGAGAATCTCATGGACAGAGGAGCCAGGTAGGCTACAGTCCATAGGGTCGCAAAGAGTTGGGCATGACTGAAGCAACTTAGCAGGTAGGCATATACAATTTGATTATAGAAGTAATTGATTCCTCAAATAAGTTAGTTTTATTAGTTTGCATTCTATCTGGGAAACTTGAATAGAATACAAAGTATTACATTTTTATGCTTTTCTTTTTTAAATTTTTTTCATTTCTTTGATTTTTTTTTCAATAACTTACATTCAGATTTTCTTTTTGAGTGTTACATTGTTTTATTCTTTTCTTCATATGTTGGTAATCCCTGTCTGCATTCTTTCCCATTTTTTAATCTTCACATAGATCCAACTTCAATATTTTCAAAGTGCACATATTATGCATGATTTAAAAATGAGAGCTGTGCTGTGCTTAGTTGCTCAGTTGTGTCTGACTCTCATGGACTGTAGCCTGCCAGGGTCCTCTGTCCATGGGATTCTCCTGGGAAGAATACTGGAGTGGGTTGTCATGCTCTCCTCCAGGGGATCTTCCTGACCCAGGGATTGAACCCAGGTCTTCCACATTGCAGGCAGATTCTTTACTGTCTGAGTCACTCAGACTTTATTTATTTCAAACTCAACCAAATGATTAAATGTATTTTTATTTTTAATTTTTTGGCTGCACCATGCAGCACGGGGATCTTAGTTTCTAACCAGGGATCAAACCTGCGCCCCTGCAGTGGAAGCATGGCATCCTAACCACTGGATCACCAGAAAATTCCATAAATGTATTTTTAAGGAGCATATACCTTCATGTGTGTGCTCAGTTGCTCAGTCATGTCCGACTCTTTGTGAATCCATGGACTATAGCCCACCAGGCTCCTCTGTCCCTGGAATTTTCTAGGCAAGAATACTGGAGTGGGTAGCCATTCTCTTCTGCAGGAAGCTGACCCAGGATTGAACCCGTGTCTCTCGTGTTTCCTGCGTTGGCAGGAGGATTCTTTACTACTGAGCCACCTGGGAAGCCCATATACCTTTCATACTACATTGAAAGTGCCTGAAGACCAGAATCTCAATCTTTTATATGTGTATCAGTAAATCAACATAAAGTTGGAATATGGTAGACTCTGTTGACTTAAAATGTAGATAGGAAAAATCATATTTTGTTTCATATACTAGCTGATCATAATATAAATAAAGACATATGTAAGTGTTATGGTCTTATGCACTATAAATATTTAGAATATTAGCAAAATTAATGGAATTTTAATAAAGCGTAAAAAAGGTTTAGCCAGAGCTCCACTATTCAATAAATCAAACTTCTTTCATTAATCTATTTTCTTTCCAAATTGCTACTTATTTATAAGGGCAAATAGCTTTTTTAAAAGAAATATTTTTTAAAGTTGAAGATAATTGATTTACAATGTTGCATTAGTTTTTAGTATATAACAAAGTGATATATATTTTTTTTTTCAGATTCTTTTCCATTAGAGTTTATTACAAGATATTGAATATAGTTCCTGCGCTATACAGTAGGACCTTGTTGTTTATCTTTTTTTATACAAAGTAGTTTGTATCTGCTAATCCCAAACTCTTAATTTACTCTTCCCCCTCCTTTCCCTTTTGATAACTGCAAGTTTATCTTCTATGTAGGTGAGTCTGTTTCTGTTTTGTAAATAAGTTCATTTGTATCACTTTTTAGATTCCACATGAGTGATGTCATATGATATTTCTCTTTCTCTGTCTGATTTACTTCACTTAGTATGATAATCTCTAGGTCCATCCATGTTGTTGCAAATGGCTCATTTCATTCTTTTTGATAACTGAGTACTGGTCCATTGTATATATATATATGGCACAATTTTATTCCCTCATGTACAGATGGATACTTAAGTTGCTTCCATGTCTTGGCTGTTGTAAATAGTGCTGCTGTGAACATTGGAGTGCACTTATCTTTTTGAATTTAAGTTTTCTCCAGATATATGTGAGGACAAATTATTGTTACACAGCTATAATTATTAGCATGGATGCTGCTGCTGCTGCTAAGTCGCTTTAGTTGTGTCCGATTCTGTGCAACCCCATAGATGGCAGCCCACCAGGCTCCTCTGTCCCTGGGATTCTCCAGGCAAGAATACTGGAGCGGGTTGCCATTTCCTTCTCCAATGCATGCATGCATGCTAAGTCGCTTCAGTTGTGTCTGACTCGGTGTGACCCAATGGACAGTAGCCATCCAGGCTCTTCTCTCCATAGGATTCTCCAGGCAAGAATACTGGAGTGGGTTGCCATATACTTTGTTTTAAAAATCAACTTTATTAAAGTATAAGTCACATATAATAAAATGTACCTATTTTTGGTGTACATTTTGGAAAAGTTTCAAAAAGTTTTGACAAAATTATATACCTATGTAGCCTTATCTACAATCAGCATACAAAAAAGCATTTCATCACTCCATCCCAATCAATCTCTTTATGGTCCTGGATCCAGGCAAACCCTGACATACTTTGTGTCACTGGAGATTAGCTTTGCTTTTTCTAGAGTTTCATACTATTGCAAACATATGATATATATTTTTTTATATATGGCTTCATTTACTCAGCATAATGTTGTTGCTTGTATCAGTAATTCCTTTTTAGTGCTGTTCAGTATTCAATTGTATGAATATACAACAACTTATTTCTACATATACTTGTTGATGGACATTTGGGTTGTTTCCAGTTTGGGAATATGAATAAAGCTGCTATGAACATTAAGGTACACATCTTTGTCAGATATATGATTTTATTTTCTTTAAATAAATAATTAAAGAGTGGAATTGTTGGTTGGTACGGTAAATATAGGTTTTATTTGTATAACTTACAGAATATACCATTTTAGTTTCTCAGCAAAAATAGAATACCATTCCTGGTGAGAAATGGAGCTGCTCTACATCCTCGCGTGGCACGTGCATGCATGCTGAGTTGCTTCAGTCGTGTCTGACTCTTTGTGACCCCGTGTACTGTAGCCCCCCCAGGCTCCTCTGTTCACGGGATTCTCTGGACAAGAATACTGCAGTGGATTGCCATGCCCTTCTCCAGGGGATCTTCCCGATCCAGGGATTGGAACCTCCTCTCTTACCTCTACTTGTACTGGCGAGTGGGTTCTTTACCACTAGTGCCACTGGGGAAGTCCCAATGTGACACATAGTTATTTTTATTTTCTCATTTAATGTAATTTTGCAATGCTTTTTGGTCTTCATAGTTAATCTTTATATTTTGATTATATGTACATATATTAAATTGAAAAAATTGTTAAAAGGTAAAAATGCTATGCATTTTCTAGTTACTGATACAAGTATCCACTGTCTTACTGTACCTACAAGTTTTCTGGCCAAGACTGGCCCTGGGTAAGATTTGGAAACAAGCAAAGGTTTTGCTTTTTCTTCTCTTGGAGTCCATCTCTGCTTCCTGCACCTCTTCATTCCAAGCTGAGTTTTCACTACAAGTCACACCTCTCTCTCTGGTTTTCATCACATTGGGACAAAAGCTTTTATACTTTAGACTCCTGAGTTTGTATTTAATGTGCTAATATCTTTAGTGGTAGAGATTTTCAGTCAAATATGTGGTGGTTTAGTCACTAAGTCATGTCCAATACTTGTGACCCTGTTGTCTGTAGCCCATCAGGCTCCTCCATCCATGGGATTTTTCAGGCAAGGATACTGGAGTGGGCTGTCATTTCCTTCTCCAGGGTATCCTCCAGACCCAGGAATTGAACCTGAGTCTCCTGCCTCGCACGAGGATTCTTTATTGCTGACCTATGAGAGAAGCCTAGTCAAATATATAAATGCTCCTTAATCATGTATTGTTTGAAGACTTACCTCTTCTTCTATAAAGTTAGTTCTGACAGTACATTTGGTCATTTCTAGATTTTTTTCTGATTGTTGCAGGTATCTAAGTCTTATCCTGCAAAGAGTGCATGAGGCATCATGAGTGTGTGCATGTGTATAAACCAACTTGTGTTTTATTGCCCTGGAAAAATGTATCCTTCTTCAATATCTTCATAATATTCTTGTGTAGGATGAGTTGGGGAGGAGTATTATACTTTTCAAACTTTTATCAATACTCTAGTCCTTACATATCCTGTTACTTGCCTAGCTGGGTGGATAAAGTGTAAGATTGAAGAGCTACGCTGCCAGAATGAGCTTTCATTCTCCCAGGTGGCTTGAATCAGATACTGCAATCCACAAATACTCAATCACAATTCTTAGTCACAGACTAGGTCACAGCCAAGCAATCAGCCTCAGGGGATGGTCATGTTCAAGTTCAGCTCATTAGTACCAATCCGGGCTAATGTCTTGTTTTTGTTCTCATAATTCTGTTAGGAAAGTGCAGGATTTAGACTGCTTTGAAAAATTTAATCCTGTTTCTCCAAGTTTTTGACTGTGGAACAACAGCTAGAGAGGGATGGGCTTTGGAGTCAAAATGACTCATGTGTATATACTCCTTCTCTCCCTTCTTTTCTTTTTGTTTATTTTCTCATTTGTTTATTTATTATTGAAAAAGAGGATAAAAGAGTATGATACAATTTCAAACAAATTTAAGAGTATCTGATGGAAAGTAAGCAGTCTCTCTGTCTCAAAGTCTCTAAACTCCTTTCCTGAAGGCAGTCACACTTGGCATTTTCTAATGTGTCCCTCCATAAAATTTCTGTTTATAATCAAGCACATATTTGTATTTAGCCCTTTAATTTAGATTCTGTTAGAAAGCTCAGATGTATCTGGCTTATTTTCACTTGAAATGTGTCTTGAATATTGTTTGAAAACAGTACCTATAGATCAGCCTCATCTTTCTAGAGACCATGTTTGGCTATCTAGTGTTCTATTGTTTTGTACATACATTGATTATTGGTTCAATTACCTATCCCCTATGGAGGGAACTTATTTCCAGTTAAAAAATTATTTTTGGTTATTAAGGATAATAGCCAAATACTGCAGTGAGTATTCATAGAGATTTATGGGGATAATTACTGGAGACATCCCTGAAGTAGATAGCTACGTCTAACATTTAAGTTTTAATAGTAATTGCCAAATTGTCCTTCAGTGAAGTTGCGTCAACATATCTTCCCACTAACAACCTTTGAAAATGCTTGATTTCAGACTATTCACTATCAAACTTTTCCAACTTTGCCTACAGGTTCATTTTTCTTCAATAAATCAGAAGTACTCTCTCTTCTTTTTTCCATTCTCCTGCCACCTTTAATTTTCTTATTTTTAATCATGGAATAAGGTCATGTATGGATATGAGAGTTGGACTGTGAAGAAAGCTGAGTGCCAAAGAATTGATGCTTTTGAACTGTGGTGTTGGAGAAGACTCCTGAGAGTCCCTTGGACTGCAAGGAGATCCAACCAGTCCATTCTAAAGGAGATCAGCCCTGGGTGTTCTTTGGAAGGAATGATGCTAAAGCTGAAACTCCAGTACTTTGGCCACCTGATTCGAAGAGTTGACTCATTGGAAAAGACTCTGATGCTGGGAGGGACGGGGGGCAGGAGGAGAAGGGGACAACAGAGGATGAGGTGGCTGGATGGCATCATCAACTCGATGGACGTGAGTTTGAGTGAACTCCGGGAGTTGGTGATGGACAGGGAGGCCTGGCGTGCTGTGATTCATGGGGTCTCAAAGAGTTGGACACGACTGAGCGACTGAACTGAACTGAAGATGTTGACGGTTATAACTTATTAGAATTAAGCATCAATTCCAGATGTTGACTGTGCAGTCACTCCTCATAAGGAGGAAAGGGGTGTTTCTCTGGGCCTAGATTCAATTTCAGTGCTTCAGTCCCTCTTTGCTTTAACTCTGCCCACATGCTGGTATGTGGCAGTGTTAATTGGGACATTCTGCTTTTTGAATCTCAGGTAGAATGTACATCCAACTCATTTACCACAAAATTAAAAAAAAATGAAGGGCGTGAACGCAGTCATTAGAGTTGTTGTGAATAATTTGAGTTAAATGTAAATGCAGAAAGAAAATAGGAAAACTACTATTAAGTACATTTTGCCCTTCTCAATGGAATACAATACAGATTTACAATGTTAATTATTTCCACCATCTATCTATTTAAAAGCTGTGAGATTGAAATATGAATATGTCAGGTAAATAAATACTAATTTACTTTTAAAAATCTGTACTTTATTAAAATATCTTTGGCATATTTTAAAGTTAAGACCTTGCTATGTAGATGTAGAGGTAAAATTCTCATTTATTGTCCACTGAATGTGAGGGAAATTGGATTTGTCAGGAATCTGATTGATATCTTGAAGTGTTTTGTTTTCAGTGACTGGCACTGCCGAGTTACAACCATCTATCATCTAACAGGTAATTAGTCAGATTTCTCATCATGAGCCTTCAATCCTGCTGTTTTATTATTGAAATACCGCAAACCAGTAGGCAATCTGAATGCAGATAAAGTTCTCTGTCATGGTCTTAAGGACAAAGATAACATTTTGTGATTCAGTAGTAGTAAGTTTGAAGAAAAGTCACTGAAATGTAAGTTTGGGTCTTATAAGAAAATAAGCATAATAAAAAATTTAATTTGGTACCTGGCTTGTCCTCCAAACTGACAACTGAGAAAGTAGCTATTTATAAAGCCACCTAATATTCTAATATGAACTTATTTCATTATAGCATTTTATAAGGAGAACATTGATAGCATAAAAAGTGGAATTAGATAAATAAAGGAGGTTCTGAATAGCTATCATCCATTTTCTAAAATATTTTGAGATGGTAAATAAAAATAATCTGTAATTAATAGTAGCTAATCATATGAATAGTCAAAGCTATGGTTTTTCCAGTAGTCATGTATGGATGTTAGAACTGGACTATAAAGAAAGCTGAGTATGGAAAAATTGATGCTTTTGAACTGTGGTATTGGAGAAGGCTCTTGAGAGTCCCTTGGACAACATGGAGAGCCAACCAGTCCATCCTAAAGGAGATCAGTCCTGAGTGTTCATTGGAAGGACTGATGTTGAGGCTGAAACTCCAATACTTTAGCCACCTGATGCGAAGAGCTGACTCATTTGAAAAGACCCTGATGCTGGGAAAGATTGAAGTTGGGAGGAGAAGGGGACAACAGAGGGTGAGATTGTTGGATGGTATCACCAACTGAATGGACATGAGTCTGGGTAAGCTCTGGGAGTTGGGGATGGAGAGGGAAGCCTGGAGTGCTGCAGTCCATGGGGCTGCAAAGAATTGGACATGACTGAGCGACTGAACTGAAATCATATGCAAACTTTACTTCTTTTCAAATATTAAAAAAAAACCCTGGAAATCCTAAAGATGAATTACTTGATCACACTTACATGTGTTTTGTGCTAAAATGGCTTGCTCCTGAAAATTGGTGCTGATACTTTTGAGGTTTGTAAATTTCAGGCAATTGATTCACATTATTGGTATCCCAACAAGATTGGTAACTTCATAACAATGAATATTATTTTCTTGACTTCATTCAAAATTTTTTATTATCTTTCAGAAAAATGTATCTCAAAATACTTCAGCTTTCAGAAACTCACAGACACCATAGCCATTGCTTCTTAATGAGATATACATATGTCTCTTCTTTCAAACATTTTGTGTGGGAATGAATATATTTACATGCTTTCTTAAACCCTGATTAAATGAAAACTTTACTCCACAAGGTAATGTATATGCAGCACATACACATTAAAATTCACTAGATGAGGAATATTTTAATTGAATTACATAGTTACGGTTTCTGGTAAATAATAGATTTTACCAGAGAAAATTTTTACATAATTGATTTTGATTTTAAAATACAAATTAAACTCTAGTTCTGTGTGCAGATTAAACACATACTTTACAAACAGTATATAATGTGGGCATTAAACAATTCTCATGCAGTATGTAAACGCTGGGCTGGAAGAAGCACAAGCTAGAATCAAGATTGCCGGGAGAAATATCAATAACCTGAGATATGCAGATGACATCATCCTTATGGCAGAAAGTGAAGAGGAACTACAAAGCCTCTTGATGAAGGTGAAAGAGGAGAGTGAAAAAGTTGGCTTAAAGCTCAACATTCAGAAAACGAAGATCATGGCATCTGGTCCCATCACTTCATGGGAAATAGATGGGGAAACAGTGGAAACAGTGTCAGCCTTTATTTTTTGTGGCTCCAAAATCACTGCAGATGGTGACTGCAGCCATGAAATTAAAAGATGCTTACTCCTTGGAAGGAAAGTTATGACCAACCTAGATAGCATATTGAAAAGTAGAGATATTACTTTGCCAACAAAGGTCCATCTAGTCAAGGCTATGGTTTTTCCAGTGGTCATGTATGGATATGAGAGTTGGACTGTGAAGAAAGCTGAGTGCCGAAGAATTGATGGTTTTGAACTGTGGTGTTGGAGAAGACTCTTGAGAGTCCCTTGGACTGCAAGGAGATCCAACCAGTCCATCCTAAAGGAGATCAGTCCTGGGTGTTCATTGGAAGGACTGATGCTAAAGCTGAAACTCTAATACTTTGGCCACCTGATTCGAAGAGTTGACTCATTGGAAAAGTCTCTGATGCTGGGAGGGATTGGGGGAAGGAGGAGAAGGGGACGACAGAGGATGAGATGGCTGGATGGCATCACTGACTCGATGGACGTGAGTCTGAGTGAACTCTGGGAGTTGGTGATGGACAGGGAGGCCTGGCGTGCTGGGATGCATGGGGTCCCAAAGAGTCGGACACGACTGAACGACTGAACTGAACTGAACTGAATAGCACGTATTATCAAGATGTTTAGACTTGTTTAACATATGGCACTATAATTTTTCCTATATTTATTAAAATTATTGCAATGTACACCTATCTTTGTATTTCCTTAAATAGCATAAGCTTTGATTCTACATGAGTATTTCATAAAAATCTTTTTATATGAAAACAAATACGAATTTATCATAAACCATGATTTCTTTTAGTATCTTCAGTTCAGTTCAGTCGCTCAGTCGTGTCTGAGTCTTTGTGACCCCATGAATTGCAGCACACCAGGCCTCCCTGTCCATCACCAACTCCCGGAGTTCATCCAAACTCATGTCCATCGAGTAGGTGATGCCATCCAGCCATCTTATCCTCTGTAATCCCCTTCTCCTCCTGTCCCCAATCCCTCCCAGCATCAGAGTCTTTTCCAATGAGTCAACTCTTCGAATCAGGTGGCCAAAGTATTGGAGTTTCAGCTTTAGCATCAGTCTTTCCAAAGAATACCCAGGACTGATCTCCTTTAGGATGGACTGGTTGGATCTCCTTGCAGTCCAAGGGACTCTCAAGAGTCTTCTCCAACACCACAGTTCAAAACCATCAATTCTTCGGCACTCAGCTTTCTTCACAGTCCAACTCTCATATCCATACATGACCACTGGAAAAACCATAGCCTTGACTAGATGGACCTTTGTTGGCAAAGTAATATCTCTACTTTTCAATATGCTATCTAGGTTGGTCATAACTTTCCTTCCAAGGAGTAAGCATCTTTTAATTTCATGGCTGCAGTCACCATCTGCAGTGATTTTGGAGCCACAAAAAATAAAGGCTGACATTGTTTCCACTGTTTCCCCATCTATTTCCCATGAAGTGATGGGACCAGATGCCATGATCTTCGTTTTCTGAATGTTGAGCTTTAATCCAACTTTTTCACTCTCCTCTTTCACCTTCATCAAGAGGCTTTGTAGTTCCTCTTCACTTTCTGCCATAAGGGTGGTGTCATCTGCATATCTCAGGTTATTGATATTTCTCCTGGCAATCTCCAGAATTTGGAATAATGTTAAAAAATTAAGAAGTTTAAGGGAGAGACTAGCATCTGATAATACCAATAAGCTAACACATATAGAGTTTATGCTGTGTATCAAGCATTACTCTAAAGGATTTACATTTAAACCTTACAAAATCCTAGGAGGGAGG
Organism: Bos javanicus; assembly: GCF_032452875.1. Lineage (NCBI taxonomy): Eukaryota > Metazoa > Chordata > Mammalia > Artiodactyla > Bovidae > Bos > Bos javanicus. The sequence continues at coordinate 120,755,409 of NC_083868.1, read as the reverse complement.
TAATATTTATTATCCCCAACTCTCAAATAGAAACACTGAAGCAGGAAGGAGAGTAAGTAGCTTGTTTGAGGTCACACAGGTGATAAATTGGCCGAGTTGTGGTTTGACCCTAGGCTGTCTATTTTTAACCACAGACAGATGAAAATAAGTTGCAGAATAATGTGATTGGCATGGTATAAAGGCCTCAGACACAGTTATTTGTTTCTTCATATGAAATACATGAAAATAATTGCAAGGAAAGATCTGGATGTATACATGTCACATAGGAATGAAAGGTTAGGGGTAGCTCAAGGAGACTTTAAATTCATTAGTAGTAATAGTTAACTCCTTTGGGAAATGTGGAACCACTTGGGTTATGCCTCTCAGTTTCTTGGTACCAAAATAGTGTTTATTCCTACTTTCTTTATCAGTCTTGAACCTGAGTAGATTCTTATTTGAAAAGGCTTCTTGGACATAGTTAGAAAAATAATACTTAAGGATATTGATTTAGATCAGACATTTAGGTCAATATGTCCCACACTTGTAATACAATTTTAGTAAAGGAAAATTTCATTAAAACAATTTGTTATGGATGAGCTTTATCCCATATAAGGTAATGTGGCATCACTTGCTACCTACTCACAAATTTGGATTCGTAACACCTGCCTAAGATATAAAGAATTTTCACAAATTGAGCTTTGGATTTTATTCCAATATGCTCTATTATGCTAGTATTTTAAGTATCTTGTGGAGGGAAATACTAATTCAATCAAAAGATACTGCTTAAAAAACTTGCCCATGCAAATATCCTTGATTATTAATTCATTGAATCATAAATAAAATATAAGTTAAATTAATTTTGACTTTGCATTCAGTTTCATCTTAAGGCCACATTCTGCCCTTTTGCAAACCAGCTGATATCCCTGAAAAAGGTTTGCAGCTGTTTCCATAGCCAGTGCTGTAATGACTCACCTGCTAGAACTGCGCTGTGCTCCTTGTGAAAAGCCCCATGGCAGGATATTGATTTCTTTAAAGGCTATTAACATCCTCAATGATGGGGGTGTAAAGGATAAAGCAGAGGAAGACGGGAAGAAGAAACCTTAGAAATGTTCAGATAAGTCTTCAAAATGGCAGTGCATCGAGAAGTTAATCTGCTAGTTATCTGACCTCTGCATCTTTACAGACTACAAACCTGATCTGAACAAATGTTTTGTGCAAAGTTTCTATGAAATTTGACATCTGCTTCGGACTAGGACTACTAGACACTGTTTCTCACTACTGTTTTCCTTCTAGTGAGATTTTTGTAGTAAAATGTCTGATTAATGTCCTCATATTTGGAAAAGGATGTGGTTAGAGCTTGTTTCAGCACATAGACATTATACTGTATGGTTATCATCCCTCATTTCTAAATCGATTAATTAGATAAATATTTATCTAACATGGGCATACAGCACTATCTTGATGCTGGGTATGCAAAGGTGGGTAAGTCCAGATCCTACCACGAAGGCAATCTGGGCTGAGAGGAGAGAAATATAACACTGTTGTTCTTTGGCTGCTAAGTCGCGTTTGACTCTTTGTGACCCCATGGACTGTAGCCCTCCAGGCTCCTCTGTCTATGGGATTTCTCAGGCAAGAATACTGGAGTGGATTGCCATTTCCTTCTCCAGGGCATCTGCCTGACTCACCCAGGAATTGAACTCACGTTTCCTGCACTGAAGGTGGATTCTTCACCACTGAGCCACCTGGGAAGCCTGAGACATAACATGTACAACCACATATTAAAATGTGAGAAACACTATCCTAGCATATGAACAAAAAGAAGGAAACTCTCTAAAGGTAGAGATGACGAATTCTCCTTTGAGTGGGGAGCACAGTCAGAAGTTTTCAAAAAGGAAATAACATTTGAGCTAAGCTTTGAGTCCATGAAAGTTTGAAGCATGGGGATGATGAGAGCTGTGTATGAAGTCTATAGACCTAGCCATTTGTGTAGGGAAGCTGGCTGTGATTAGTGTGTTGAGGAGGGATGAAGTGGTTCAGAATTTGAAGTGTGTAGCAATTGTGATGTTATAGTTAAGAAACCACGTAGAGCTGGATTTGGGCAGTGTAGGGGAAGGAAGACATGAATTGAAGATTTTGGAAGTGCATGTCATGGGACATGGTGAGGAGTTAATGGTGGTGGTTGAAGAAGGACAGAAGATGAAGAAGGAAGAATCAAGAGTCAGTCTCAGGAACCTAGTATAGATTACCAGCAGATATATTCAAGGGAGAGATTATAGGTTCAGTTCTGTGCATGTAGAGTTTGGGTTTTCAGTAGATAATTCAAATGGAAATGTCATGCAGGATGTTCAGAAGATGGCTCTGGAGCTCAGGAAGGAGCAGCCAGTTCTGGAATTGTTTATATTACGACTCATCAGTGTACAGGTGATGTTCCTCAGAAAGTAGCTCTTTTTGAGTCCTTCTCTAAGCCTTATTTCCTCAGGCTTCATTCAGTAAATATCTTCTCGTAAGTAGAGAAGGAATAATAATAGTACCTGTACTATGAGTTTTTGATGACACAGTGTATAAAGCATCATGCCTGAAACCTAGTAAGTGCTTAATCCATGTTAGTGATTATTGTGGTGGTTAGTTTTATTTGCTTAGTAGCAGGGACAGTAGAAAGCTGGGGGTGCTGAATGTAATGCAGTCCTACAAGACATGTAGAGAGGATGGGCATAGGGAAATGGGAACATACATAAGGGGGATAGTTTTTTTTTGAGATGGGTAAAATGATATATCCATAAGTTAATGTAGACAAGGGGAGATATTAAACATACAAAAGAGAGATGGAGAAAATCTTGGAGCTAGAATCAGGCAGTTTAGTGGACATGTTCCTAGACGCTCACCTGGGGTCTAGTATTTATGGTTGGGGCTTGAAGGTTTAGAAACAGTTTCAGTGGGAAATGAGTTTCCCAGGTGGTACTAGTGGTAAAGAACCTGCCTGCTAATGCAGGAGATGTAAGAGACATGGATTCCATCCCTGTGTTGGGAAGATCCCCTGGAGGTGGAAATGGCAACTCATTCCAGTATTCTTATTTGAAAATCCCATGGACAGAGGAGCCTGGCAGGCTACAGTCCATGGGTCACAAAGAGTTGGACATGACGTAACAGCTAAACAAGAACACAATTTCTAGTTTGAAGGAATACCTCCAACAGCTCAAAAGAAACCTAAGTGGTAATTTTTGAGGTTTCTCAGGTGGTGCTAGTGGTAAAGGACCCGCCTGCCAATCCTGGGGACCTAAGAGAATTGGATTTGAATCCTGGGTCAGGAAGATCCCCTGGAGGTGGAAGTGGCAACCCACTCCAGTTTTCTCGCCTGGAGAATCCCATGGGCAGAGGAACCTGGTGGGCTACAGTCCATAGGATCACAAAGAGTTGGACAAGACTGAAGTCACATAGCACATCAGTGGGAAATGAGAATAAAGGCTGTCTTCTTTTGTTGATTAGTCTTCAAGGACTTACTGATTTTGCAGAACCTAGGTTTTCTTCTCCATTAATTAATACCTTGGTTCCTCCAAATTCACTGCAGATGGTGACTGCAGCCATGAAATTAAAATATGCTTGTTCCTCGGAGGGAAAGTTATGACCAACCTAGACAGCATATTAAAGAGCAAAGACATTGCTTTGCCAACAAAGGTCCTTCTAGTCAAGGCTATGGTTTTTCCAGTAGTCATATATGGATGTGAGAGTTGGTCTATAAAGAAAGCTGAGTGCTGAAGAATTGCTGCTTTTGAACTGTGGTGTTGGAGAAGACTCTTGAGAGTCCCTTGGACTGCAAGGAGATCCAACCAGTCCATCCTAAAGGAGATCAGTCCTGGGTGTTCATTGGAAGGACTGATGTTGAAGCTGAAACTCCAATACTTTGGCCACCTGATGTGAAGAGCTGACTCATTTGAAAAGACCCCGATGCTGGGAAAGATTGAGGGCAGGAGGAGAAGGGGACAACAGAGGATGAGATGATTGGATGGCATCACTGACTTGATGGATATGGGTTTGGGTAAACTCCAGGAGTTAGTGATGGACAGGGAGGCCTGGAGTGCTGCAGTACATGAGGTCACAAAGAGTCAGGCACAACTGAGCAACTGAACTGAACTAAAAAATTGTGTCAGGACAACAGGCGAAAACTGAATCACAGTCAATAAACCCAGTTTTTCACATTTGTGTCTTATTTGTGTCTGTTGTCCATTTTGCTTGGATTACCCCCTCTGTCATTAATCCCATTCTCTTCCTGGTGAAATTCTACCCATCCTTCAAAACCCAATTCAGCTGCCAAGGGCCAGAAGTAATGAATTCTCTTTGATTTCCCCAGCTGGCTCAATTAACCATGTCCTTCTGTATGCTTTTATAGCACAGATTTTATGTACCCCTGCTTTAGCCCTTATATCATGTTGTTTTATAACTTATTTGTGTATCTGCCCTTTTCATTATACTGTGAGCTCCCCAAATCCCGAGTATTGGTGTGTATATTGACACCTGCTGCTACAATGCCAAGCCCATAGAAGTCATTCAATCCTAAACTCACATATTCCTTGGAATTATCATGTATGTCAGTTTCCTTATTAGAGTATAAATGCATAGAGTCTTTGATTGCTTCTAGTTTATCTTTCTATCTGCTTTAATACTAGCACATTTTCTTGTAAGTTGTAGGTCCTGAGCTATGTTTATTGAATGGAAGACTGAAAATTCAGACACTGAAAAATACACTTAAGCTTCAGGTTATTAGTACATAATGCTAAAAACCTGTCCTTGAAGGACTATAGTATCTTATAGAATCCTCTCCTTTAAATTATTTCCAGCCTAAATTTTCAGCCTTGGGTTAATTTTCCAAAGAGATTATTTTGTGAGTAATGGCGATTTAAATCTCATAATATGTTTAATTCTCAGACAAGCAAATCCTTTTAACATCAGTTGAATTTAAATGTGCAATTTTTTTCTTATTTCACTCTCTGAATATGAAGTAGGGCAACCTTTATCCTAGGAGAGATCCAGATTTCTGAGCTGGGGTTTATTGGTTGTAGTGAGTGATCATGGAGAACTTTGCATGAAACCGTCGAGGAATTATGATATTCATATATGAGGAACAGATGATGTTTGTGAACAACAGACATTATTAGTTGCTTTCCGCAAACTGTTTTCCAGAGAGAAGCCAGAAAAGCCCTGGCCTTCTGATGGGAGGAACAAAGAGCCTGGGGATGTGCCTGAACATTTGAGAGCTTCCAAATGTTCTCTGATGGTCTTTTCAGGGTTAGCCTTTTAGCTAGTCTGTTCTCTACTGGTTGTATTATTAAGAGAAAACGAAAAAAACCTGAGGCAGGGTTTTATTTTGAAGTAGTTACTGCCGGAATCTTCAAACTATTTAAACTAGTTGTTAAGTGACACTATTATTTGAAGTAATTGAGGCTGTCAAAGGCTGCAGCTGTCCCTTCCATAAGCAGTTACCACTCTGAGGTGTCAGAGACCAAGGGAATGGAAATTTTTATTATTGGTTTTATTTTTAGCTTGTGTCAGTCAGTCATGCTGACTGAGGGCTGACACTAAAGCCAGCCTATAATGAGATGTCATGATTTGATACTTTTATGCATTCACCTTGGGGCAGTCATTATACCAAGTGAACAGCTCACAGCATCTCTTCCTGTGGCTCCTACTGCCATCTCTGGCTCCCGCTGACCCTGCAGTCATTTTTCGCCCTCTCCTGCCAGCATCGTCTCTAGCCAGGGCTTTCCTACCTCACTTTTCCCTGCTATTGCTGATAGCTCCTGGCTCCTGGTGACTCTAATGTCTGAAGCTAAAGGCTGTTCTTTCATTGAAGTGTCGTTTCCCAGAGTGTAGCAGAGAGCTGTGCACAGACTACTGTGAAAAGACACACCTGCCTTCTGCTCCCGCCTCCACTGGCAGAAAACAGAGCTGCAGCCCACTATAGCTGGTCAGATGGGCACTCAGTCAACTGCTGTGTCCAGCTGTACGGCAATCTTTTAAGCATCATGATACTTTTAAGATTTTTTTCAACTGCTATTTATTATTTTTCTGTATGAGTTCTAATCGAAATGATTTCTAGTCTCTTATTTTGTGCTTCAAAGGTTGGCAATAGAATATTTCTTATGAAAATTATTACAGTAAGAAAATAAATGTGATGGTGCCAAAGGATGTTTCCTTGTCCATCAGTAGCAGAATGAATAAATAGTTTTTGGTGATTACAAATAAGGTTGCTCTGGAAATTATTACCCCTGTCTTTTAGTGAATGCATATGTATACATTTTTGTTGGCTGTGTACTTTGAAGTAGAATTGTTGGGTCATAGGTAAATGCATATTATTTAAACGGATACTTAATTTTTCATTTAACTTCCTACCATATATATTTTTTTGATTACTTATTACATGGTCTTTAAAACTAGTTTTTAATAGTTACACAATATTTCAGTAAGTGGTTATGGTGCAGTTTACTTAATCTTTTTCTTTCTGGTTCACTAATTTGCTGGCTTATAATTTCAGAACTCCTTAAAAAAGAGTTTATAAAATCTTTGTTAATTTTGGGTATAAATATATTTACTTTACTTGTGAAATGTCTAAATGACATCCTAGAGATGGTAGTCGCAGTATACATATGCACTTATTTACCACCTGATTTAAACCAGGTGCTATATTTATGAGGATAACATGACTGTCTTAAACACTCAGAAACTTATCACCTTGTGGCTGGGTCAGAATCAATTTCTCTTTCCCTCTTACTGTTTCTCTCATTTCCTTTAAAGCACAATTCATAGAATATGTTACACTGCATTGTACCTAGATATTTTGCACATAGCAACACATTTGGAGATTTTTTTCCTATCAGTACGTGCAGATTTGCCTCTTTTTAAGGGGCTCATACCATTTTAATTGGTTGACTTATCAATTAGCATATTACGCCATTAAATAAATATGCAACAGCTAAGGTTGAGTAATCAGTAATAAACAACCAAGACATAATCTATAGATTTTGGTAGGCTTTTTCACTGTGGAAGAGGTTTTTTAGGCTGTAAACCGTGACTTAAATATTTAGTTCATCCTCACAAAATGGCAAAAAATAACTCTAATTTATTCTATTTTTCAGTGACTGGCACCTTCACTGTTTATTTCTTTCAACAAATAGGGGAACTAAAATTCTGGTGTATTATTCAATTAAACCAAAGAAACACAGCAAGTGGTATCCAAGCTGGGATTACAGTTCAGGGGCTCTCCTGGTTTCATGGACTGCTTATTAAGTCATGTTTCAATTAGTGCATCATTTCATATTCCCTGGTGTCTCATGCAAATGCAAAATGTTTAAGTTAAGGAGATTATGTTTTTAAGAACTCCAAATTGCATTTTAGCATAAATTCCAGGAAGCAGACTCACCTTCAGAATAAAAAAGGATTTTACAAGAAGAGAATCAGGCAGTTAGGTATCTAAGGTCAGAATGACTGCATTTTGTCCCCTTTTCTGAGAGTATTTGGAAATGTCTCTGAGGCCCAGATGCAGAGCTCATGGTATGAAAAATTCAACCATGGACTTGAAGTATGCTCAGATTTAGAAGCAATACGTTTTCTCTTTTTCCATCATTCTCTTTTGTGCTGGTTAGATGAATATGCATCCACAGATCTAAGTCAATGCAATGTGCATAGCAGGGACCTCGTAAATACTTTATCAAATTGACTTTTGGTTTGGCTTATTTCTGCTTACAAGTTCATATTTTTAAGGTTTTATCTGCTCAACATCCATTGGTGTATTTGCTGAAAACATTATAAAAGCATAATATCTCAAGATAAGTAAGGTGCTTAATATTTAAATCAATAGAAATATGTTAAATGCTTCATGACTGACATGACAGTGCATAGAGAAATGTTAGTATGACCTTACTAGAATTTGCAGAGCTACTGTTTAAACAAGTGAAAACAGAGACAGGTGGTGGGAAAGATTTTTTCTACTGCATCTACAAGCAATATATGTACATTGATATAGGCTTGTAAATCTGAAATGTGCACAGTGCACTAATGTTCAGTTTTATAATTTCTTTTTTTTTTGACAGAGTATTTTATTTTATTTTTATTTTTTTTTCATTTGTTTTTATTCTTAGTATTAAATTTTAATTTTGACAGCCATTTTTTTTTACAAACAATAAAAAGTGTGACCTTTTAGATGTACTTAACATTTTTGATGCTATCAACATAATTTTGCAATTAATTTTTAGAATTAATTCACATTTTCAGCATCTATAGGAAGAGACGTCTTCACTTTAGAAATGCTAGATTTTTATTTCCAGGTTTGGGATGGGGGTGAGTTGCTGGGAGGAGGACTCAAGCTTTTTTTTTTATTTTATTTTTTAACTTTACAATATTGTATTGGTTTTGCCATATATCAAAATGAATCCACCACAGGTATACATGTGTTCCCCATCCTGAACCCTCCTCCCTCCTCCCTCCCCATACCATCCCTCTGGGTCATCCCAGTGCACCAGCCCCAAGCATCCAGTACCATGCATCAAACCTGGACTGGCGACTTGTTCCATATATGATGTTATACATGTTTCAGTGCCATTCTCCCAAATCATCCCACCCTCTCCCTCTCCCACAGAGTCCAAAAGACTGTTCTATACATCTGTGTCTCTTTTGCTGTCTCGTATACAGGGTTATTGTTACCATCTTTCTAAATTCCATATATATGCATTAGTATACTGTATTGGTGTTTTTCTTTCTGGCTTACTTCACTCTGTATAATAGGCTCCAGTTTCATCCACCTCATTAGAACTGATTCAAATATATTCTTTTTAATGGCTGAGTAATACTCCATTGTGTGTATGTACCACAGCTTTCTTATCCATTCATCTGCTGATGGACATCTAGGTTGCTTCCATGTCCTGGCTATTATAAACGGTGCTGCGATGAACAATGGGGTACACGTGTCTCTTTCCCTTCTGGTTTCTTCAGTGTGTATGCCCAGCAGTGGGATTGCTGGGTCATATGGCAGTTCTATTTCCAGTTTTTTAAGGAATCTCCACACTGTTCTCCGTAGTGGCTGTACTAGTTTGCTTTCCCACCAACAGTTTAAGAGGGTTCCCTTTTCTCCACACCCTCTCCAGCATTTATTGCTTGTAGACTTTTGGATCGCAGCCATTCTGACTGGCGCGAAATGGTACCTCATTGTGGTTATAATTTCTTTTAAAAATAATTATACTCTGCTGCTAAGGGCAGAAGCATGCTAAAATCAGTTTTTTATGCTTTCCTAGTCACAGGATGCAAACCACCGTATACACATACCCAATATTTACCATATATTAGAGAAAAAGCCAATAGCTTTGATATACTGGATGAAACACATACACACACACTCAGAATCTTTTTCTTTTTAAAAACAATGACAACAACCAAGTAGTGTTATTATTTCAACTTGTTAACCACTTGAATGCTTTGTTTATTAAGAACAAATCACTGTTTCATCAAACAAATGTATTTTTGCTACTATGAGTAATCTAGCAATCTGTTTTACTTTTGTTATAGAAGAAAACAACTTTATTTAAATTCTTGAGTCAACTCTGCAAATAGGCTACATAACAAAAAAAACCCTCATCATATTAATAACATCATAGAATTTTCTTGGTGAAATTTATCATTGCAACAGTGAATTTTAGCATATATTAAAGAACATTTTGAATAAGACTGAGACTTACTTCTGCCAAACAAATATTTCCTGATCAGGATTAATCACCTTATACTTTTCGAATTTCGGAGAAGGCAATGGCACCCCACTCTAGTACTCTTGCCTGGAAAATCCCATGGACGGAGGAGCCTGGTGGGCTTCAGTCCATGGGGTCGCTGGGGGTCGGACACGACTGAGTGACTTCACTTTCACTTTTCACTTTCATGCATTGGAGAAGGAAATGGCAACCCACTCCAGTGTTCTTGCCTGGAGAATCCTGCGGACAGGGTAGCCTGGTGGGCTGCCGTCTATGGGGTCACACAGAGTCGAACACAACTGAAGCGACTTAGCAGCATACTTTTCTAATTAATCAAGAGAAATATTTTAGAAAAGCGAAACAAGATACATATGTCATACTTACTCTTTTAGCTTTGATTCTCTGTGCTGAATAAAATTTAGGTAAAGATATCACTTTCATTAAGGGCACAGAGAGTCACTGAGTGTGATAATATTGTGAATTTTAATATTTCACAATTTTGAAAGAAAGAGGTAAGTTACTGTTTTTGTACCTAAACATGCTTTTCATTAACAAACTATTTACAACATGCTACATCTTTTTCCCACACTGGTGCAGTTACAATAAACATTTGTTTTGGTTACCAAGAACAGAACCCAGTGAGCTAGTTTCATCAGAACAAGATTTATTACAGAGTGTAAAATGGCTTGCTGAATCTTGGGAAGGACTCAAGAAACAGACTTTAGATTGAGCTTCGAGGAACACCTATAAGAGCCATATTCCTAAACTGGGCTGCCAAGGGAGTTGCTGACATTGCCATGACCTTATTTAATTGGGAAGCTGCAATGGAACCACCCAGCTCCACGCTGCCTCTGATCCAGTTTCCACTGACAAAATGGAGGTCTCATATTACTTCTCCCCCATTTACTTCAGACCCAGATTCTAGTCTTGCATGAATACATCTGATGAGAGAACACAGTACCTGGAAAACTAATGGCAAGGGAGTCTGAGAAGTTCATTTTTTAACTTTTTAGCACACAAAGGCACATTAGAAGGAGACTGGAAAGAGTCAACAAAGCCATTTACATGATATGCCATAGAAAAGAACAGTAACATACAGAGAATAGTAACACAAAGGAATGTGTAAGTTAAATAGCTATTAAAACTTAAATAATGGCAGGTGTAGTTCTTTAGTTTGAAAATTTCATATTTAGGATGTTGATTCGTATTCACAATTTTCTTTGTTCTTGTATAGACGTTCAAGTCCCCAATCCTCTTTTTTTTTTTAAAATTTTATTGGCATATAGTTGTTTTACAATGTTGTGTTAGTTTCTACTAACACAAAGTAAATCAGCTATACGTATACATATGTCCCTTCTTCTTTGGATTTCCTTCCCAATTAGGTCACCACAGAGCACTGAGCCAGTCCTCTTTTTGATTTTCAAAATTTCCCAGAGCTGGTTTTTCCATAACCACTCAGCATACTCACCCTCATGACTCATTAACACCAACCTTTAGTTTCATTTCCCAACACCTGCTATGTACAGCTGTACTTCCACACTCATCTGGTAACATCCACTTTGAAACGTTCTCTTTATTTCTGTTTCTGGATGCACTTAATTCTTGTCCAGATCTCAAAGGTCAACACAAATTTTATTTCCTCAGTGCACACCTTGTCAATATCCATTTCACAATGTAGTCTTTGGTTTTCTAAAGAATAAAATGATTAGGGAATGGTATGTTTTTTGTTTTATAAATGAATTAATCGAACCATAATTGACTTAACCTGCACATATTTAAAATGTACATTTTGGTGTTTCGATATATATGGTTATACCTTTGAAACCAAGATTTCCTCCTGCCCCTCTTTTTCCATTTTTTCTTATTTTGGTAAAATACACATAATATAAAACTTACTGTCATAACCTTCTTGTGTTTACAATTCAATCTTATTAGATACATTCATATTATTGAGTAACAGCAATATTTTCTTAACTGTCCTTGTAATAGCAATAGCTCTATGTATGTCACAAGTTATCTTGCTTTCTGTATTGGTATGATAGACTTCTTGGTCATCAGCAATAGAAATTGACTCTGGCTGTCTGGATGAAAATCAGGGATTCATAGAATCACAGAAAGCCTGAAAAATAGGCTGGAAAGTGAACAAAAACAAGGATTAGGCAACTTGAAATGAAAGTCTCTCAGTCGTGTCTGACTGTGAGCCCAGCTACAGCCTCTGTCCATGGAATTGTCCAGGCAAGAATACTGGAGTGGGTAGCCTTTCCCTTCTCCAGGTGATCTTCCTGACCCAGGGATCAAACCCAAGTCTTCTACATTGCAGGCAGATTCTTTACTGTCTGAGTGAAAGTTGCTTAGCCATGCCTGACTCTTTGTGACCCCATGGGCTACACAGTCCATGGAATTCTCCAGGCCAGAATACTGGAGTGGGTAACCTTTCCCTTCTCTAGGTGGTCTTCCCAACCCAGGGACTGAACCCAGGTCTCCCTCATGGCAGGCAGATTCTTTACCAGCTGAGCCAAAAGGAAGCCCTCTTTACCATGTGAAGTGAAGTGAAGCGAAGTCGCTCAGTTGTGCTGACTCTTTGTGACCCTGTGGACTGTAGCCTACCAGGCTCCTCCATCCATGGGATTTTCCAAGCAAGAGTACTGGAGTGGGTTTCCATTTCCTTCCCCAGGGGATCTTCCCGACCCAGGGATTGAACCTGGGTCTACTGCATTGTAGGCAGACACTTTACCATTTGAGCCACCAGCAAATATTAAAAGAAGAGGAAGAGTCCTACCCATGCTCTCCTTATGCTGCAAGGAAATTTGAACTCCAGTAATGTCTATATGGTTAAGTCACTTGTTCAGGACTTGAAGTTCCTTGTGTGAAGCTGTATTTCTGATTGGGGAACCTAAGTCAAGTACATGATTACTAGCAGGACAGGGGCAGGGAGAGGTCTGTTCTGCTTCCTCGGACTTCCATGGTGGGAGGGGTCACTACCTTAAAGACTACACACAATAAGGGGTACACCAGATGGGGGTTTTATCAACTGTTCATGCATCTCTTAACTCTCTTTGATGATTATAATCAAGGCCTTGAGTATCTCTCATTTTCCAATCATTGGAAAATTTCTAAACATATTGTAGTTTTCTGTATACATTCTTTGAATCAATTTAAACAGCGAGATATTCTTGAGTTTCTTAGAGGTTATGTTCAACTAATGCTCACTAGTTCATTTAGAATAAATAAATAGAGAGGGGCAGTGACCTAAAATTGCTGAATGTCTCCTTTGTCCAGTCCCATTTATGGGTATGCTGCTGCTGCTAAGTCACTTCAGTTGTGTCCGACTCTGTGTGACCCCATAGACGGCAGCCCACCAGGCTCCCCCATCCTGGGATTCTCCAGGCAAGAACACTGGAGTGGGTTGCCATTTCCTTCTCCAATGCTTGAAAGTGAAAAGTGAAAGTGAAGTTGCTCGGTCATGTCCGACTCCCAGCGACCCCATGGACTGCAGCCTACCAGGCTCCTCTGCCCATGGGATTTATGGGTATATTTACTCATAAATATACTCATGGTTCATATGAGTTCATGCTCAGGTTTGGTTCATGGTTTGAACAGGACCAACCATCAAGGACCTTTTGAATCAAATACATCCATGGATGTTTTGGACAGAAACAAAATATCCTACAAATATAAGGCCCTTTCAGCTTAGACCAAAAGTCTTATGGAGATTTTGGACAAAAGATGGAGAAGCTCTGTGAAGTCAGCAAAAACAAGACCAGGAGCTGACTGTGGCTCAGATCATGAACTCCTTATTTGAAAATTCAAACTGAAATTGAAGAAAGTAGGGAAAATCACTAGACCATTCAGGTATGACCTAAATCAAATCCCTTATGACTATACAGTGGAGTGAGAAATAGATTTAAGGGACTAGGTCTGATAGATAGAGTGCCTGATGAACTATGGACGGAGGTTCGTGACATTGTAATAGGAGACAGGGATCAAGACCATCCCCATGGAAAAGAAATGCAAAAAAGCAAAATGGCTGTCTGAGGAGGCCTTACAAATAGCTGTGAAAAGAAGAGAAGCGAAAAGCAAAGGAGAAAAGGAAAGATAGAAGCATCTGAATGCAGAGTTCCAAAGAATAGCAAGGAGAGATAAGAAAGCCTTCCTCAGCGATCAATGCAAAGAAATAGAGGAAAACAACAGAATGGGAAAGACTAGAGATCTCTTCAAGAAAATTAGAGATACCAAGGGAACATTTCATGCAAAGATGGGCTCGATAAAGGACAGAAATGGTATGGACCTGAGAGAAGCAGGAGATATTAAGAAGAGGTGGCAAGAATATACAGAAGAAATGTACAAAAAATATCTTCATGACCAAAATAATCACGATGGTGTGATCACTCACCTAGAGCCAGACAAACTGGAATGTGAAGTCAAATGGGCCTTAGAAAGCATCACTACGAACAAAGCTAGTGGAGGTGATGGAATTCTAGTTTAGCTCTTTCCAATCCTGGAAGTTGATGCTGTGAAAGTGCTGCACTCAATATGCCAGCAAATTTGGAACACTCAGCAGTGGCCACAGGACTGGAAAAGGTCAGTTTTCATTCCAATCCCAAAGAAAGGCAATGCCAAAGAATGCTCAAACTACCACACAGTTGCACTCATTTCACACTCTAGTAAAGTAATGCTCAAAATTCTCCAAGCCAGGCTTCAGCAATACGTGAACCGTGAACTTCCAGATGTTCAAGCTGGTTTTAGAAAAGGCAGAGAAACCAGAGGTCAGATTGCCAACATCTGCTGGATCATGGAAAAAGCAAGAGAGTTCCAGAAAAACAGCTATTTCTGCTTTATTGACTATGCCAAAGCCTTTGACTGTGTGGATCACAATAAACTGTGGAAAATTCTGAAAGAGATGGGAATACCAGACCACCTGACCTGCCTCTTGAGAAACCTATATGCAGGTCAGGAAGCAACAGTTAGAACTGGACATGGAACAACAGACTGGTTCCAAATAGGAAAAGGAGTCCGTCAAGGCTGTATATTGTCACCCTGCTTATTTAACTTCTATGCAGAGTACATCATGAGAAATGCTGGGCTGGAAGAAGCACAAGCTGGAATCAAGATTGCCAGGAGAAATATCAATAACCTCAGATATGCAGATGACACCACCCTTATGGCAGAAAGTGAAGAGGAACTACAAAGCCTCTTGATGAAAGTGAAAGAGGAGAGTGAAAAAGTTGGCTTAAAGCTCAACATTCAGAAAACTAAGATCATGGCATCTGGTCCCATCACTTCATGGGAAATATATGGAGAAACAGTAGAAACAGTGTCAGACTTTATTTTTTGGGCTTCAACATCACTGCAGATGATGATTGCAGCCATGAAATTAAAAGACGCTTACTCCTTGGAAGGAAAGTTATGATGACCAACCTAGATAGCATATTGAAAAGCAGAGACATTACTTTGCCAACAAAGGTCCATCTAGTCAAGGCTATGGTTTTTCCAGGGGTCATGTATGGATGTGAGAGTTGGACTTTGAAGAAAGCTGAGCACCGAAGAATTGATGCTTTTGAACTGTGGTGTTCGAGAAGATTCTTGAGAGTCCCTTGTACTGCAAGGAGATCCAACCAGTCCATCCTAAAGGAGATAAGTCCTGGGTGTTCATTGGAAGGACTGATGCTAAAGCTGAAACTCTAATACTTTGGCCACCTGATTCGAAGAGTTGACTCATTGGAAAATACTCTGATGCTGGGAGGGATTGGGGGCAGGAGGAGAAGGGGACGACAGAGGATAAGACAGCTGGATGGCATCACGGACTCGATGGACATGAGTTTGAGTAAACTCCGGGAGTTGGTGATGGACAGGAACGCCTGGCGTGCTGCGATTCATGGGGTCACAAAGAGTCGGACATGACTGAGTGACTGAACTGAACTGAAATATCAAGGACCTTTTGACATGGATCAAATATTTTATGATGTTTTAGATGGGACCAAATGTTTGCTAACCAAGTGTGTGCTATCTGTGAATAGAAATACTTATATTTCTTCCTTTCAAATTTGAATGCTTTTTATTTTTTGTCTTCCTAATTGCTCTGCTAGAATTTCTAGGATCATGTTGAATAGAAATGGTGAAAGCAACCATCCTTGCCTGGTTCGTGATCTCAAGGAAACACTTTTAGTGTTTCACCATTGAGTGTGATGCTAGCTACACAGATTTTTTTATAGTTTAGAATATTCCATCTACTTCTATCTCTCCTGCCACTTTTTGACTATTTTTGGAGGTTCTAGTTTCTGTGGTCACTTTTTAGAAACTCAGGATAGCTACATGTTCTTTGTTTTGTGCTTTCCAAAACTATCATCTTCATTTCTATCATTTCCATCTTTGTGTTCATATCCTCTTTATTTTAGGGGAATTTCTTAATTTTGTTCTATACATTGCTGATTCCATTTCTAAATTACTGGTTCAGTTCTGTTTTTCTCCAATATGAATTTTTATTTCATCATTGATCTTTAATTTCTTTGTATTAAGTCCATAATGTTCTTTTTCTTGACTTTTTCTCTTACTATGATCTTTTGTTTCTTTTCATAAAGGTGACATCTTTTCGCACTTCATTTTACATTTACAAGTACAAAGTGTATTTTTACACAGTAACATACATGAGAATGTCAAGCAATTTTTAAAAATTTTGTCTTGAGTACTGTAATACAGCTATTTCCCTCTGTATCTATTTATATTTGCAGCTGCTTTTAAATATATTTGTATTTTTTTTTTTTTTTGCTAATAACTGTCTTGCCTATTTGACTTTAAACTTAATGCAGAAAGCCTGTGTCTAATTTCTTTCCCCTTCTATGTCCAGTGCCTCACATAGTACTGATTACATAGAACAAGTTAAAAAAAATATTTGTTGAACAGATGAGTAAATAGTTTCAGAATTTTCTCTAGCTTTCCTTTATTCATTGTGTTTCTCAGAGACATCAAGTTAAACTTGTATATGTATTTATCAATATGACAAGATCTAGCTACACTCAAGATTTTAAACATGGTTAGTCCTGGATGTATTCTTATCTATATGAATAGTAGTTGAATTTTTTTCAGATTGGAAGTCAGAAGGAAAATTCACATTCTATTACCTTTTCAGAGGTAAAGAATCTGCCTGCAATACAAGGACACAGGACATGCATATTCGATCCCTGGGTCTGGAAGATCACCTGGAGAAGGAAATGGCAATCCACCCCAAGTATTCTTGCCTGGGAAATCCCATAGACAAAGGAGCCTGGTGGACTATAGTCCATGGAATTGCAGAATTGGACATGACTGAGTGACTCAGACACACATTCCCATTTCTAGCAAAAATTTTCCCTGTATAATTCTGCCCTCAAGGTACCTTCTTATACCTCTTCCATTTGATCTTAGTTCCCTGCGCTAATGGAATATATTTCAAAACTGCAAATCCCAGCATGCACTGCTTCCTGGCTTTCACTTGCAAAAGCTTGCACACATCCCAAGAGACAACTTGCTACTCCCCATCCTTTCAGATGGTGTATAAGTGGTGTGAAGTATAAATCTAGGGAGTGGGGATGAGGAAGAGTTCTTCTGTGTGTGGTATATAAAATAGGTTTCTGAATAATTAAAAATGAAACATCTTAAGCCTGTAAAGAAATATATACTTGAAATCCAGGTTGCTACAAATTGTGGGTGTCTAAATTAGAGAATAATCAATATGTAAAAGTATGAAAGTATTAGTCGCTCAGTCATGTCCAGCTCTTTGTGATCCCATTGATTATAGTCCACCAGACTCTCTGTCCATGGGATTTTCCAAGCAAGAATACTGGAGTGGACAGCCATTCCTTTTTCCAGGAGAGCTTCCCAACCCAGAGATTGAACCTGGGCCTCCAGCATTGCAGGCAGATTCTTTGCTGTTTAAGCATCAGGGAAGCCCAATCATCAATATATCTTCCTTTAAAAGGTAGTCTGTATTTCCTGAGATGAAGTCTAGATTGTTAAAAAACATCAAGACAGTTATATTCCTTTAACAATTCATAGTTCATGGGGTTTCACCCTAATTTTGATATGAGGTGTTTTTTATTCAGTCTCAATTTTAGTTGTGGTGTGGGATTTGGTGTTTTTTTTTTTTTTTTCCTGTATATTTTAGTGGTAAATAGGGAAACCTGTGTGGGTGACTGTTTTCTAGATGTCATTATAAATCGAAGATACCTGAATTCTGTTTTCAAATTGATAGCTGGGGACTACCTGAAAAAAGAGTAAATTCAGAGTCCTCCAAACCTTATTTGTGAATGAAATGTGGCAGTATCACCAGATAATGATCAATGAGAAACCTGCAGGCTCTCAGGAAGTGAAATGTGGAACCATGGGCCAGAATATAAGTGAAAAATTGTAAACATTTTCTTCATTCTGAGTCTGGCTAACTGTTAACATGACATCATTTTAGTAAAAGGTCCTAAAGGGTTTCTGCTAATTACTAACCTATATATCTCACTCTGCCTCATAGAAAGCCAATAACATCTGTAATTAAAGCTAGGTTTTCTGAACAAATATCTTTGAAATTGGTTATCTTTTCTTCAGTGGCTTTATGACTTACAGCACAAGATATGGTTTACTAACTTAAATCAAGTATGGACAAGGTATTAAAAACTATTCCTCTGCCAGGGCTCTGTCATTCTGGTCTCTGCCATGGTCACAGTCTACCTTGCCCCCAACCAGCACTGCATGACCTACCTGATACCACAGGGTGGGCCTTGATTTCTAACCACTGCCATTATTTGTAGATATTTATAGATGCAGAAAGCATCTATAGTTGCTCTATATGACTTTATTGGAACTTTAGATATTTATTTCGCAGTATCAGAGTTTGAATTTTGGGAGAAATTTGTTGCTAATATGGTAAAATGCATTTATGAATTGCAACTTGGAGTGAGGTTGGAAGAGATGATATAGCTTGTTGAATGATCCTAAAATTTTAATTTAAGATCCCTTAGCTTGGGCTATACTAATTTTTTAAATTTTCAAATAGAATTTTGTTAAACATGTTGTGGTAAGTAGTGATTGAATGTGTGAAATAAAAAACTCCTCACCTTCAAGACAGAATCTCATTTTCTTGGAGAAGGAGCTACTTCTCATTTTTCTCAAGTCTTAGCATGTTTAGGGGACAAGGAGATATGGTCAGTTAGTACTGTTAATGGAAATGTTCTTGGGGCTTATAACCACTGACAAATCCCCTTGGGATATAGAGAGTGACATGAAGATGAGACAACCAATATTGAACTCTTTCCCAGTGAAAACTAAATGATGGTGTGATACTGATTAATTTGTTTGTCAATCTGAAAGAATGACTGTTTGATAGTTGTTTGCATATTTGCAAGCTGAGCTCTGAGTGGGAGAATGTGATCTCTACTAGGCATCACTGTGAGCAACCCATATGCTGCTGAATTGCATACACAATACTTGCTCAGAAACCAGGTAGGGTCAGGGTGAAGAGTTAAGTGTGAATGCCACCATTTTACAAACCAAGTAAGAGGGGCAGAAACTGGCTGTGAAATTCCCTAGGGTACATCACAAATTAGGGACAGAATTAGAATGAAATTCATAAGCACTGAGGTTCCAGTCTGTTGCTTAGTCACTGAATCCTTCCTCTATTCAGCCTTCAGTCATGGTTCTCCCTTTAGATTGAAAGACAGATTTACTTACGAAAGTTGGTGCATATAGTGTGACGGGAAATGAGCAGGAGCTAGAATCCAAGTGACGTTTCTAAATGTAACCGTTGTGGACACGGCCAAATTTAGGCAGTATATACTTTATTCATTACTTGAGATTTATCTTTCATTTTAAAGAGGTTGCATACTTCCGAAGAATTGGCATTATAGTAAGGCAAGAAAGAACAATTAAAGAATAATTGCTGATTATAAAAAAAATCATTTAACTGAATTTACTTCTTTGAACACATACATATAATTTTTATTAAATGTATTGCATTCTAATTTATCAATCTTTAAACAATGCTTTGAAATTTAAAAAATGTAATTGTAATAATTATTGTGAAGATTGGAATTTAATGGTTAGAATTCTAAAGGACTGGCTACTACTCTGGATGAGTGGTACTCTGAAATTGAATATACAAAATATGACAAAAATTCATGGTCTGCCCTGCAGTTCTATAGAGGTTTAATAAGTATTTGTTGAATAAATGAATGTATATACATGTACATTAATAATGCTCCATTTTATTTATATGTGTGAACAACCATAATTGGCTCAATTGGCTAGGAAGAGACTAGAAATAAATACCAAAATCTTCAATGGAATTTCTTCATCTCATAATACTATGTAATAATAGTAACCATTTATTATATACCTACTGTTGTACACAATGGCATACAGATGTAAATTCTCTTTATAACACCAGCCAAGAAAGATGAACAATTTCTCAAATTTACAGATGAGGCCTAGAGAGTTGAAGTGATTTTCACAGGCTCATATAACTAGTAAGCTGTTGAATTTGAACTTATTTATTTAATTCCAAAGTTGTTCCACTTTCAATCAGGGCAGGGGAATAATAAACTTTGGTTTCTGAATCTCTGTAATTTCACAAAAGATTAGATGCTATTAAAAGACTAATGGATGAAGTTAGTCTCCTACTAGCCCCATTCAGTGACCTATTGTAGTAAATTCTATAAATTTATTACTCTATAGATACCTAGCATAAATATCTTTTATAGAAGGAAATTGCTTTTTTAAAATTAACAATAAAATAAGAGTGTAGTATTCTGCATGTTGTAGGTTGGAAATTTACCCTCTGCTAAACTATTTTGGTCTACCTATCACTTTAAAACAGTTTTGACATATACTTTAAATTGCATAATTTAAAAGTGTAAAATTTGGTAAGCATATGCATGTGAAGCTATCACCACAGTGTCCATCACCTCATTATCTTCATGCTGTAATGCAAAGTCCCCTCTCATCTTTTCTTCTCTTCCTCTTGACCCCCAGAAAACTACTGATCCATTTGCTTTCATTACAGATGATTTTGTAGTTTCCAGAGTTTTATATAAATGGAATTATATAGTGTATATTCTTTTTTTCTGTTGGGACTCTTTTTGCATAATTATTTAAAATTCCTCCTTTGTTTTGTGTGTATCAAAAGTCCATTTCTTTTTACTGTTGAGTAGTATTCCCTGGTAAGGCTTCCCTGGTGGCTCAGATGGTAAAGAACCTGCCTGCCAGTGCAGGAGACGTGGATTCAATCCCTGGGTCAGGAAGATCCCCTGGAGGAGGACATGACAACCCACCCCATTGTTCTTGCCTGGAGAATCCTACGGACAGAGGAGCCTAGAGGGCTACAGTCCATGGGGTCACAAAGAGTCAGACACGGCTTAGTGACTAAACAAAAATAGCCAAGTATTCCACGATATGTATTTACCACAATGTGTTTATCCATCCTCCTGTTGATAGATATTTAGGTAGCTTATAATGTTTGGCTGTTACAAATAAAGCTGTTGTGAACATTGCTCTACAGTTTGCTATATGGACATACACTTCGTTTTCTGTTAGTAAAATACCTAGGAGTGGAATGGCTGGATCATTTAAAATTTTGAGAAATTACCAAGCTGTTTAACAAAGTTTTACCATTCTACAGTCCCACCAGTAGAGCATGAGAGTTCCAGTTACCTGTACTCTCCTCTACCCGTGGAAATGTCAGACTCTTAATTTAAGCCATTCTGGTCTACCTACCATTTTAAAATGATACTAACAAGTTAAAGAATCTTTTCTTTTTGGTGGTGTAAATCTTCAAACTAGGGTAGTATTAGGCTAAAAATGTCAAAAGGATGGGCTTCCCTGGTGGCTCAGTGGTAAAGAATCTGCTAGAAACACAGAAGCCTTGGAGATGTGGGTTCAATCCCTGGAAAGATCCCCTGGACGAGGGCATGGCAGCCCACTCCAGTATTCTTGCCTGGAGGATCCCATGGACAGAGGAGCCTGGTGGTCTACAGTTCATGGGGTCCTGAACAGTAGGACAGGACTGAAGTAACTTAGTAAGCACATAGGCACGTTAAA
Source organism: Bos javanicus (assembly GCF_032452875.1). NCBI lineage: Eukaryota > Metazoa > Chordata > Mammalia > Artiodactyla > Bovidae > Bos > Bos javanicus. Next base: position 120,733,648 of record NC_083868.1, on the reverse strand, counting down.
AGGCTTTAGCCTTTTTTGATTTTAACAAATGATGCTAAAGCTGAAACTCCAGTACTTTGGCCACCTCATGCGAAGAGTTGACTCATTGGAAAAGACTCTGATGCTGGGAGGGATTGGGGGCAGGAGAAGAAGGGGACAACAGAGGATGAGATGGCTGGATGGCATCACTGACTCGATGGACAAGAGTCTGAGTGAACTCTAGGAGTTGGTGATGGACAGGGAGGCCTGGCGTGCTGCGATTCATGGGGTCTCAAAGAGTCGGATAGGACTGAGCGACTGAACTGAACTATATAACATATTCAATTTTTAAAACATTTGATAATGTCATGAACATTTTTATTTCACGGTTTTCTAATTAAAATGACAATTCCTACGTTAGAAAAAATGTTATTTGTAGGTCCTTTTTATGGCTTTCATGAAGTTTTATAATTTTCACATGCCGGTCTTGTGTATTTTTGGTATTCTAGTTTTAGTTACTCTGAAAGTTTTTTATTATTATAAATATAATTTTTTAAATAATATTTTACATATAATTTATTATACATTTAAAAATATAGTTGATTATTTTAGTTTCATTCAATCTCTTTGAAAAACCCATTTCTTTCAATAGTTTATCTATAGATTCACTTACATTTTCTACATAGGCAACCGTTTTTGTTGTAAATGACATTTTTTCCCATATAACCTCTGATTTATGTGGAAAATTCTGAAAGAGATGAGAATACCAGACCACCTGACCTGCCTCTTGAGAAACCTATATGCAGGTCAGGAAGCAACAGTTAGAACTGGACATGGAACAACAGACTGGTTCCCAATAGGAAAAGGAGTATGTCAAGGTATATTGTCACCCTGCTTATTTAACTTATCTGCAGAGTACATCATGCGAAACACTGGGCTGGAAGAAGCACAAGCTGGAATCAAGATTGCTGGGTAAGATATCAATAACCTCAGATATACAGATGACACCACCCTTACGGCAGAAAGTGAAGAGGAACTACAAAGCCTCTTGATGAAAGTGAAAGAGGAGAGTGAAAAAGTTGGCTTAAAGCTCAACATTCAGAAAACTAAGATCATAGCATCCGGTCCCATCACTTCATGTGAAGTAGATGGGGAAACAGTGTCAGACTTTATTTTTTTGGGCTCCAAAATCACTGCAGATGGTGACTGCAGCCATGAAATTAAAAGACGCTTACTCCATGGAAGGAAAGTTATGACCAACCTAGATAGCATATTCAAAAGCAGAGACATTACTTTGCCAACAAAGGTCCTTCTAGTCAAGGCTATGGTTTTTCCAGTGGTCATGTATGGATGTGAGAGTTGGACTTTGAAGAAAGCTGAGCACCGAAGAATTGATGCTTTTGAACTGTGGTATTGAAGAAGATTCTTGAGAGTCCCTTGTACTGCAAGGAGATCCAACCAGTCCATCCTAAGGAGATCAGTCCTGGATGTTCATTGGAAGGACTGATGCTAAAGCTGAAACTCCAATACTTTGGCCACTTCATGCGAAGAGTTGACTCATTGGAAAAGACTCTGATGCTGGGAGGGATTAGGGGCAGGAGGAGAAGGGGACGCCAGAGGATGAGATGGCTGGATGGCATCCCTGACTCGATGGACGTGAGTTTGGGTGAACTCCGGGAGTTGGTGATGGACAGGGAGGCCTGGCGTTCTGCAATTCATGGGGTCGCGAGGAGTTGGACATGACTAAGTGACTGAACTGAACTGAACCTCTTATTTCTCTGTAAGCAACCTAGATGTCCATCAGCAGATGAATGGATAAGAAATCTGTGGTACATATACACAATGGAGTATTACTCAGCCATTAAAAAGAATTCATTTGAATCAGTTCTAATGAGGTGGATGAAACTGGAGCCTATTATACAGAGTGAAGTAAGCCAGAAGGAAAAACACCAATACAGTATACTAACGCATATATATGGAATTTAGAAAGATGATAACAATAACCCTGTGTACGAGACAGCAAAAGAGACACTGATGTATGGAACAGTCTTATGGACTCTGTGGGAGAGGGAGAGGGTGGAAGATTTGGGAGAATGGCATTGAAACATGTAAAATATCATGTATGAACGAGATGCCAGTCCAGGTTCAATGCACGATACTGGATGCTTGGGGCTAGTGCACTGGGATGACCCAGAGGGATGGTATGGGGAGGGAGGAGAGTTCAGGATGGGGAGCACATGTATACCTGTGATGAATTCATTTTGATATTTGGCAAAACTAGTACAATTATGTAAAGTTTAAAAATAAAATAAAATTAAAAAAAATAGTATATTACACTGAACTTAAATGCATCTTTGAATGAACTGATCATTAAAGTTCTTTCCCTAGTGTTCATTTTGTATCAAACAGGCAGATGATATGGTGCCCTTTGAAGACATGAGAAGCCCTTTGTGCTATTTCTTGTTTGTGTAAACTTGAGCAAGTAATTGTTTAACTGAGTCTCAGTTTCCTCATATGAGAATAGGGATAATGAAAACATTTGCAAACAGTTTACTGAGATGCTGTTAAGAACAAATGAAAGATAATATGTGAAAGCAATTATTGTAAATTGATATGCAGAGATTAAATTATATGTCCATTATGGAGGAGTTATTGCATCTGTCTCTTTGGAATTGTTTTAAGGGAGCTATTTTATCCATAAATAACTGTCTAAATAGTCATATGCTTGTTACAAACTTCTCTTTTTATTTAGTGATTGATTTGAAGCCAATTAGAAGAAAATTTAGCTTGACAAATTAAATAATGAAAAAAATCATGTCAATTTGATGTTTCAGCAAAAAGGTGAACATTTTTGAAAAAGCAAATCACATTAACAAAAGTATTGTATAGGGGGGTGCTTTCGAGAAAGACTGCCTTGTCTTTATTTAGAAATTAGATCATATAAAAACCTAAAGTATCAAGTCTGGTCATTCTAAAAGATATAGCTTGAACACAATAATCATCATTACACTTACATTTTGGTAGTCTGTAGGAGGTCTACTCATGACTATGTATGGCATTTTAAAGTAATTTTTTTATAATGAAAAATGTATGTGAGAAATCTGAATGGTGACATACTCTAGCTAAATGAACCAGTTAACACTGAATTACTCATAAAACTGGCCATCATGAAATTGTTCTGATCTTTGAAGTAAAACTTGCATTCTGATCAATGAACATTCACTCTTGTTGATCAAAGGCAAACCAGTTATCAAAAGAAGAAAGAAAAACTAGATCAAAAGGTGAAAAACACATGGGAATAAACCAAAAGAAAATCTCTCTCATTCCTAGATCATTAGTTAATCATGTGTTTTTTAAAAAAAAACATATTTAAATATTTTAGTCATTGTAAGATACCGTGAATTATACTAGTTTTCACCCATTTAGACCCATGAACAGAATCTCTGGTGATCTATATATTAGACAATAATTTATAAATGTGACAAATAGAAAGCATACTTTGCAATTGTGGAAAAGAGGTAATCTTGCCACTCTGAATCTACCCAGAATTTATAATTTAGAGTATTTTCCAATTGCTATTATATGATCATGTAACATGGATGAAATAGTTGAGCATTAACTTTAAAATTTTGTCCATGACTCTAATGCCATGGTAGATACTATTCAAGCAAGCGGCACAGAGTTCTTACTTTGAGGGTGAAAAATCCTAACTTTTTCCTGAATTTGAGCTACTTCTGACCTGTTAAAAGTGGGTATGTAAAAGTGTGTTGTGGGAGTAGAAGAGGAGAGAGGGGAGATCTGGAAGATGTCCTGACCAGAAAGTCTTTGATCACAGAGAAGGGTATAGCTGCCAGCTGTGTTGCAGTAAGTCTAAGATATGGAGAATGTTGCGCTGTCATGGCTTGCATGTTGTCCTTCAAGACTTCTAGATTAATGGGTAGACTGGAGATAGTTGTTGAAGAATTTCATCTGGGGAGAACCTCAAACAGAGCATCTCTATAAGCGAACTATGGAATTTTGTACTGTTGTTGTTCAGTCGCTCTTTGTGACCCCATGGACGGCAGCATGCCAGGCTTCCCTGTCCTTCACTATCTCCCAGAGTTTGCTCACACTCATGTCCATTGAGTTGGTTATACCATCCAACCATCTCATCCTCTGTCACCCCCTTCTCCTCCTGCCCTCAAACTTTCTCAGCATCAGGGTCTTTTCCAGTGAATCAGCTCTTTTCCAGTGAGTTGGCTTTTCACGTTAGGTGGCCAAAATATTGGAGCTTCAGCCTGTATATCTTCAACCTTTTCTATCATTTCCCCCAATTTCTGTAACTCAACTTTTTTCAGTCTTTCATCTGCCTTATTTCTACCATTAATTGGCTTGCCATCTCTTTCTATAATGGCTTACCAATGCCAACTCTCACTACTTTGATGATGCCTGCACGGAGTTTGGTATTTTCTTTTCTACTCTGAATTCTCATCTCTGTCTCTGTGCCTGATTCATACAATCATGAATTCATAGTTCCTGAATCGTTTCAGTTTTGCTGAGTTAAATCCCCAGCTCATTTCAGTCATGGGTCAACCACCATCCTGTCTTAAATCATGCTAACATTTTGAAAATCTGATATCTTAAACTAACAAATCCCCTAATTGTAATGTCCTCGATTTCATATTTTTCACTCCCTCAACTTCTGCTACCATCCTACACCTCTAAAATTGTTCATCCCCTTCATTATGCCTTCTGATCGTTTGACTTCTTAGTTGTCTGTATATGTTTCCTGCTCTGTGTCTTCGTTTATGTCAGTCTTTCTGTGCAAAATACTATCCACCTATTGAAATACTCTTCAGCATCCAAAGATCATTCTGAGTGTTGTCTGCCTGAAGCATTCTCTGGTCTCTTTGGTTGCAATTACAAACCTTAACATTTATAAAGTGCTTTCTCCTATAATATTTTATTTTATGATCTCAACAATCTTGTGAGTTCTGCAGTTATTGCATCCATTTTACAGGTGGCAGACCTGGATCTATAGATGAGGTTTTACCCTTTGTTCAGTGCTCTTTCTGCTAACCTAGCCTGCCAGAAGCAAATCCTCAGAATTTGTTTGGTATATCATTTGCACCATTCAATAACACTTAACATATAGTGGCTTATTGTGTAGTTATTTTTATACATGTAAGAGCTCTTGTTTCTATTTTTTAAGTTCCAGATAATGTCTTAATTTCCTTTAGAGTCCCAAAGCGGCTGCCCCAGTGCCTTAAACATGGAAGATGCTCAATATATATTTGTTGAATAGATGAACAAATTAATTAAAGGACATTACAAAAGATAGAGTGTTGGAAGCCAGAGCCAAGATACAGGGCAGCATGCTTTTACAATAGTATTTTGTAAGTAAAACAATTGAGGCTTAAAGAGGGCAAAAGGTTTCTTGGGGTCACATCACAAATTAGGAACAGAATTAAAAAGAAAACGCAGAGGCCCTGAGGTTCCACTCTGCTGCTTAGTCACTGAATCTTTCTTCTTTTCAGCTTTCAGTCATGGCTCTCTCTCTAGACTGAAAGAAAGATTCACTTATGGAAAATGGTGCATATAGTGTGACGGGGAATGAGAGACTGGCCCCATGACATTTCCATACCCTTAACAAGATCAGCTGTGTTTAGCATCTTTCTTTATCAGTTTTGTCCACTTCATGATCTTTCAGGTTTAAATGTGCTCCTTACTTCCATTGATTCCCATAAATATGGGGATGTTATGAAGATTAGTGATGCAAGACACGTAATATCCTGCAAGGTCTACAGAAGAAAGGTATTACATAAATACAAAAACATGATTATTTCTGTCACTCACGACAAGACTAAGCTCACCAACACATAGTTCACAGGCTGCTGAGCCATCAGCACATGATATACATTTTTTTCTGTACGTGGATTAAAGTGGAAAAGATTTCCCTTGGGGGTATTTGGACCATTTATTCCAATTAAGTTTTATTTTTTCTGAGGGGGAAACAGTTAGTGGTGGCAGTGGTAGAGGGTTAGAAGTGAAATTAATTTCAGGTTAAAATATGAACAGAGTGCCAAGCAAGAAAACCAATATAAAGAAATAAATGCAAAATTAATACCAACTTGTAAAGAATGTGGACTTGTATGTCCCTTGCTTGCATTTCATGTGATACTGGGTTTATTCTAAAACAAAATACTATCAAATGCATTGAATTCAGTTGAACTTAGAAGAAGAACTTGAGTCTTCTGGTAGAGCTCTCTATAATCAATAGAGGCATGAAAAAATTTAGGTTTGGTTATAAGAAACATTATTTTATGGGAAATAGTTTTGTATGAAATCAATGTTATTATTTGATTTGTTGTGATTCGCACTTCTGAATCTGCAAGGAATGTAATTACATGACTTAGTGGTCAGATAATAGTATTAAGTGGTGGAAAACAGGGTTTATCATTTTCTAGTTTTGTTTCATGTACATATTAGTATTTTTTCTTATCCATAGTGGGAAAGGTGACCTTCTATAGTCTGATGACCTGGTTTGATGGCTCCATCAGGCAAATGACCTTAGAATTTACTGCCAAGAAGATTGCCTCAACATTAACTAAGAAAAGTGAAACTCATTATCTGACAAAGACATGCTCCTAAAATTAGAACAGTGACCACTAAATGTCTGAATATATCTGGTCCACATGGTCAATGATCTGGGCATGTATTTGCAGCTAACTAACTCTGGCATGTTCATGGGAAAGCTAAGCGGCTCAGAATCATCTAAAGCATTGGAAGTTTTATGGAGGTTTTTCTGTAGCCAATATGGGCAACTGGAAGAGTCTGCTTTGCACAGTTCCCAGGATGATAGTAAACTGCCACACTGTGAACTGTAGCCCACCAGGCTCCTCTGTCCATGGGATTCTCTAGGCAATCATACTGGAATGGGTTGCCGATCTCCCTCAAGGAATCTTCCTGAACCAGGGATTGAACCCATCTCTCTATCACTGGCAGGCAGGTTCTTCACCATTAATGTTACCTGGGAAGCCTGTGGGGTACTATAAGCTTTAATATAAACGAAAACATAGCCTTTGACTTTTCCAGCTTGCAAACTAGAATGCAAAAGAATTGCCACAGTGTATAATTAAATTTATAAAAAAATTAAAAGGACTTAAAGAAAATTTAAAATCTCTAGAATGTATTATGATAGTGACATTTTAAAACTTGAAACCATCCAAGATAATAATTTAAAGCTTTTATTTTTGAAACTGAGAATATTTCAGCAACATATTCTAATATGTGATTAACCTTGCATTCTAGTGTTCAGTTCTTTATACTGAGCTTTTTATCCACTGACAAATTCATCAGTGTTGTTCCATGAGCAACATATTATGAACAGGCATGGATATTGCATGGATATTGTAGCCTGCAGATTTTGTATATTTTTTTGGTTTATTAACCTTACTTCCTCTATTCAAAAAACATGTGGGAATGCAAGCAAGAGTGACATTATTTTAAAGGTAATTCTTGAATCTGCTCTTGTTTATATGAAAAGTGAGTTGTTTACAGACCCCAACCTAATTTTGACTATAGTATATCAAGCGAATTTCTATGCTGCTGCTGCTAAGTCACTTCAGTCGTGTCTGACTCTGTGCGACCCCATACACGGCAGCCCACCAGGCTCCCGCATCCCTGGGATTCTCCAGGCAAGAACAGTGGAGTGGGTTGCCATTTCCTTCTCCAATGCCTGAAAGTGAAAAGTGAAAGTGAAGTCGCTCAGGCGTGTCCGACTCCTAGCGAGCCCATGGACTGCAGCCTACCAGGCTCCTCCATCCATGGAATTTTCCAGGCAAGAGTACTGGAGTGGGTTGCCATTGCCTTCTCCCAATTTCTGTGCTACACAGGGTCAAAATTATTACATTTTAATTTTGCTCCAAATTCAAATTCTGAAGTAAAAATTCTTTATTACTATGAGAAATACTTGATCATTGTCTCTCTTATGGGGGCTTCCCTGGTGGCTCAGTGGTTAAGAATCTTCCTGACAATACAGGAGATGTGGGTTAGATCCCTGGGTTGGCAAGAAATGGTAACCTACTCCAGTATTCTTGCCTGAGAAGTCCCATGGATAGAGGAGCCTGTCGGGCTGCAGTCCATGGATTTGCCCAAGAGTTGGTTTGTGTGTGTATGTGTATGTGTCTGTGATAAGAGCACTTAAGATCTACTCTTAGGAAATTTCAAGTATAGCATATATTTTTTTAATATGTATAGTGTGTATATGTTATTCCCAAATACAATCTAATATTATTAAGCATAGTCACATTAGATCCCTAGAACTTATTCATTTTATAACTGACATTTTTGTGTCTTTTGATCAGTATCTCCCTATTTTCCCCACCTTCCAAACCATTATACTCTCTGGTTTTATGAATCTGATTTTTTGTAATATTTCATATATGTGATACCATACAGTATTTGTTTTACTCTGGCTAACTAACTTTACTTGGCATAATGTTCTGTGGGTTCATCTATCTTGTCACAAATGGTAGAATTTCCTTCTTTTGAATGCTAAATAATATTCATTGTGTGTCATATATCACATTTCTTTGTCTTTTCATCTGTTAATGGAATGTTGTTTCCATATTTTGGCTATTGTGATAAACAATAGCCAAATAAAATTTTGGCTATTGTGAAAGATATTGATTTCATTTTCTTTGGAGATATATATATATATATATATCTACACACATACACACACATATATACACACACACACATTTGTATATATATATATATATATATATATATATATATCTCTCTCCAATAGTGGCAATGGTGGATCATAAAAATGGAATTAAGCTATTTTTAATTTTTGAGGAACTACTATTTGTTTTCCACATGGCTTTACTAGTTAACATTCCCACCAACAGTGTACAAAGGTTCCCTTTTTCCCACACCCTCACCAACACTTATCTCTTATCTTTTTGATAGTAGCCATTTTACCCAGGTAAGGTTTTTGTAGTGTTCATGTAAGCCACTAGATCCAGGAATCTGTATTTTGATAAGCTCCTAGGATGATTCTTTGGAGGAGGAAGTGGCAACCCATTCCAATATTCTTGCCTAGAGAATTCCATGGACAGAGAAGCCTGGACCCTCACTCCATGGGGTCTCAAAGCGTCGGACACAACTTAGCAACTAAACAAAAACAGGGTGATTCTTATGGATCAAGGATGCATGGGAAACACTGAAATCAATGAGTTAATGCATATATAAATTATTCTCCTTTTAGCAGAAAAATAACTCCTATAATATTAAAATTAATATATTATTTTAAATTATTTTAAATATGAATTCACAGTTAACTCTAAATTTAGTATTTTGGACTCCATATTTAGCATTTTATAATTCAGAAAAGTCCGGAACCCTTTGAAAAGTCATAAAAGTTGAATCATTTTACTTACTTTCATTTAAAAAAAAATATATGTCGAAAGGTATAGTCCATATCTTTTGTGAAAGTGGATATTTTTATGATTATGCAAGATTCAGTTAAAAGAGTATATACTTTTTATACAATCCTTGGGGTGAAATATATCATTAATATATCATTTATATACAATATCACTAATATGATAATATATATATATAATATCATAAATATATCATTGTTCATTGTCTTGATGTTGACATCTATATGTTCAGAGTTAGTTGTCTTGATATTGACATCTATATGTTCAGAGTTAGTTGGCTGCAGGACCAGAATATTTGGTTTATATCCATGGATCATGCAGGGAGACTTCAACGCAGCTGCTGAAAAAAATAAATGCAAAACAAGGGAGAGACTACAATTGAGCTGGCTACTTAGAAAAGAAAAAGAAAAGAAAACCAGATTCAGTAATTTTCTCTGTCTTTAGCTTAAGGGTGCACCAAGTGTTTACAATTACTTGTTTGGCAAACTGGAGTTTTGCATATTTCTTATGGCTCAGGAGGCAAAACCATATGCTACTTATAATAATGGACTTTTTTAGGGCACAAAGTTATCATATTCATGTCACAGGAAATGTTTACATAGGAGCAAAATACTCTAGAATCAGAATAAATCAGTACATTTTGGAGTTCAAACTTCCATATGCTTCCTTGGCATAATAAAGAAGAATTCTGATGCTGTATAATACACTTTAATTAAAAACAAAACTTTTCTACAAATCATGGAAGTTCCCAAATAGTGCAGACAGATGTATCATTTTGCTGTATCATAAACATTTATCATTTTTAAGTGGAAAAAAGAATAGAAGCTATAATGAAGATGTTGTGTACTTTTTTCTCTCTGAAAATATCCATTTATTCTGATCAATTAAAATAGGATTTGCTGTGGATTTGATTTTGAGTTGTGCCATGTCAGGCTACATCAGGAGAAACTGAGCTATGTTGTCTAGGTGATACAGAGGTATCTAAAGCATTTAATTCTTTCAAAAATTATGAATTGGGGTTTTAGTTCTTAAGAATACATTGCTCATTTTTCATGTTGGCAAGCTTGTGTTCTTTAGGTTTCTTTTTACCATAAATATGATTTATACCAATAGCTGATGATTTTGCTATTATTTAAAAGCTTATTTCACAGTTATTTTGATGCTGTTCAATGAAGAAGGTTCAGCAGTAGTGCATATAACAAGATATTTTCAAAATAGGGTCCTGATTATGATAGGAAATAGTCAATATGTTTGTGAAAGAATTCCGTTTTATGTGAGTGATTTAATGTACATGCTGATTCTTTGTGGAAAAAACTCATTTGAATTACTCAGAGATACCCAGAGTAATGGAGTTAGTTATAATCATTTTTGCAAAATATACTCTTGCACAAAAGTTAAACAAATAATAAAATCAATGTTTCTTTTTAGAGATTTCAGCCTTACGTTACTAAAGGGACTGTTAAAGAAATAATTATTGAAATGCTTCGTTTGCAAATAAAGCATGATTGAGTTAAATCATCTGAACCTAGGATTTAGATTATCATCAGTTTTCCCAGACTGTTTAGATTAAAAAAACTCTTGGATTTTTTTTTTTTTCGTTTTGTAAAAGTAAGTAGTCGAGCTGCTAATTTTATTTAAAAAGGATAAGAATCTCTATTTAGATCCTTGTTTTTAATAATAATTGCAAATAAGGTAAAAAAATCAATATTTCATATACTACCACTCCCCCTCAATGATATCATGTTTTCAAATAGAAAATACAGGATTTCATACTGTATCTCCAAACGGTAGATGGAGGAGAGCACACAGCTTCCAGCTTCCAGGGTCTTATATTTTGAACTCAGTAGCAGTAAAACCATTTTCATGGTTGAAGGAGTACATAGACTTGAATCTGTTTTCAAGGTAGCTAAGACCAAACATAATATAAGGTTTTTTTTTTGTTGTTCTACACTTTGCATTGCACCTGGAAGTAAATAGCTAACTAGAATAGACTAATGATGTGCTCACTGTCGCCAAGAGCTGTGGAGTAAGTACCTCTCCCTGTCTGGGTTCTCCAGTGAACTCTTAAACCCTTGGCTTTTAATTCAGCAACACACTCTGAGGAGCATGTCCCCTGCTCTTTATTACATTCCAGGGGCAGCTCCATCAAACGGCATCACCATCGCTTAGCACAGCATTTACTCTCTCTAATAAAAAAACACTCCAGGTGCTATATTGAATGCATTATTACCAACAGAGGATTCCGAAATTTGGTTTATGCCCTCCTCTTGCAAGATTCAGGGCAGCCTGAGGTCCCAGATGTGCTTTATGAATGCCAACATGACAACTGAAAAAGATGGAGCTGGATGTACAAAGATGGTCAGCAGAGAGCAACGTTCCATATTGTTGGCTTAGGAAGCCATTTCAGGAGAAACAAAGACGGTTACTAAGCCTCTTTGTGAAAAAGGGTATCAAAGGCAAGATGGTTGATAAAGGGAAAAAGAGAGACAGTAATAGCGAGGGTGAGAGAGAAAGCAAGCCAGTGAGTGACAGAATACCAATAGGACCTACAGGATTGAGATAATTCCTTACATGTAGCAGTTACCTTCAAAAAGGACTGAGTACCTGATTCCATCCTAGAAAGAAGACCAAGCACTTAGTAATATATATAATTGAGGGATTCACAGTCCCTTCCAAGATTATTTAAGAAAATATTAAATATTTAAGAAAATATTTTAATATTAGCATAAAATAATCAAATCCTGGTAAAATGGACAGTATATAAATTTTCAATGATAAATATTTATCTCAAAAACAGAATTTTGTGCACAAAATGATTCTTTGAAGAAAAAGACTAAAATCTAACATGGTGCACAGTGATCTCTCACTTGCCTCCTCTTTGCCTCCTTTACCAGTCTCCTTTTTAAAATTCTCCTGTCTTCACATTTTTATGTTTCATTACTAGTAAATAGCCCTATTATTCTCCACACCTACTCATTTTTTCCCCATTTCTGTGGCTTTGCATGTCATCTCTTCTGCATTTGGAACTTCAGTTTCTTTTTTGTCTAACTCAGGCCTTATATTAAGGTTCAGATCAAGGGGTGCCTCCTCTGGGAAGCCTTCCTTTCTGTCCTCACTTCTACCATTAATACTCACTGCATTTCTCCATTGCATTATTATTGCATTTTTTTGGATGTTTTTCTTCTCAACCAGTCTCTCACTTGTTTACTTACAGAGACTGGACTGGATGTATCATAAAATTCCATGTTCCCAGAACTGAGTGCCTGTTCAGTAAATAATTTTGGAAAGAATGAATGACTGAAGTGACTTCAGTAACTTGTATACCTACTGTTAGGGAAAGTCAACTCAGATAATTTTATGAAAGGAAATGTTTTGAGTCCCAGGTTTGCAATACTTGTGGGCTTCAATTCAAAGCCTTTAACTGCTGGATAGGCAAAGCCAGGGTTAGAAATATACTCTTAGTAGATAGGAAAATATTGAAATGACTATTCTAACAGAACCGGAAATGTTTGTACATACTGCAGTGAGTCATTCAGAAACTGTGAATTGCATTTCAATTGATATCTCTTTCGAAATAAAGTAGCTTCTGTCATTCATTCACATATTTATTTTTGAGAAATTATAATAAGCCAACCCCTAGGTTAGGCTCTGTGGAAACAAGGCTGGATACAACACATGTTTTGTCTCTGAGGGTTCACAGTCTGGTCAGAGATAATACTATGGCTAGCAGACAATTCTATGGGGATGAAAGATTTTGAGTGATGAGAATTTAGCCTAGTACATGAAGAAAAATCCTCAAAGAGAAACAGACAACTTAAATCAAATCCTCAGACTAAAGCAGGGTGGGAGAAGATGGCAAGCTGAAAGTTCCCAGGAACCCTCAAGGTGGGCAAGAGTTCAGATTGGGTGATTTATTTTTCTGGGAAGGATTTTCATGGAAGAAAGGAAAGGAAAATGGTGAGAAAGACTGCTTGAGACAGATTATGGTAGTGGAGGTAGAAGGGTTACACCTTTGTTCCCTATAAGCTTCTGACACTGTCCTGAACTAAGCCTCAGTTTCCTCACCTGTAAAGTGGGTATGGAGGAAGGATGATGTAAAATCTCTAGGCAAAGTAAGAATCAGACAATAATGCAGTATTTAAATGAAAAGTGCAAGTCTTAGTTGCCCAGTCGTGTCCGACTTTTTGCGACCCCATGGACTCTAGCCTGCCAGGCTCCTTTGTGGGATTCTCTGGGCAAGAATACTGGAGTGGCTATCCACTCCAGTATTCTGCAGGGGATCTTTCCAATCCAGGGATCAAACCCAAGTCTCCTGTACTGCAGGCAGATTCTTGACTGTCTGAGTCACCAGTTTTTAACAAATTAAGACATTTTAGCTTACTTTTATGCAGAGACTATAAATACTTTGGAGGTTGTTGGCTCTGAATAAGGTGCCCCTGACAGAAGACCCTCTGAGGCCCCCACCCCAAGCAGTGCTGACTGAGCTCAAGAGCACAGCATGGCCTTCTCTTCTTGCATCTGTAGTTCGAGGCCTTAACCTCTTCTCATTATTTTAATGATGTTTTTATGTTGAATTTAACTGTAAATCACATTAACAGAGTTTTGACTGGTATGTCAGAGGGTTTAAAAACTGAGTCAAAGTCATTCTAAGAGCTAAAGAATTTGTCAGGTCTGACATGTTTAGTTGAGATAATCCATCCAAGTGTGGAGATGTCGGAGAGATGGGGCAGGATGGTGTCTAATTTGCTCAGGATTTGAGGAGTGTAAATGAACTCACAGTAGAGCTTCTGCTCCGTATTAGCAACAGTTCAAAGGATAACGCGTGGCTTTTGTCAAGGATAGTAAGCAAGGCTAAAATACCCCTATAAAGCAACTAATTGCATATTAAGTTCAAGTTATTTTCTGAAGAATATGGTCACACCATAACATGGCAAAATTTAGGAAGCATTAGTGAAATTCTGTGTGTCCCTTAGATTTCATTGACCTATAGCAGTGATGAAAGACAGACATTCATTTTTCTGTATTTGGAAATCATACCTTTAGAGGTCAGAAAACCCATTTGTGAGGTTTTTATTGTAAAACAGGTGTTTAAGCAAGAACAATGTAAAATATAAAAAATTATCTATTACTACTGGTAATATTTTGATATGTATAGTATTTTCATTCTTTTGAATAAATGCTATTAGTCAGGATATCTCAACTGCTGAAACAGATATCCTCTAAAATATCAGTGGCTTAACATGAGAGTTTATTTCTTACTCCAGAGGGCATTGCCAGCAGTGGGGGTAGCAGTGCAGGGGTGCTGTGCTCCATGCAGTTGTTCAGGGCAGTGCTGGCATGAAAGCCTGCTACTGGAGATTCCTACCCATTGACCTCCAGCCAGGGGAGAAAGGGAGAGGATAGCGAGACGTGTTTAAAATTTCAGACCAAAAATGGTGACCCACATTTCTGCTTACACAGAACAGTGTACCCAGCCTGGAGGGAAAGCAGGTTTGATGTATATATTATCTCTTTGCCATAGCAAATATGTATGTAAACATGCTCACATACTACTATACATTCGGTTTACTCTACATTCTATATGTACAATATTGTTGATTTATTTGGTCATTATGTCTTAACTTCTTTTTGTTATTTATATCATCGTTGTTTCATGGTACTGCAATTTATTTTTCTTATTAAACATTTTACTTATTACCAGTTTTCATGAGTGAGTGCAATATTCTATTAACATTCTTACACTTTTGCTTACTAGCCAAGTTTCTTTCTTAAAAAAATCTCCAGAAGTAAAATTGCTCTATCAAAATATATGTAATTAAAAAAAAAAGATTTTTGACACTTTACCAAATTTTCTCCAGAAATTTATATTCCTACCATCAATGAGTGTGCCAGTTGCTGACATTTTTCTCTAGAGCAGTGTGGCTTGTAGATGGAAACTGAAAATTGTACTTACAGTGTCCTTTTTATTTTGGTGTGAATTAAAGAATTAATTCTGGAGAAGGGAATGGCAATGCACTCCAGTATTCTTGCCTGGATAATTGCATGGACAGAGGAGACTGGGGGGCTACAGTTTATGGTATCGCAGAGAGTTGGACATGACTGAGTGTCCAACACACTAAAGAATCAATTATCGTGTACTTACTGAGCATCTTGACTGGCTTGTGCTATCGGGATCTCAAGAAAATTAAGTAGGGTTGTTTTTATCAGGAAACAGTACTCTACTCTATATATTTAACACAAAAATGGAGTTTTGGTTTCCTGCTTCTCCCTAATTCAGTGATGGATGCTTTGGGTTTTATTGCAGTTATTAAAAGAGGCAGGGAGAGTAAGGGTGTTTCTTAAAATTATGAAAGATGAGGCACTTATGCTATTTGTTGTTGTTCAGTCATTAAGTCGTGTCTGACTCTGTGACCCTGTGGACTGCAGCATGCCAGGCTTCCCTGTCCTTCACTATCTCCTGGAATTTGCACAAGTTTATGTCCATTGAGTTAACCATGCTATCTAACCGTCTCATCTTCTGCCAGCCCCCTTTTCTTTCTCTTTCAATCTTTCCCAACATCAGGGTCTTTTCCAATAAGTCAGCTCTTCCTATCAGATGGCCAAAGTATTGGAGCTTCAGCATTAACCCTTCTAATGAATATTCAGGGTTGATTTCCTTTAGGGTTGACTGGTTTTATCTCCTTGCAGTCCAAGGGACTCTCAGGAGTCTTCTTCAGAAATACAATTAGAAAGTATCAATTCTTCAGTGGTCAGCCTTCTTTATGGTCCAACTTTCACATCTGTACACAACTACTGAAAAAACCATAATTTTGACTATGCTATAATAAATTCAAATGAAAAAAATAAGGTATTGAACTTTATTCTTATTGTGATAATGAGTTCAAAATGATTTCTGAGTACAGATGGCCACAAGTCACAAAATTAGGTCAAGGCAACCCTAATAATCTAAGGAATGTCTAGAGAGGACCTCAG
This sequence comes from Bos javanicus, assembly GCF_032452875.1. Taxonomy (NCBI): domain Eukaryota; kingdom Metazoa; phylum Chordata; class Mammalia; order Artiodactyla; family Bovidae; genus Bos; species Bos javanicus. The sequence continues at coordinate 120,717,284 of NC_083868.1, read as the reverse complement.
AATCATGCCTCAGATTTGGCTTCATATATTTCTTGAAAAAATAGAATATGTAATTACATTACTGTTGTAATTAAGTTATGAATCCCCATGGCAAGTAGTAGCTACAGTTAAGGAGTTGGTAAAGAATCCACCTGCAATGCAGGAGACCCTGGTTTGATACCTGGGTCAGGAAGATCCCCTGGAGAAGGGATAAGCTACCCACGCCAGTATTTTTGGGATTACCTGCTGGCTCAGACTGTAAAAAATCTGACTGCAATGTGGGAGACCTGGGTTTGATCCCTGGGTTGGGAATATCCCTTGGAAAGGAGAATGGCTACCCACTCCAGTAGAACAGAGGAGCCTGGTGGCTCCAGTCCAAGAAGCTGCAAAGAGTCAGACAGCACTGAGTGACTTTCACTTTCTTTCACATAAGCTTTCTATTTTCTCATTATTCTGATGATAATTTTCTAAGTAGTTAATGATCATTATGTGCTAATTTTAAAATATAATGTTTGGATATACTCTAAAACCACATAGGTTGGTTTTATTTCAGTGATAACTCTATCTTTTCTTTCATTATTTAAAATTATATTGGATTTAACTTTTAAAATTATGGATTTCTCAGATTTAGATTTGTTGCTATGTTTCTGTGTGTATTAAATGGGAATAATTTATTATGAAATTCATTAATTATATTCTTGTTTGTTTTCCTATTACAAGATATATAAATTTTTAGTGAAAGTAAGACTGTGTCTCCCTGAGATGAAGTGTCTATAGAAATGCTACTTCCATGAAATGGAAATATGGGCCTTGTTATTAGATAGGCAAGTTGTAAGTATGTAGATATATACCTCTGTGATATATAAACATTTCTATGAACAGATAAATTGATACATGTTGTTAGAAATCTGAAAGTTTTCAAATAAATACTCTAGTTTCTAAATACTCAGAATGGTCCTAACAAGGTTAAAAGAATGATAGAGTAGTTTTCAAACTAATAGGCACATGATTTGGAGCTGAGATACTAGTTACAACTGTCCCTCCATACCTGTGGGGGTTTGGTTCCAGGAACCAACCTCTCAATAGATACCAACATCCGCAGATGCTTACGTCACTTAACGTAGAACAGTGTAGTATTTGCATGTCATCTGCACATATTCTTCCATGTTCTTTAGATCATCTCTAAATAACTTGTAATATCTAATACAATGTGAATGTTGTGTAAATAACTGAGAGCACATGGCAGGCTCAAGTTTTGCTTTTTGGAACTTTCTGGAATTTGTTTCCTGAATATTTTCTATCCTGAGTTGGAGAACCTGTGGGAACACAGGGCTAACTCTATAAATAACAACAGACAAATAAATCACAGGAAAAAGACATCCCATTCCTTATAAAATACCTAAGCCAAAATTCTCAATGCCTAAACTTGTCTCTCAACTGCTTGATAGCTTCAAAAACTCTTTTTTTAAACTTATACTCACCTGAGGCCATTGACTCAACTAATTTATGGAGCACACATTGCATGTGAGATATGTAATCAGTTTTCTTAGCCCTTCATAATCCACTGGAGAAGACAAATAGAGAACCACAATTCAAAATGATATGTTATCTCATAGAAGGAAGTCCTGGGTTCTCTGAGGCTGAATCTAGAATAGCCAAAAGGACTTCTTGAAGAAGTTTGGGTTTCTCTTGTGGCTAGGTGGTAAAGAAAACGCTGGCCATTGCAAGAAATGCAAGAGATGTGGGTTTGACGCCTGGATCGAGAAGATCCCCTGGAGTAGGAAATGGCAACCCACTCCAGTATTCTTGCCTGGAGAATCTCATGGACAGAGGAGCCTGGCAGGCCACAGTCCATGGTTCGCAAAGAGATGTACATAATTTAGCGACTGAACAACAACAAAAGGCTCTTCTGACCATTTGAAGACAAAGACATCCAGCTATTCAAGTTTCTGATTAAGGACTTTAAAAAGTATCTGAAGGTAGTCTGTAATGAACCAAAGTGGTCCATGTAGCTTATCATCTTTTGGCTTCAATTATTATTGATGTTACTACTCCAGACAATCCTATTTGCAAATCTTATTAAAGTGTATACATCCTAACTTAGGAAAACTGTATACTGTGTAAATATTAATGATTATGATGATGTGTGAGAATCATCAACATTTAATTGTTTATAGTCAATCATTTATAATTTTACAAGTGATCACAATTAGGTCCAAATAGACTTAAAACTGCTCAGGTCAAGGGGGATTTTAAGGACTTGAATTGGACTGAGAGAACATCAAAAAGGACCAGAGAATCTGCAGCTTAGGGTTGGAGTTGCCTGAGGTCAGGAGACGGGAGGGTCTCTGTAAAGGGCTCCCAACAGCTGGGTTGTAAAAGGTACAGTTGGAGCAGTTGGAAGGGAGACTGGGAAGGCCTGAAACTGCAGAAGAATGAGGGTGAAATGAGATGTGATTTGCTCAGGACAATAAAAGAAAGGCAGGAACAGCTGCAGGGTTTGGATCTGAGATGCACGGCAAACTCAGTTTGCAGGCAAGGCTTAAACAAACGGCAATGGGAAATGTGTATATATGTATATATATATCTGAAGACACAGAAAACAAATGCTTAGGAAAAACTACCATACTTAGAAAGTTCTGAGTAATGCACTGGAAGAATGAGGATTAAAAGCCAGAGAGAATTGAATTGACAGTTTTTTTTTTTTTAATTTTAATTTTTTAACACCAAAAAAATGTTGTATTGGTATGACAGGTATTTTGATTATGCTTTCATGTTAGTAATATTCTGTAAAAACCATGCTAAGAAATACTTAGAACTCTACCCTGGCCACCAAAATGTTCTAAGTGAATTTGGTATATTGTAAGTTCTTAATTGGGGCATTTAAAACATTCTCCAGTCTATTGATACTTGGACTAATAGGAAATCAATTTAACTTGCTCTACAGTAGTTTAAAAATATTAAAACATTTCTGTAATTTTGAGATATTTTTCATCATCATTTTAATAGGTACAGTAGTCAATTAATTTTTTACTTCATTATTAACAATGAGCTTTTATGAAATTGCTGCTTGGTGTGAGAACTGTTTTCTATCTCTGGGTCATTAGATTTGCTGATTTGAATTTAAAGGGAAAATAATATTAATCCTCCCAAATATCTTCAAATTATGTAGCATTGCCATATTTTTTCTCTTCTTTTTTTCACTTCATAATATAGTCTGGCAAAAAGTAAGTGTGATCTTAATTGTTAGACTTGTTTATTCCAGGGAGGAACCAATGGAGCACTTACAGTAATTAACATATTTTCTTTGGTCTTCTCATTTTGTTAATGATATCTTATTGAAGGATGTGCAGTAATTACTGCCCACTGAGGTACATACGCTGAAACAAATTAATGGCCAATGACCAATAATGATTACACTTGTAATTACCTATTGTGAAGTATAAGCAGAAAAAAAAAATGACATTAAAAACAATGTTCTCTGAAGCTAAAATTAAACTGTATTGTTAAACTGTCCTCAAAATCACATTAACAACTCAACAGAGAAATGATATTTCATGACTTTATCATTATCCCCACCAGTTTCATGTAAGTTACAAGAGACTTTTTTTTTTTTTTTTTTGCTGTTTTACATCCTGAAGAATAGTACATGTGTTTATTTTTAGGTATGATTTTGGGGTATTTGTGGCACATTTATCTTAACATGGGCAGCATAATTTTCAGTGATTTCAAAAAGTTAAAATATTTTTTTTATGCCAGAAAGCAATATTTCCTTCTTCATTCTCCAGGAGATTTTCTTTTTCTTCCCAGTGACTTCTTTATACCTACCTATGCTTAAGAAATTCTGGGTCACTTGGCACTTTTAGCAAGATCAATACTTTTAATGCTCAAACTTCATTTATCTCATTGATTTATCAAAATAAACAGTACTTTTCCTGTAATGCTGCCCACTGTAACTTGGGATAGAGGGTGGTGATAAACATTCACACAATTCCCATATGATACAATTTGATTTTGTAAAGTTGAGTGGTTTGAAACTCCTTTTTCTTTAGACTGCCAACAACTTCAGCAATCTACTTTATACATGTGGAAAAAATAATGAATTTTAACTAAGGGTTAGCATAATACAGTATTGCGGTTCTTCAGACTGAAGTAGAGGAGATCAAGGAACTGTGTCACTAATGAGCTGGCAAGTCACTTATTGTCTCTGGGCCTTGATTATTTGACTTGAGTAATGGGAGCTTTGTATTAGATCCTCTGCAAGGTCACTTATAGGTGTTGATGTGCTATGGTAAGCTTTGTGATAAGGATCATAGGAGACTGGGAATTCTCTCTCTTATCTCTGGTTACATAGTTGTGTGGAAACATTAAAATTTTTAGATCATTTTTATTATTTGTAGTTCAGTTAACAAGTCAGATTTGTTTTAACCTTTGATTCTCAGTCCTTATCAAATACTTGGACATTGAACAGAATAATAAATTCTTGTTTACCTGTGTAGGAAAAATGACACTAACATCTAAACTTGGATAACTTGAAATGTATACATTTTCAAATAAACTTTAAAAATAATATTTAGGATGATATAATTTTTAGTTAAAATACTTAGTAAAGTGTAATGATTTTATTTATTATAGTATCTTGTTCCTAATGAGAATTTGAGTTCCTGCAGGATCAGAATTACGTTTTTATGTATTTTCATACCTGTTAGCACATGTTAGTGTTCAAAAGATATTTGTTGAAAGAAGAAAAAAACATGGCTGTCAATATATCTTTGTTTTGGGACATTCTGTCTGTTGCTGTGTCGTTTTAAACAGTTTTCAGGGTAAAATGTCTTTTCTCCCTCAAATAGGAAGTTGACTTTCTTTGTGGCAACTTAAATGTTCTACAGTGAAACAATTAAGCTTGGTTCTTTGAGTTCAGGTTTATTATTTGGATATGGATATTACAATAGAATTATGATCTCAGTGTTATGAGTTGAATATCACATCCAAATTACTTTTTTACATATGAGGAAATTGGGCATAATGAGGATGGAAATTGCTAGATTATTATCTAAAAGCTCTGCCCCAGAGTCTTTAGTCTATCTATTAAAGCTTATTAATGTCTTCTTTAGGATCCACTTGCAAAAGATGAGAAAAGTTATCCAGCTGTAAGATTTTTCAGGACCTCGTACTGCTTTTAATTTTTCCTTTCAGTTCATGGGAACTGGTCTTATACGCCTGGTTGAACTTGGTTTAGAATTTTGACAGTTTTTTATTTGCGTCCCATTTGGATGTTTTTCAAAATGTCCAGACTATTCACATTACATCTGAATAAGCACTACCTAATGGCTTAATTCAAATTGTCTGACATATCTCTAATTAGTATTATTAATGCTTACAGATTATTCTTAATAAAATAAATCTTTCTGGTTTAATTTTAAAACAAAAATTATAACAGAAAAAATTTAAATAAATATAATGTGGAAATTATCATAAGTTTTACAGAAAACTTTGTTTAAAAAAACTAGCTTTGATAGAAAACTCTTTGTTGGGGTAAAATGAGAAACTACAGAGTAGGAAAATAACTGACTTATGATACAATGCCCACTCTTATCTATTAATATGTTTGGACTTAGCAACATTGGCAAACTGAAGGTTATAGAGATGTATATAGAGAATCCTTAGCTAGTCTTGCTATCTTAGTAATTACCAGTAAATTTTAATTATGTCCAAATACAGTATATGCCTCACATTTGTATTTTGGCAATTTAAAAAAAGGCAGTTCGCTAAAATATTTAGATTTTTTTCTAGTTCCAACTTAATGGTGAATGAAAAACAACAGTTTCTGAGAAAATTATTATTTAAAAGAGTGGAAAAATAAAATACTCATTGTATGGCTCTATGTTTCTAGCCACAAAATCATAATATGCTTTTGTTTATTTTGCTCAGTGTCATTTAAAAAAGTTATTTAAAAAGTAAATAAGGCAAGAACCTGAAATTTATTTGATTTTATAAGGCATGACTTTAAAAACGGGAGGTTACAGGCTCTTGTACTATGGGCTTGTCTCTCCAGCTAAGCTGCTTCATGATCTTCGGCTAGCATATTTATCATTCAGAGGCTCTTTTTCCTCATCTGACATTCTAATCTTTCCTTGTCTTGAGCAGCACTAAAGTCCTTTCGGAAACCTTTTGCCATGTGTATATTGATACTTACGGTTTTAGTTTATATATAATTTAGTTTGCATTTAGTTTGTATATATATATATATGATATATAGCATTACAAATCCTCTTAAAATTTATATGACTATCATTTTTCAAATATATATGTATTCATACCTTGCATAATAAAGAAAAATAATGCAAAGAAACAAATTGTTTTCCTTATTTTGTTCATATATTTAAAATCATTCCTACCACATCATTTTTTTTCAGTGATGTGTGTGTTGGAATTATGGTCATTGGGATATCACATTCATTATTTTTTTTGGAAACATTTCAACATCTCTATTCAAGGACTGATGGGATCGTGTTTACAGAGGCTTTTCAAGGCATCTGTTCTTAGCCACAGCTGAGAATGGGGCCCACCATGCAGACGGGAAGGATCCACCTAGAATTTGTTGAATTAAGTCCTTGCACCTGGATATAATTGTTGTGCCGCTGTGCTGGGGTTTTCTTAAGCTACTGGTAAAACAAATTAGCTCAATTTAAACTGGCATCCAGTAGAGAAGCAACAACTCACCTCATATAATGTTTTTCAAATAATTATTTTTGTATTGCCAGTTTTATCTCATGAATATTTTCCTGGGGGCTGAGTGAGAAAAAAATGAAGCTAAATCAGAGTCGTGATAAAAATTCTACTAATGTTGTAGGCTTTGGTATCATGGCAATATAATTAAGATATGGGTAAATATGAGATTGTAACTTCAGTTCAGCTGGATTTTTCCCTCACTACACAAAACATAAATTCAGATATTTAGTTGTGATGTAGAGTTTAAGAAATATTCTCACATCCATATGCAAGTTTCATAAACCATTGCCATATTTGCTGGGCCTTAATGACAATTTTTTCTAGATAGAGAAGATGCATGTGAGAATCGTGATAAACAAGAGACAAGATTAATTTGTGTTTGTCAGTAGAAGTCACGAAACTCATTTGGTTATGCATTCTTGAGTCATTTATACTTGGCAACCAATTTCACAAGTTTTCTACAAATTTAATAAATTCAGTACTTAAATGGCTGATAAGAATGTGGTTTGTGTCAGTAGATCTATGAGACTGATACATGCATGTATTTCTGTGTGCAGTTCATGGGCACCAGTTAGGGGTCAGGCAGCATTCTCAGCACTGAGAACACAGCAGGGAAGTGTGAGAAGTGCTACCTTCCTGAAGTTTACCTTCTAGTTTGGGAGACAGATCCTTAATCCCCCTCCAAAAAAGAAAGAAAAAGAAGGAAGTTTAGAATATAATTTCATTTAGTATTATTAAATTCTATGAAGAATGTAATGGGGGTTAATTATAGAGTACCAAAAATGCTCAGTTAGGTTGTCTGAGAAAGTTTTCTCAGAGAAAGATTTCTTTGAGAAAATTTTTGTGTTGCTATGTATCAATACATATATTGATTTAGGGCAGAAGGAGAGGAGGGCATCCAAGGATGAGATGGGTAGATGGCATCACTGATGCAGTGAACATGAAGTTTGGTTAACTCTGGGAGATGGTGGGGGACAGGGAGGCCTGGCATGCTGCAGTCCATGGGGTCGCAAAGAGTTGGACATGACTGGTGACTGAACAACAACATATGTATCAATAAGCACATAGACTAGCTAATTACTATACATATTTATTTCTTAATATCCCTTCCAGTGTCTTACACAATGTCTAGCATAAGATGGGAGAAAAATACTCCATTTGATTTGAGATGGAAGGCATCTAGCATTTAAAAGTCTGTGTACATGTGTGGGCTTCCCAGGTAGCTCAGTGGTAAAGAATCTACCTGTCAATACAGTCCATGGGGTCCCAAAAGAGTCAGGCCTGACTTAGCGACTAAACAGCAACAGCAGCAGCAGCGATGCACAAGTGTAGCTACTTAGATACGTGTGTGCTAAGTTGCTTCAGTTGTGTCTCTTTGCAACCTTCTCTCTCCTTGGGACTCTCCAGGCAAGATTACTGGCATGGATTGCCATGCCCTCCTCCAGGGCATCTTCCCGACCCAGGGATCGAACCTATATCTCTTACATCTCCTGTAATAGCAGGCAGGTTCTTTACCACTAGTGCTGCCTGGGAAGCCCAGCTATATAGATATAGATATCTTCCAAGTGTAACATACGGAACACAAAAGATCAATGTTATATATGATTTATTACAAAGGTTTGAATGTAAACCCTTACAGAGCCTTTCTTAACTTTTTTTCTTCAACACTGTCTCTTTTTCCCCATCACAATCAGTTCAGTTCAGTTGCTCAGTCATGTCCGACTCTTTGTGACCCCATGGACTAAAGCACGCCAGGCTTCCCTGTCTATCACCAACTCCTGGAGCTTGCTCAAACTCATGTCCATTCAGTCGGTGATGCCATCCAACCATCTCATCCTCTGTTGTCCCCTTCTCCTCCTGCCTTCAATTTTTCCAAGCATCAGGGTCGTTTTATCAGTGAGTCAGTTCTTCACATCAAGTGGCTAAAGTATTGGAATTTCAGCTTCAGCATCAGTCCTTCCAATGAATATTCAGGACTGATTTCCTTTAGGATTGACTGATTGGATCTGTTTGCAGTCCAAGAGACTCTCAAGACTCCAACACCACATTTCAAAAACATCAATTCTTAGGCACTCTGCTTTCTTTATGGTCCAACTCTCACATCCATACATGACTACTGCAAAAACCATAGTTTTAACTAGATGGACATTTGTTGGCAAAGTAATGCAAAGTAAAACATTTTAATATGCTGTCTAGATTTTCTTCAAAGGAGCAAGTGTCTTTTAATTTCTTGGCTGCAGTCACCATTTGTAGTGATTTTGGAGCCCCACAAAATTAAATCTTTCACTGTTTCCATGGTTTCCCCTTCTATTTGCCATGAAGTGATGGGGCCAGATGCTATGCTCTTAGTTTTTTGAATGTTGAGTTTTAAGGCAGCTTTTTTCACTCTCCTCTTTGACTTTCATCAAGAGGCTCTTAAGTTCTTCACTTTCTGCCATAAGGGTGGTGTCATCTGCATATCTGAGGTTATTGATAGTTCTCCTGGCAATCTTCATCCAGTGCAGCATTTCGCATGATGTACTGTGCCATATAAGTTAAATAAACAGGGTGACAATATAGAGCCTTGACCTTCTCCTTTCCTGATTTGGAACCAGTCTGCTGTTCCATTTCTGATTCTAACTGTTGCTTCTTGACCTGCATACAGATTTCTCAGGAGGCAGGTCAGGTGGTCTGGTAATCCCATCTCTTTAAGAATTTTCCACAGTTTGTTGTGATCCACATAGTCAAAGGCTTTAGCATAGTCAATAAAGCAGAAGTAGATGCTTTTCTGTAACTCTCTTACTTTCTATGATCCAACTGATGTTGGCAATTTGGTCTCTGGTTCCTCTGACTTTTCTAGATCCATCTTGAACATCTGGAAATTCTCAGTTCATGTACTGTTGAAGACTGGCTTGGAGAATTTTGAGCATTACTTTACTAGTGTGTGAGATGAGTACAATTGTGCGGTAGTTTGAGCATTCTTTGGCATTGCCTTTCTTTGGGATTGGAATGAAAACTTTTTCCAGTCCTGTGGCCACTGCTGAGTTTTCCAAATTTGCTGGCATATTGAGTGCAGCACTTTCACAGCATCATCTTTTAAGATTTGAAATAGCTGAACTGGAATTTCATCACCTCCACTAGCTTTGTTCACAGTGATGTTTCCTAAGACCCACTTGACTTTGCATTCCAGGATGTCTGGCTCTAGGTGAGTGATCACACCATCATGATTATCTGGGTCATGAAGATCTTTTTTGAATAGTTTTTCTGTGTATTCTTGCTACCTCTTCTTAATATCTTCCGGTTCAGTTAGGTCCATACCATTTCTGTCCTTTATCGAGCCCATCTTTGCATGAAATGTTCCCTTGGTATCTAGAATTTTCTTGAAGAGGTCTCTAGTCTTTCCCATTCTGTTGTTTCCCTCTATTTCTTTGCATTTATCTCTGAGGAAGGCTTTCTTATCTCTCCTTGCTATTCTTTGGAACTCTACATTTAGATGGGTATATCTTTCCTTTTCTCCTTTGCCTTTAGTTTCTCTTTTCTCAGCTATTTGTAAGGCCTCCTCAGACAACCATTTTGCCTTTTTGCATTTCTTTTTCTTGGGAAAGATCTTGATCCCTGCCTCCTGTACAATGTCACGAACCTCCATTCATAGTTCTTCAAGCACTCTGTCAGATCTAATCCCTTGAATCTACTGGTCACTTCTACTGTATAATCACAAGGGATTAGATTTAGGTCATACCTGAATGGTCTAGTGGTTTTCCATACTTTCTTCAATTTAAGTCTGAATTTTGCAATAAAGGGTTCATGATCTGAGCCACAGTCAGCTCCCGGTCTTGTTTTTGCTGACTGTATAGAGCTTGTCCATCTTTGGCTGCAAAGAATACAATCAAGCTGATTTCAGCATTGACCAGCTGGTGATGTCCATGTGTAGAGCCATCTCTCGTTTTGTTGGAAGAGGGTGTTTGCTGTGACCAATGCGTTCTCTTGGCAAAACTCTGTTAGCCTTTGCCCTGCTTCATTTTGTACTCCAAGGACAAATATGCCCATTACTCCAGGTGTCTCTTGACTTCTTACTTTGGCGTTTCTGTCCCTGGAATGGATATCTTTTTTTTGGGTGTAAGCTCTGAGAGTTTGTGATGGACAGGGAAGCCTGGTGTGCTGCAGTCCATGGGGTCACAAAGAGTCGGACACGACTGAGAGACTGAACTGAACTGAACTAGAAAGTCTTGTAGGTCTTCATAGAATCATTCAACTTCAGCTTCTTTGGCATTAGTGGTTAGGGCATAGACTTGGATTACTGTCTACTTGGATCACATTATGTCTACTACTGTGGGTAAGAGTCCCTTAGAAGAAATGGAGCAGCCCTCATAGTCAACAAGAATCTGAAATATAGTAAGTACTTGGGTGCAATTTCAAAAATGACACAATGATCTCTGTTCGTTTACAAACAACCATTCAGTATCACAGTAATCCAAGTCTATGCCCCAACCACTAATGCTGAAGAAGCTGAAGTTGAACAGTTCTGTGACGACCTGTCATAATAACTTGTATCTATTTCTTTTCTAGCACACTTCACCCCACAATGCTGTTAGTTGTATACCAATGTCTTTTCTTTCATAATTTTACTCCTTCGTACAGATTTTCCTTCTTATACCTTTTTATTTCCAGGGCCTTACACCACATCTGAAAACAAGTGCAATGTGTTTTATTTTAAAAGTTTAATAAAGAGATTTCAGTTAACATGCTCAGAGCTGATTCCATAGGAAAATTTCACTGACTTATTGATGATCTGAATGTAAAATTTTGTAAGTGGCAGAGCTGAATTCCAAATTCTAGCAACCCAGCTAGCTGACCTGTGCTTATTATTGGCACCAGACTTTATAGCCGAGTTTGATTAATAGTGACAATACTACTGCTGCTGATGGAAATAGCAGCTAATTATTTAGCCCTTTATAATGTCAGATATTGGACACTCCATCCATACTTTGTCCTCTAAAATCCTGACTCTGAACCTATGAAGCAGGTGTCATTGTCCTACTCTGCAGATAAGTAATTAAAACTCAGAGAAAATGAAAAACTGCCTCAAATAACAAGCTAATCATATATTAAAATAGATAATAATAATAATGTGTATTTCAAGTTATATTTATGAAATGTATGATGTATAATACAAATAATATAAAGTTTCAAATAAAAATTTTATAAATTGGCTGCCATATATATATGTACATATATATATATGTTTGTGTTGTTACATGGAAGTGGGATAATCTTTCCAATGCTTGGTGAGGAAAGCATGTGAAGGGGCAGGGATATGTATTTTGGTAGAGTTTGGGGTGGTAAATATATGTGTGTGTGTTTACATATATGCTAATCATATGCATAGATATTTGCCTAGTTTGATACTATTAGTTTTGAACTGACCTGTTATGATGCAATGTCTCCATCCTACAAAATGAAGTTTGGAAAATAAGGCCATTTTATATTTGTCTCTATACAGTACAGTGTCAGTTCAGTTCAGTCGCTCAGTCGTGTCTGACTGTTTGCGACCCCATGAATTGCAGCACACCAGGCCTCCCTGTCCATCACCAACTCCTGGAGTTCACTCAGACTCATGTCCATCGAGTCGGTGATGCCATCCAGCCATCTCATCCTCTGGCGTCCCCTTCTCCTCCTGCCCCCAATCCCTCCCAGCATCAGTCTTTTCCAGTGAGTCAACTCTTTGCATAAGGTGGCCAAAGTACTGGAGTTTCAGCTTTAGCATAAGTCCTTCCAATGAACACCCAGGACTGATCTCCTTTAGGATGGACTGATTGGATCTCCTTGCAGCCCAAGGGACTCTCAAGAATCTTCTCCAACACCATAGTTCAAAAGCATCAGTTCTTCAGCCCTCAGCCTTCTTCACAGTCCAACTGTTGCATCCATACACGACCACTGGAAAAACCACAGCCTTGACTAGACAGACCTTTGTTGGCAAAGTAATGTCTCTGCTTTTGAATATGCTATCTAGGTTGGTCAAAACTTTCCTTCCAAGGAGTAAGCGTCTTTTAATTTCATGGCTGCAGTCACCATCTGCAGTGATTTTGGAGCCCCCAGAAATAAAGTCTGACACTGTTTCCACTGTTTCTCCATCTGTTCCCCATGAAGTGATGGGACCAGATGCTATGATCTTAGTTTTCTGAATGTTGAGTTTTAAGCCAACTTTTTCACTCTCTTCTTTCACTTTCATCAAGAGGCTTTTTAGTTCCTCTTCACTTTCTGCCATAATGGTGGTGTCATCTGCATATCTGAGGTTATTAATATTTCTCCCGGCAATCTTGATTCCAGCTTGTGTTTCTTCCAGTCCAGCGTTTCTCATGATGTACTCTGCATATAAGTTAAATAAGCAGGGTGACAATATACAGCCTTGACATACTCCTTTTCCTATTTGGAACCAGTTCCATGTCCAGTTCTAACTGTTGCTTCCTGACCTGCATACAGATTTCTCAAGAGGCAGGTCAGGTGGTCTGGTATTCCCATCTCTTTCAGGGAATGAAATGGATGAATTTAACTCAGATGACCATTATATCTACTACTGTGGGCAGGAATACCTTAGAACAAATGGGAGTAGCTATCATGGTCAACAAAAGAGTCCAAAATGCAGTACCTGGATGCAATCTCAAAAATGACAGAATGATCTCTGTTCGTTTCAAAGGCAAACCATTCAATATCACAGTAATCCAAGTCTATGCCCCAACCAGTAATGCTGAAGAAGCTGAAGTTGAACAATTCTATGAAGACCTACAAGACCTTTTAGAACTAACCAAAAAGATGTCCTTTTCATTATAGGGGACTGGATGCAAAAGTAGGAAGTCAAGAAACACCTGGGGTAAAGGCAAATTGGGCCTTGGAATATGTAATGAAGGAGGGCAAAGGTTAATAGAGTTTGGCCAAGAGAACGCACTGGTCATAGCAAATACCCTCTTCCAACAACACAAGAGAAGACTACACGTGGACATCACCAGATGGTCAACACCGAAATCAGATTATTATATTCTTTGCAGCCAAAGATGGAGAAGCTCTGTACAGTCAGCAAAAACAAGACCGGGAGCTGACTGTGGCTCAGATCATGAACTCCTTATTGCCAAATTCAGACTTAAATTGAAGAAAGTGGGGAAAACCACTAGACCATTGAGGTATGACCTAAATCAAATTCCTTGTGATTATACAGTGGAAGTGAGAAATAGATTTAAGGGACTAGATCTGATAGAGTGCCTGATGAACTATGGTCGGAGGTTTGTGACATTGTACAGGAGACAGGGATCAAGACCATCCCTATGGAAAATAAATGCAAAAAAGCAAAATGGCTGTCTGAGGAGACCATACAAATAGCTGTGAAAAGAAGAGAAGTGAAAAGCAAAGGAGAAAAAAAAGATATAAGCATCTGAATGCAGAGTTCCAAAGAATAGCAAGGAGAGATACAAAAGCCTTCCTCAGCGATCAATGCAAAGAAAAGAGGAAAACAACAGAATGGGAAAGACTAGAGACCTCTTCAAGAAAATTAGAGATACCAAGGGAACATTTCATGCAAAGATGGGCTCGATAAAGGACAGAAATGGTATAGACCTAACAGAAGCAGAAGATATTAAGAACAGATGGCAAGAATACACAGAACTGTACAAAAAGATCTTCACAACCCAGATAATCACAATGGTGTGATCACTGACCTAGAGCCAGAAACCCTGGAATGTGAAGTCAAGTGGGCCTTAGAAAGCATCACTATGAACAAAGCTAGTGGAGGTGATGGAATTCCAGTTGAGCTATTTCAAATCTTGAAAGATGATGCTGTGAAAGTGCTGCACTCAATATGCCAGCAAATTTGGAAAACTGCAGTGGCTGCAGGACTGGAAAAGGTCAGTTTTCATTCCAATCCCAAAGAAAGGCAATGCCAAAGAATGCTCAAACTACCACACAATTGTACTCATCTCACACACTAGTAAAGTAATGCTCAAAATTCTCCAAGCCAGGCTTCAGAAATACGTGAACCGTGAATTTCCAGATATTCAAGCTGGTTTTAGAAAAGGCAGAGGAACCAGAGATCAAATTGTCAACATCCGCTGGATCAAGGAAAAAGCAAGATAGTTCCAGAAAAACATCTATTTCTGCTTTATTGACTAGGCCAAAGCCTTTGACTGTGTGGATTATAGTACAGTGTAGGCACCTACTAAATGTTTGTTTCAAAAATGAAATATTGTAGCAATGCTATCACTAAGGTGATTCATGGAATAGAAGCACTTAAGATTTCTACTCCCATTAGCTTTAAAAACTAATTTCAACAGTATTGGAAAACACTTAATTGTCTGTTATTTTTTATTATAAACTTTTAATAAAAGCCCATGGAACTTTTTTATTACAGTAATTAATCTATTTCAGTATTATGGTTCTGAGTTAGGCAATATGGTATGGAAATTCAAAACTTGAGAAAATGACATACATGTAGAGAAATCTAGCAATAGTTTTTTTTTCTTAAAATCTAACATTGGCATGTGATCAACAAAGTAGTTATTGTTATTTAGTCACTCAGCCATGTCCAACTCTTTGTGACCCTATGGATTGCAGCATGCCACGCTTCCCCATTCTTCACCATCTGGAGTTCTCTCAGACTCATGTCCATTGAGTCAGTGATGCCATCCAACACCTCATCCTCTGTTGTCCCCTTGTCCACCTTCCTTCAATCATTCCCAGCGTCAGGGTCTTTTCCAGTGAGTCAGCTCTTTGCATTAGGTGGCCTAAGCAGTTAAATGAGGTGTTTTATAAACTTGATGCTTATGGTCATGGATATCCATACATTTATATATATTAACTTAGCAGTCATAATATTGACTAACATATGTGTGTTGTTTTTTTTTAAAACAGTACTTAAAAAAATTTTTATTTATTTTTGACTGTGTTGCGTCTTTGTTGCTGTGTGAGGGCTTTCACTAGTTGTAGTTCACAAGCTTCTCATCGTGTGGTTTCTCTTGTTGTGGAGCACAGGCTCTAGGGCCCTGGCTTCATTAATGGTGGCACATGGGCTCAGTAGTTGTGGTGCTTGGGCTTAATTAGCCTGCGGCAGGTGGAATCTTCCTGGACCAGGGATCAAATCTGAGTCCTGTGCATTGGCCAGAGGGATTCTTAACCACTGGACCACTGGGGAAGTCCTGTGTGTGTTCTAATATATCACTCATTCATAATTACTCTCTATCTCAAAATGAGACTGCCATCCTATAAAGCTAACTATAGTTAACCAACTATTATATGCTTTTCAATTTGTGGATTCTTTTGTTAATATAAACAAATGCAGCAAAGAGGTACAGACAAATCATCAGTAACCTAAAAATTATCTTTACAACTAAGCCTTTTCAGAAATATAGAAATAGTGGTTCAAAATTAAGTAAAAGGATCTTTTCGTCTTTCTGTGGGATAATGGAGGTGAAGGTCAGTTCTCACTGCTGGTAATTTATGTTTAATATGTCTCTCAGTAAATACAGAGAAATAACACTCACCCAAAATGCTGTCTAAGAATTTAAGCACACAAACTCTATTCTATGCAACTCAAAGTGAAGATATGGTCTGGATATAAATGTGGGTAATTTGATTAAACAATCTCATTTTTTACATGATTATACATTTCAGATATGAGAAAAACCAAAATATAGTTCTCTACTTAATGATTTCAACTTCCAAAATTACTGAGTACACAGTAAGAATAATCCAGTCCACAATGTCTATTTGTTAGAAGTAGAAGATTTTGGATAGAAGTTCCTTATAGACTGTACACTGCTGCTGCTGCTGCTAAGTCGCTTCAGTCGTGTCCGACTCTGTGCAATCCCAGAGACGGCAGCCCACCAGGCTCCCCGATCCCTGGAATCCTCCAGGCAAGAATACTGGAGTGGGTTGCCATTTCCTTCTCCAATGCATGAAAGTGAAAAGTGAAAGTGAAGTCGTTCAGTCGTGTCTGACTCTTAGCGACCCCATGGACTGCAGCCTACCAGGCATGCACTGCAAGTGTTCAATTCTAAGTTAAAGGCAGATACTTCATAAGAATGTTTTTATTCCCTTATTTTTTTCTTAGGAGACACTTGGTTCATTCTGTGGAATGAGAACCACCTTGGGAATAATCTCTCACAGAATGATATGCTGCTTCAGACATCGCAGTACAAGCAAGATTACAGTTCTAATGTTTTTCTTAAATTAATATTTAGGCCAAAATGTGACTGTGAAAGGATTTAAAATTTCCCAGCTTATCTGATCTACTCTTAGTGTTCCAAGTATAACTCTGAAGACAAATTAAATTGTGCTTTGTTGATAGTTTTGGAGAGAATTATTATAAAACTCTAGATGTAATCTGACTGTCATGAAAGATTTGTTTTATATGGACTGAATGATAGATTGCTAGTTTCATAGAAAATTCTATATTTTCCAGTTTTTGATGTCCCAAATTTAATTTTACTAAATGATACCCATGGAGTGGGTATGGTAAAGTGATATGGAGATAGGTAATTGAAAATGAAGATATGCACAATAAGCTAGGTGCTCCAGACAAAAACTCAGGAGGCATTTTCAGTTTTTACCACTCTTTCCTTACTGTATTGAAGAAAGCAATGGCACCCCATTCCAGTACTGTTATCTGGAAAATCTCATGGATGGAGGTGCCTGGTAGGCCGCAGTCCATGGGGTCCCTAAGAGTCAGATACGACTGAGCAGCTTCACTTTCACTTTTCCCTTTCATGCATTGGAGAAGGAAATGGCAACCCCCTCCAGTGATCTTGCCTGGAGAATCCCAGGGATGGGGGAGCCCAGTGGGCTGCCGTCTCTGGGGTCGCGCAGAGATGGACACGTCTGAAGCGCCTTAGCAGCAGCAGCAGCATTACTGTATACGTTTTACACTCTTCTTTCAAAGTGAGTACAGTATTGTGATTCTGTTGATTTTTTTCTCCATCTCCACTTGCACCTGTTCCATCTTCTGTTTCCTGAACTGCTGGGCTGGGTTCCCTGCCTCTGGTTTCCCACTTTAGACATACACACCCTAAAATTCATTCTCCATGAATGAGCCAGAGGATTTTTTTCAAGTGTAAGTCAGATAATGTCACTCCTTCTCTAACAGCTTCCATAGCTGGTCCCAACTGGAAACAACGCAAATGTTTATCAACCAGTGAATGGGTAAACAATTAGTACATCCTTACAGTGGAATTCTTTAGGCAAAAATGAACAACTGATATACACAATAGCAGGGATGAGGCTGAAGGGCATTATGCTGAGTGAAAGAAGCAGGAAACAAATGGCTACATAATTCCATGTATATGAGACTTTGGAAAAACTATAGAAACAAAGATCAGATCAGTGGTGGCTAGTGGGGGAGAATACAAAAGAACTTTCTAGGGTGATGAAAATGATCTATTTCTTGACTGTGTTAATTACACAACTTTATTTTTTTGTCTGTAATCATCAAACAGTTATACATGAAAAGGGTGAATTTTATTACTTTTGTATGTGTGATAGTTTTTTATATATAATGTATATGTAGAGTATATATAAGGAGCACATATATTAATGTAAAAAAACATAATAATTATATTCATCTTTATGATGATGATGACGACGATGATGATGATGGAGTGCCAATTTCATAGATGCAGTTAAGTACTATGTCCCCTGGAAAAAACAAGAGAATAAACCCATCCTTATAAAGTGCCTCTCTTTAAATCTGAGAGTTATACATGTGTACTATGGGATTTTTGAGGAGCTTCTATTCAAAATTAGATATATGTGAGGTAAATTCTGAAAGAGATGGGAATAACAGACCACCTGACCTGCCTCCTGAGAAACCTATATACAGGTCAGGAAGCAACAGTCAGAACTGGACATGGAACAACAGACTGGTTCCAAATAGGAAAAGGAGGACGTCAAGGCTGTACATTATCACCCTGCTTATTTAACTTCTATGCAGAGTACACCATGAGAAACGCTGGACTGGAAGAAGCACAAGCTGGAATCAAGATTGCCGGGAGAAATATCAATAACCTCAGATATGCAGATGACACCACCCTTATGGCAGAAAGTGAAGAGGAACTACAAAGCCTCTTGATGAAAGTGAAAGAGGAGAGTGAAAAAGTTGGCTTAAAGCTCAACATTCAGAAAACGAAGATCATAGCATCTGGTCCCATCACTTCATGGGAAATAGATGGAGAAACAGTGGAAACAGTGTCAGACTTTATTTTTGGGGGCTCCAAAATCACTGCAGATGGTGACTGCAGCCATGAAATTAAAAGACGCTTACTCCTTGGAAGGAAAGTTTTGACCAACCTAGATAGCATATTGAAAAGCAGAGATATTACTTTGCCAACAAAGGTCCATCTAGTCAAGGCTATGGTTTTTCCAGTGGTCATGTATGGATGTGAGAGTTGGACTGTGAAGAAAGCTGAGTGCCGAAGAATTAATGCTTTTGAACTGTGGTGTTGGAGAAGACTCTTGAGAGTCCCTTGGACTGCAAGGAGATCCAACCAGTCCATTCTAAAGGAGATCAGTCCTGGGTGTTCTTTGGAAGGAATGATGCTAAAGCTGAAACTCCAGTACTTTGACCACCTCATGTGAAGAGTTGACTCATTGGAAAAGACTCTGATGCTGGGAGGAATTGGGGGCAGGAGGAGAAGGGGACGATAGAGGATGAGATGGCTGGATGGCATCACCGACTCGATGGATGTGAGTTTGAGTGAACTCCAGGAGCTGGTGATGGACAGGGAGGCCTGGCGTGCTACAATTCATGGGGTCGCAAAGAGTCAGACACGACTGAGTGACTGAACTGAACTGAGGTACATTATCTAGGTCTTCCCTGCCAGCTCAATGGTAAAGAATCTGCATGCAATGTGGAAGAACGGGGTTCAATCCCTGAGTCGGCAAGACGCCTTGGAGAAGGGAATGGCAACCCACTCCAGTGTTCTTGCCTGGAAAATATCATGGACAGAGGAGTCAATTATATCTCTATAACCATGACTTAAAAAAAAAACAAAACTCTATGGCCTCCTTCTGTCCTTAGAATACAAATCCACACACTTGACTCAGGCTTGTAAGGCATTTTGTAAAATTGCCCTTGCCTGCCCTTCACTTCATTTCTCTCCTTGCTGCGAATAGTTCTAGACCATTTATAGGGTTTTCTTAGACATTTGATGTTTAACTTTAAAAACAAATAATTGATTAGCCTTTAAAAGTAACATTTAATTTTTCTTAATGATGATTTGAAGTATAAAATTATATATTGATAATCCTTTGCATAGTACCTATATTTTCTCATAAAAATAAAAAACCCAATCTGCAAATACTCTTGTTATCATCATCATATGTATCCTGATTTTCTCTATTTTTTTTTTTTTGATTCTCTCTTAGTTCATGGAAAGGGAAGAAAAGAGGCAATAATTTTATTTTTAATTTTTTATTAAAAATTTAAAAAAATTATTTGAGCCTACTGTGCAGCATACAGGATCTTAGTTTCCCAACTGGGGATTGAACCTGTGTCGCCTATTTTGGGAGTGTGGAGTCCTCACCATTGGACCACCAGGGAAATCCCAAGAGAAAAGGCAGTAATTTTAAATGTCTGAGATCATCTTCAACTTAGTGGCCAGGTACTTTCTGTCAATTAAACATAATCTAAGAAAAGATATATATATGAAATATTAATTAATTAAACAAATGATTTCTATACCATTATGTAATAGGATCCTCAAGGGGGCCATTTTTTACTTTATAAAAATATGAAAATTGAATTTCATTAAATAATAATCTCTCCAATTTTATTACAAATATAAATTTAAATACAAATGTTTAAGTACATAAATTTCATATACACCCCTTCAGGTATGTTGAATGTGAAGTCAACACACAAACACACAGAGTGTAACATTAAAAGAGATAGAAACTGGGTGGAGAAAATACACACTACATCCACAGACACATTTTATTCATTTCTAAAAGTATGTATTTCTAATAATGGAATCATATAGGACTAAAAATTCAGTTCACATATCTAAATTAGATTTACAGAACTTCCATAAATGGGTTAAAATAGATTCACATAAATCACTAAAATGTCATCTTAAAAAAGCAAGTCGCATCTATTATCTGATAGTGCACCTCATCACATCAGTCACATTTACATATCATGCACCCCAGGAATATGTCAGGACTAGACAAAAATTTTCAGTTTATGTGAGAAATAGCAAAAATACTAGTTGACTCTGTAGTGGGATTAGGGGACTTTAATTTTATACATTTTAAATTGACTGTTTTCTTCCTGTTTTTCTATTTCCCCGTCCTCCCTTTCCTCCTTCCTTCCCACTTCTCATTCTTCTTAGCCTTCCTTTTTTCCCCTATGCTCAGTTAAATAATATGGTTAATTGCAGGAAGTTTCCAGTTTATGGCTTTAGGATATTTCCAGTTAACTCTAAACTTTTGCTGTTCATTGTGAATACAGTCAACATACAGATTGCTTACTAGCCTAGCCTAAGTCCCAGAATTTGTTTCTTTAATTTCCTTTTAAGCTTTCTGAGAATAGGGTGACATTATTTAGGAAACATCTTTTGCCATGATGCCACATCCATCACTTGACTAAGTGCTTGTTTTCAACTTTCTAAACCAGCGGGGTAACCTTCTGTTCCCAAGAGAGTGCCTAAAATGCACTGGGCAAAGCTCTGGCTCTTGAAATAGCTGTTCACTGTTACAGATGTTCAGGTGACTGACTGATGGTTTCCTTCCCACATAAGACAGCTCCTGGGAAGCTCGAGGATGTGACTTTAAACTAGAATGACTCTCTGGAGTCATATCACAGGTTTGATATGGCAAGGTCTTAAAGTATCCTTAGTCTGAAGTTCTTCCAGAAAGTCTGGTGAATTCTAAAACTTGCCTGGCAACCCAGGGAAGCACAAAGAGGGAAATAAATGTAAACAAGGGAGCTATCAAGGTGTTCTCTGGTGCTTCCTGGGTGTAATATAACATACTGGTGCAAAGCTCTAGCTCTGGGATTGAGATACTTGCTTATAATTCCTGGTTCCATCCCTGCTGGCTGCAGAAACACAGCCTAAGTTTCATATTATCTTATACTTTTCCAGTGGGCTTGTTCTGAGGATTAAATTCAATTAATACAGTACCTAACACCAAGTAAGGAGAAGGCGATGGCACCTGCCTACTCCAGTACTCTTGCCTGGAAAATCCCATGAACGGAGGAGCCTGGTGGGCTGCCGTCTATGGGGTCGCACAGAGTCAGACACGACTGAAGCGACTTAGGAACAGCAGCACCAAGTAAACACGAACTAAATGTTATCTATTAATATTGTTGTAATTGCTTTTATTATTATCTTAAGCCTCAGATGATAATTTGGCCATAATTGAGAGACTGTCAGAGATTTTGTCCTTTTAGCAAACACGAGAATAATGTATACAGCAGCTGAGATCAAGTATAGGTAGTGAGCTAGGCACATTGGTAAGTAGAGTCCAAAAGTGCACTTGGGTACTGGAATTTAAATATTGAGGACCAGCTTATATAGAAGGAAAATTTTGTGTCTTGAATCAGGTTACTTTGTCATTAATAGTTCAGTTTTATGCACAAAGATCTCATTTTCTTGGTTTTCTGTGTGTGTGTGTGTGTGTGTGTGTGTGTGTGTGTGTGCTAAGTTGCTTCAGTCATGTTCAACTCTTTGCAACCCTTTGGAGCCCACCAGGCTCCTCTGTCCATGGGGATTCTCCAGGCAACAATACTGGAGTGGGTCACCATGCCCTCCTTCAGGGGATCTTCCCGACCCAGGGATTGAACCTGCATCTCTTATGTCTCCTGCATTGGCAGGCAGGTTCTTTACCACTAGTGCCATGTGGGAAGCTCCTTGATTTTATAATTATAGATAATATTTAGGGTCACCAAAATATCACTTACAGGAGGAGGCAACTTAAGAAATAAGCAATACATGTTATATTTTTCTAGTATAGCATTTTTGTGAGAAATTAGATTAAGATAATAAAAAGAAAATCTACTGCAAGAGCTCCTTTAGCATTTTGTAACACTCATTATACAAAATGCTAAAACCCCGAAAGTTTATTTTATTTATTGGTTTACTGCACATTGGAAAAGACCCTGTTGCTGGGAAAGATTTAAGGAGGGAGGAGATGGGGACGATGGAGGATGAGATGGTTGGATGGTATCACCGATGCTACCCACATGAGTAGAGTAGGTGATGGACAGGGAAGCCTGACGTGTTGCAGTCCATGGGGTCACAAAGAGTCAGACATGACTGAGCAACTGAACTGAACTGAACTTACTGCACATACTTAGGTAAATTCTGTCCCAAGTCTGGGAAGCTAATTATTAAAAGTGCATCTTCTACCAAATAAATAGGTAAATACTATCATGTTTTAAGATAAAATCAGTGAAAAATATGAACCATTATCTTTATGGTATCTGGTTCCCAATATTCCTTTGTTTCTCATTAATATTTTTAATACTATTATTATTAGTGTAGCTGCATAGAAATGACACATTAGTGAATATCAGCGAACACTTGAGGAAGGTTAAGCAAAGTTAATTTATGTAAGAAAACTCCAGCTAGAAAAGAGGGAAGGCCTTTTTTTAATTTAATAAATACATTATTAACACAGGTCATTTTTGCCTGCTGTGTATTTCCAGACATCCAAATAATTGTATGCTCAGTTGTTTCTTCTGTGTCTTAGCCAAGCTAAGCCACAAAGGACAAGCAGCTCAGAGATTGCGAGTGCTCTCAGCTGTCCCACAGGAGAGCTGGGAGTAAGCCTGAGGAGTTTCCCAGAAGGCCTGTAAGCACGCAGCAGCAGCATTTTTGAGCAGAAACAGCCATGGGTAATGTTCATTTTGGACTCATCTTTAGGCTTTGTGATCTTGGGAGAGTTATTGATCGTTCTTCATTTCTTCATATGCAAAACAAGAGGATAAATACCTACAGATTTTTTTTTTTAATGAGAAACAGAGGAAAGAATGTTTGTGAAATATTTGCTATGTGTAAAATGCTCATTCCAGTTAACTCTCTCAGAGTAGTTTGAAGTGTGCCATTGGTTTGATTCATGGTTCTCAGATAGGAATAATAGTGTTATGCCAAGAGTTGTTGGGAAGGAGTGACTACATATAAAAAAGGTGGGGCAATTTTTGATGCATTTTACTTTCTATTGTTATCACAGAAGTGAAGTGAAAGTCGCTCAGTCCTGTCTGACTCTTTGCAACCTCATGGACTATACAGTCCATGAGGAATTCTCCAGGCCAGAATACTGGAGTGGGTGTCCGTTCCCTTCTCCACGATCTTCCCAATCCAGGGATAGAACTCAGGTCTCTGCATTGCAGGCAGATTCTTTATCAGCTCAGCCATAAGGGAATCCCAAAAATACTGGAGTGGGTAGCCTATCCTTTCTCCAGTGGATCTTCCCAACCCAGGGATTGAACCGGGGTCTCCTCCATTGCGGGCAGATTCTTTACCAGCTGAGCTACTAGGGATAGTCCATATAATTACTGTAAATTACACGAATAAGAAATAAGATTAATGAAAAAATGAAATCTAAAAGAAGAATAACCACATATTGTCTATGAATATGTAATATTTAAGTAAATATGTTAGGTAATGATTAAATTGTTCCAATTAAAGAAATATTAACTGGAAGAAGTGATTTTGTTCATTTAGTTTTGTATATTCCTGGGATAGGTTCATAGGAGTGTGAAATGAGATGGCTTTAGAAAGCCTTTCTGGTTTTGACTGTAAGTAATGTTTTTAATCGGAGGGTGTTTTGCACCTGATGGAGTTTAACTTTTTTAGTAATTAGTGCATGCAGCATTGGCTAGGTGACTTTTGAACATTCAGAGATATTTTTTATCTTAAAAAGATCATGTTTAACAATTTCATGTAAAACATAGAAGCTTATATACTCTTTAAGATCAGATGAAAATGAATTATTTTTTCTGTTAGAAAAACTGAGCTGGTTCTTCCTAAATGTTAACAGGTGCAGTGAGGTCACCAAAGTTAATCACAATAAAAATATTCCTCTGGTCAAGTTTGACAAACACTAGGTTAATTAACACTGTAAAGTAAAGTGTCTATTGTAGCATTTCTCAGAATCTTTACTATATAATGTGTGTTGAGAATCTCTTAAGCATGGCAGTAATTGTTTGCTATGCTTGCTAATATTATTTCAGCTCTGAATCCTTCTCTTGAGGGGCTATTGTGAGGAATGTATTTTGGAAAGTGCTGGGCTAGAAGATTATTGTGTTTCTTGTCTTCATTTTTAAATGAGGGGAAACAAAGTTCATCCAAAGCATATGAGTTTAGAATTTTCTACCACATTCCTACCATGTTTGTTCATTTCCATTGGAGCATCTTTGTAAAGCTAGTTTATTAGACGTTTTCTAGGATAAGGGCCTATAGCTCCTGGCTTCTCCCTTTCTTCTTTCTCATAGGCTAGAAAAATTCTGGTTTTGCTTCTACAAGTGTCTGATCCTGAGGATGGAGAGAAAAAAGTAGCTTCTGTGATTTAAAGTTCTAGGAGAAAGAGACAACACTTCAAAGAAAAGTTGATGTTCACAAGAATAGCCTTGAAACTTTAAAATATTATCTCAAAGTAGAAAACTAGAAAATTAGAACCATCAGTAAAATCATGAAGGTGATAGCAATGAAAATTGTTTTATCATGAGTTTTATCTATCTTTCCCCAGGAAGTAGGGAACAATAGAAAAAAAATCTTAATTGAGCATCTTTTATTTTGTTTTGTTGTTTTTGTTTTTCTTAGTCTTCCAACCTTGACATTACTGACATTTGTGGCTACATATCTCTCTTCTCGGAGTGGGGGTACTGTCTTGCACACTGTAAGATGGTTAAGAGCATCCCAGGCCTCTATCTACCAGATGCAAGCAGCACCTCACTCCCTACCTGTGACAATCAAAAGTATCTCCAGTCACTGCTGAATGTCTCCTGGGAGGCAAAGCCACCACCAGTTGACAATATTGGTCTACTCCTTTCCCATAGTTTTCCCCCATTTTGATACTAAATGATGGATATAGACAATTGAGGGCCTCACTGGTGGCTCACACAATAAAAGAATCGGCCTGCAATGCAGGAGACCTGGGTTCAATCCCTGGGTTGGGAAGATCCCCTGGAGAAGGGAATGGCAACCCACTCCAGTATTCTTGTCTGGAGAAATCCATGGACAGAGGAGCCTTGGTGGAGCTACAGTTCACTGGGTCACTGTATATGTTCATGTGAATAATACAATAAAACTACAAATGGTTCAAGATTAATAACAGTTCTGTAAATGTTTTCTGTCTTTTTTCTAAGTCTCAGTCTGGAAATATGGGATCACTTTCTAATCTCTTATTAGCTGATTTATTTTTTGTCTTTCTGTCCTACCTTATTACCATTTCCACTTAAAAGAATACTAACAAAATGTTCGCTCTTCAGTTAATAAGGAAATTACTAAAGTTGTGACTTACGCTGTCTCCAGGTTGGTATAATATTTCTGGAATTATCAAACATTAATTATTTCAATGAAATAAGTTGTTGTCAGATAGGTTGGCTAAATCTATAAATCTGATGAAATGGGATGACATGCAGTGCCTTGCCTGTTTATATTTTGACCTTCTTTTGGGCTTTAAATTTACATCTACTTTTCTGTTTCTCAATAGTTTCCACCTTTCATATTGTTGTTTGGGACTCTGTTATAAGAATAGAAGGGCTTCCCTGGTGGCTGAGATGGTAAAGAATCGGCCTGCAATGTGGGAAACCTGGGTTCAATCCCTGAGTTGGGAAAATCCCCTGCCAAACTTAGGGATAGAACCCACGTTTCTCACATTGCAGGCTGATGTGAGCATGTATTCTTGCCTGGAGAATCCCCATGGACAGAGGACCCTCTAGTACTCCTGCTTGGAGAATACCCATGGACAGAGGAGTCTAGTGGCATACAGCCCATGGGGTTGTAAAGGGTCGGATACGACTGAGTGAGTAAGCACAGTGTCGCACATAAGAATAGAAATGAAGCTGTCCATGACAGATTAGTATAGATACTGTATGTAAAATATGATTGTGGTTTTCTAGCACAACTACAACTAGAAATGTACATTATAAGGTTATTATTTTGATTATTATTTATGTTTATTTTTGTCTTGAGTGTCCTAAATATTCACTTCTGGGAAGGAACATGATAAATTTTAAAATTTAATTAACTTATACTGAATTTGAGTAACTCCCTAAGAAGAAAAATAATAACCAAAAAGGAAAAAAAAGCTGTATGTTCTCATAACTATATAGATTCTCAAAGCTTGTATCCGTATATACTCAAGGAAAAATTTAACATTTTGATATATCTTCTGTTTAATTAATATCCAATTACATATTTTGCAGTTTTAAATGATCTAATTATAGGTAAAAAGACGAGTTCTAAAGACATCTATATCTTAATTGCAGGAATATTCTTTTCTTTTTACTTCCCCAATTTCTTTTTTGAGTGCAGAATTTTTAAACTGATTCAAAATGTGTTTACCATCCAGTTGTTCTCAGTGCTTATATTAGCCTTAAGTAATGCAAAGCTTAAAGTCCATTTTTTCAGTTTTGAATTTTACATATGATTACATTTAAGTTAATCTTCTTTATTGGTTTTCTTTTTATAAAAAGGTACTCTGTTACCTCTGTCAGATTACATTAGAGGATTTCAGTGACATTCTTGTACTAGAGAAAGTACAGACACTTCTGTAGGCTATGTATTTACGCAGCCACAATGGACATAATCCTATTTTTATGAAGACTGAAGAAAATTGACTTAAAAATAAAAATACCTTCCTGAAATCACCTATATTCTATTTGGTCCAATTAAAAAAATAACTTGAAAGCATGTTGCAACATTTAAATCAGACGAGTCAGCATAATTCCTTGTCAAAGGTCAAAAAGATTGTGGTAAAAATCCAAACAGACTATCCACTGGGACCTGACAAGTCAGAGGAAGCAGACGATTCAAATACATTTCTTTCAGAATACCCATTTGCTCATCTTTGCTCAAGGGTCAAAACAGAAATTATTCTGGAATAGAAATGGTGGCTATGTGACCTGTTGTTTAATGCGTGTTTCTAAACTGGTCTGTAATGACCACATTAATCTCAGCATATATTAAAAACCTATTTGCACAAGCTAGGTCCAAGTAAAAAAGAGAGCAGAGTACTTTACCTGCATCAACAAAACATTGCATAACAAGTATTTGTTTTTGTAGCTATTGTGGCTTTGGGAACAAGTAAACATAAACAGCAGGAAACACAAATACAGAGGCAGTGCGACTGGAGGTTGTCAGGGAGTAGGATGGTAGCTTTAGGAACTGAATTCGGCTTGAAATCAGCTTTGTCTCAGTATGCATAAGAGGCTTTGGCGCTGTATCAGACCTCTGGGGCAACCACTCAGCAGGACAGGGATTATCCAGCGGTTTACTATAGCCTGTGCTTCCCAATTCATAGAAAACTTGCCTCCCTATCATACTCTTACATTAACTCACTAGGTACTGACTTTTCCATCTATTTTTTTTTTCCTTCTGAGATTGTGGGTCTGTTGGCTAAAAAACAGTAGCAGATATTAATTTAGAATCTAAGAAAATATTTAAGAAATGTGATTGAGAAGATACCAAACATTTGACATCTATAGCTAGTAATAAAGCATAACCATGGGTCATTTTGAAAGCTAACTCTCATTTTCTAAAATTGATGTTTCTTTTTCTATTGGTGGCCCTGCCAAAAATGTCCTAAACTTAAATGGGCAAAATTTAATATAATGGCTACTCACTCAAAGTTCCATTTGTATTTCTGTTCTAATAATGAGATGCATTCTTTTTTCCCCCTTTCCTTTTCTCTTTCTCTCTCTCTCTTTTTTTTTTCTTTCCTTGAGGCTTGACAGGGTTAATTCCAATTCCATTTAGCTGTGGGAAGAGATGCTGTGGTGGAAACCCCATGGTTATTCCAAACGCATGACCATCAAAGAGTCAGATTAGCTGAGTGAGAAGAGAGGAAGCTGTGCACTTCCTGTCTCTTAATAAAGCTAAGATTACAGAAGTATTTAATAACCATTGTGGGTTTTCATAGGAAATTTTACAAACACTGTTGGTAATTTGCTCAATCTACGGTTACTGTTGAAGATTGTTTTTGTTTAAGCTAGTTTAGATATCTAGAAAATGTTGTAAAATCAGGATCCTATTACGCATAGCACTGCTAAGTAATCAACTATAAAGACATTACAAGTTCTTTTTGGATATCTCATTTGCGCTGAGAAGAGTGGGTTGTACCACGGCTAAAGAAGCAACAGCAATTGTTTTATAAGCATTGAGAAGGCAATAAAATGTGGATTCCTTATGTAGGTCCAAATGTAGCAGCTGGATTTGGCTTTATGAACCATGAAAAATAGTTCCCATCTGGAAGTTGATGTTGAATAAAGATGCAACAGCAAGACAACATTTTACATGAAGCAGTTTATACATATCGAGCACAATCGTTGGTCCTTTCCAGTTATAATTAGAAAATAATAATTGAGAATCAATAAGTTTAGTATCAAACACCCAAAACTTTCTTAGTCTGGGAGTGATGTTTGTTTTGTTCGTTAAAAATCAACTAGATGTCAGCAAAATTACTTTTGCATTTGCTTAGTGAATAAAAAGTACTTGCTAGTTATACAATTTCAACTTAGAAGTTAAAAATTTCATTGGCAAGAATGATAATTGGTAATAAAAAATGGTAAATTCTTTACTAATTGAAAAATGTATGGTGATGTGTACAATTCACTCCTTCATTATGTAGATATTATAAAATATTGATTTTCTCTTTGAATAAATTCCTTATCGAGGCTTCAGTATAACCAAAACATGAGGTTACATATGAACTGGACCTTCTGAGGTTATTTAACTGTCCCCTTGCTGTTGAGGAGGCATATTCTCGAATACCAAATAAACATGTAACTATAAATCCAGATTTACAAGATTGGGACAATGCTTATCAGCATGTTTCTGTCTCCCTCTGAATTTATTATGTAAATTGATAAAAATTTTTGCTTATTGTCAACTCTTTTTAATAGGTGTTTTGCGTTTAGCAAGGACAGACATAATTTGCCCTGCTTTTGCAGTTGTTTGTCCATATCAAAATTGAAAGATTGAGTAAAAAGAAGAATATTGACATTGTTTATAGTCTATAAGGCATCATTTGATTTATGTTAGTTCAACTATGTAATATTTAAACTCAAAAATGCTCTTGTTTAGGTTTTTTTCACAATGATTCTTTCAAACAAAGATTTTTTCATGTTTATGATATTTATTTTTCAAGGTTTCTTTATTTCATATCCATATGAGATAGACTTTTTACCTCTGATGAACAATTTCTGTATAATTATATAGTAGATCTTGTAGGACCCAAGCATAGATATACTGATTGGTGTGACTTCAACACACAAACACTTCATGGGTTGGATTTTGTAAAACAGAAAAAGATTTTAAATTACTAGCATCTCAATCTTTCTTTTTATCTTTTAAAAAAGTTGCATATTTGAGTTACTCAATCATTTCAGATGAAACAAAGCCTGCTTTAATATATATGAAAATCAAATATTGTAGCATGTTCTGAGGTGCAATGAACATTCAGTAAAGGACAGAGACAAAATAGGAGATATGAGTCTAATAAAATGCATTAAAATTTGAGAAAATTTGCCAGATAATACTTTCCTCAGCTTTCCATTTTCAATCATATACTTGTTTCTACATTCATCTATCAGTATCAAGAGAGACCAATAAATTTCAGTAAGTCATTTTTTCCCAAAGTAAATTTTCTTCAGGTAGAGGTGCACATATTACATTCATTTGATTTAAAATTTTCATTTTTGGGGAGTTCCATGGTAGTTTAGTAGTTAGGATTCCATGCTTTCACTGCTCTGGCTTGGGTTCAATCCCTAGTCAAGGAAGTTTCTGCAATCTGAGTAGCATGGCCAAATAAAATTATTTTCATATTTTTTGTCTATGAAAATATATAGAAAATAGAGAAAACTATTTTTAAGTCCTTAGTATAGTTCCCAGCCTTCAGGACTCAATAAATAGTGACTATTAAGACCAGATGATGGAGAATCTTTCTATTGCTGTATAATGAAATTTGTTTGGTATGTTAATTATTAACATTTAATTATTATTTGATATAAGGTTAAAAGCAGTAATTCAGAAAAGTCTAAACACTTTAATAATTAATGTGTATAATATGAATCATTTCTGTGAAATAAAAAACAAACTGCTGGGGAGACTTTACATTCTCTTTTGATAACTATGTAAAATGAATTGTGAGCTAGCTTTCTGCTAAGCCCAAGACTACAGCTTAAAATTTATAAATGAAAAATTGTTATTTCAGACTATTTAAAAATTGTGTGAATAGAATTTGCAAGATCAATAAATGTCAGTAATTATAGAGAAATGTTTTTATTTCCTAATATAATTAAGCATAAATTCTTTCATAAATAGACATAGAAGAGTCTTTTTTTCATTTTTGTTTTACAGTCTGCTTTCCAGAACTGAATTACCTGTGCTTCTGAAGAGATGGGCCAAATATTACATAGCATTTTCTCTCCAAAACCAATCTTGAAGATGCAGATAAACTTGTACTATTCCATAAAGCTTTCCTTGATTCTCCCATGATAGCCCTTTGACTGCTGAACTTGCTGAACTGTCACAACAATTTGGAAAACTCCCCATCTATCTATCTATAGATATGTGATATAGGTGTATCTGTAGTTTTAATTTTGTATTTATAATCTTCTACTCTTTACATAGTCACACAAGTACATAGTAACTCTCTTAAAAGTAAAATTTTATTTTCACAATTTGATGACTCATACTTCACAGTGCCAGTTTGTATATAATAGGCATACAATAAATATTTATTGCTTCACTATGCTTGACCAACCATTAAATCAACAATTCTCAACTAGGAATGGTCTTGCTCCTCCGTGGATATTTGGAATGTTGGGAGAGCTTGGAGACATTTTCTTTCCTTACGATGAGGGGCTGATATGTGTGTGTAGGCATGGAGGGTATTACTAGCATTGAGGGGGAAAGGCCAGGGATGCAATTGAACATCCTATGGTGCACAGGATGACCAACTTGCCTCCCTGATATACTCTTACTCACTAGGTACTGTCTTTGCCATCTATTTTTTTCCTTCTAGGGTTTTAGGTCACTTAATGAAAAAGAGTAGACCCTAAGACAGCAAAAATTATACAGCCCAAAATTTCAATAGAGCCAAAGTTGAGAAACCCTGCATTATATCAAATTAGCTGAAACTCCAATACTTTGGCCACCTAATGTGAAGAACTGACTCATTTGAAAAGACCCTGATGCTGGGAAAGATTGAAGGCGGAAGGAGAAGGGGACAGAGGATGAGATGGTTGGATGGCATCACCGACTCAATGGACATGAGTTTGAGTAAACTCCGGGAATTGGTGATGGACAGGGAAGCCTGGCGTGCTGCAGTCCATGGAGTTGCAGAGTCAGACACGACTGAGCAACTGAACTGAATTGAACTGATGGCTACACATTTAAATAGCAAAAATTCAAATAGAATCTTTGCTGGGGAAACTATATATAAATTTTCCTTTGTTCAAAATTTTACCAAATTTTGCATAGAATGTGACATGTTAGGCATTTTCTTATGTAAATTATGCTACTTTTTTTCCTGAATATTTAAAGAGCACATATTTTATTATATAGGCTTTAAGATTTTGCCAAGTAGGTTCTTTTCTGGTTTGAAAGCAGAGACCTGGGGGGGAAGCCAATAGAAAAGTCATAGAAACTATGTGTTTTACTAGACAGAAAATAAAAATCAAGGCAGTTTCTTAATTTGCTTATTTTAGGAACTTGACTGATTTCAGTACTTTATGTTGAAATATTTTCCTGCTTTCTCTTCCCTCAGATTGAACTCTATACTTAGCTTTATTCCTCTCTTATCACTTTTACAAATAGGTAGCAAAGATTCTATTACATTCAGTTGTGCTTGGGTCAGCTGTAAATTTCAGAAAGCCGGAGAGACTGGCATTTTTCCCCCCACCCCGAGGGAATTACAGCATTTCATTGGAAGTGGGTGAGTGGGTGTTGTCAATAGAAATTGCAACATTTCTAATGACAGTGGAGAGTTGAGATTGCAAATTGTAAAACTGAATCCGGCATAAGGTTTTTACTCATTTTATTCTCAGGCCCAGTCATCCCTTCCTTTCTTCCTTACACCCCGAGTCTGTGCCAGAGCCCTGGGGAGAGGACCTGTCATGCTGGCCTCTTTGTCCTTCCAGCCTTTCCTAGGTTTCTGACACAAAACAACATAAGGTGGGGGAAGAAGGAGGCCATAACAATATTCATCTTTTTGTGAATATTGGTGTAGTGTGTATTTTCTTATTTGTCTTTGAAGATTTCTTCTAATTTGTGAAGTAGAAATATCAGGAATTACCTTTTAATTTTATCTTTTAAAAACCTTTCTTAGTTTCTGGAATATCTTTCATACTTCCATAAGTGTAATTACAGAGAAATTTTAGTAATAGCAATTTCTTACCAACAGCCAGCTACAAATTCTGAGCCAGTGTTAGCATATTTAAAAACATTCTCAGAATTTTTTTCTTAGAAAGTAAATCGTGAAAGCTGTGTTTTAGCAACCTAACTGTGTAATTTAAATTATGTGGTGGTTTTAAATTCCTAGGTCTATCTTGCACTTTAGAAACATCAGTATTGCTTTGTTGGAGACTAAACTCTGTTATAAACAGACAGTTGACCCTTGGTATCTGCTGGGGATTGATTCCAAAACCCCCGCAGAAACCAAGATCCTTGGGCACTCCATCTCTTATATAATATGGTATGAAGTCACTCAGTCGTGTCCGACTCTTTGCAACCCCATGGACTGTAGCCCGCCGGGCTCCTCCATCCATGGGATTTTCCAGGCAAGAATAATATGGTATAGTATTTGCATATAACTCACTGCACATTCTCCTGTACACTTTACTCTCTAAATTACTTTAAACACCTAATGAAATATAAATGATATGTAAGTATTTTCAGGCATGTGGCAAATTCAGGTTTTGTTTTTGAAACTTCCTATGGTAAGAAAAATATTTTTGATTTTCTCTTTGTTGAATCTATGGAAGGGAAACCATGGACATGAAAGTTAACTGTGTTATATTTCAACATAATAGACTTACTCTGTATTGAAGAATGTCATATTTAAGATACTGTCAACAAAAAACTTTATAGATCCTGTTCTATAACACCATGATTTTGAAAATAACTTTCATTTTCTCTGAGTAGCAATCTCAAGAGCCATCATGTAAGAAGTACATTTATTTAGGCTTCAAATTTTTTATGACAGATATCCACATTTATTTCTAAAACCCTGTTTAGTATTTAGATTAGCTATCATCAATTTTCCCTTTCTGGTAAGTTTCTTTGTTTTTTTCTTTCTGAAATTTTTTCGTGAATTCTTTATTCTTACAACCTCCACTCCTACTTGGAAAAATAAAATATGTTTGCAAAATTCTTTCAAATACCTTCTTTTTTCCCTTCTGTTATAACTCTATGTATTCTACAAACACATATTAAGTTGTCTTTGAAAATATTTGTCTCCATTTTGAGCTTATTCTAAAAGGGAATGGCCAATGAATAACTGCAGTGGTGCTTTGAAGTGTGGTGGCTATCATTTATCATTCTAGGTGGAGAATGAGACTACTGTTAAATTATGAAAAGTAATCCCTTATTGCTCATATACATGGAAATGACTCACTATTTTGCAAATCATCTGTCTTACTCCTAGAGGATCTGGTTTGGCCTAGTCAAACAAAAATGTGAGTGCAGAAAAAATAATGTGGACATCCTGAATGCCCAAATGGTAATAGAGTTTCAAAAGGAGTCAAAGTTTAAGTTGTAGATGCAGAAAGGGGCAGAGTATTTAAAATTATGGGGTTAGAGTGAAGGGAGACGTAACAAGGAGATATGGTTCCTTTAAGAAATTTAAAGACAAACAAGTAGAGAAAAGCTATAGATAATATATATGAAGCAAATTCTGCAGTTAATTTTCTTTTTTGTTTTGATTACCTGCAGGATCTTCCTGATGTCCCATTGTCTTTTCTTTCTTTCCATGTACAGCTCTCCAACTGCACAATGAACTCCTAAGGGCACGGATTGAATTTCATTCTTTTTGTTCCCTGGACTGTATGAACTGAAGTAGCAAGTATATTCATTGGAATAATCAAGATACATGAAAAAATAGTGGAAATATAGTGATTTTGCAGAGAAGGCAATGGCACCCCACTCCAGTACTCTTGTCTGGAAAATCTCATGGATGGAGGAGCCTGGTAGGCTGCAGTCCATGGGGTCACTAAGAGTCGGACACGACTGAGTGACTTCACTTTCACTCTTCACTTTCATGCATTGGAGAAGGAAATGGCAACCCACTCCAGTGTTCTTGCCTGGAGAATCCCAGGGACAGGGGAGCCTGGTGGGCTGCCGTCTATGAGGTCGCACAGAGTTGGACACGACTGAAATGACTTAGCAGCAGCAGCAGCAGCATAGTGATTTTGAAAAATCTTCATTGAATTTAAAAAATACTTTAAAAATCTTCAAAGCTACAGAAAACAGTATGGAAATAATGTAACAAACATGCATGTAGCCAGCCTACTGATGTAACAGTTGTTGACAGTTTGCCATATTTGCTTCAGATCATTTTTAGAAGCAGCTAAAATTTCCTTTTTACTTTCTTTGATTTCTGTTGCTTCCTTTCCTCCTCATATGCAACCACTGTTCTGATATTGGTATGTTTACTCCAGTGTCATGCTTTTAATACATTTAAAAGTATAACCTGTAAACAAAACGGTGTATTGTTTTTCATGATTAAAATTTGCATAAATGATTTGGTACTATGTGTCTATGTCTGTGTGTCCTTCTACATCTGGTGAACTTATGTATAAAATCCTAACTCATTGTTATTTTAATTTATATTTGCATTTCTCTGATTTCTAGTGAGATGGAGCAAAGTAATACAGGTTTATTTGTCTGTGAGGTTTCTCTTCTGCAAATTACCTATTCACACCCTTTGCCCATTTTCCTCCTAAAAAACCCATA
The DNA here is from genome assembly GCF_032452875.1 of Bos javanicus. Taxonomy (NCBI): domain Eukaryota; kingdom Metazoa; phylum Chordata; class Mammalia; order Artiodactyla; family Bovidae; genus Bos; species Bos javanicus. The sequence continues at coordinate 120,681,438 of NC_083868.1, read as the reverse complement.
AGTTACACACATTGCCACATTCTCTTCCTATCTCATTTGTCTATAAATGTTTATAGTGCCTTTTTGTAAAGGTATTTTAATTTTTTTTTTTTTCTCATTGTATTGAAGTGTAGTTGATTCACAAAGTTGTATTAGTTTCTGATGTACAGCAAAGTGATTAAGCTACACACACACACACACACACAGACATATATACATATACTTTTCCATCATAGTTTAATATAGGATATTGAATATAATTCCCTGTGCTGTACACTAGGAGTTTGTTGTTTATCCATTCTTACAGTTTATAATAGTTTGCGTCTGCTAACTCCAAACTCCCAAATCCATCCCTCCCCATAGGTATTTTAGTTTTAAAGCAGACACATTTATTGATCTTTTCTAATATATTTTATTTAAAGAAACTTTAAAACATATCATGAGGTCATAAAACTTTTCACCATATTTTTTTCTTTTCCAATGCAGGAGGTTCATAACCATTTGTCTTTTCCATCTGGAACTTATTTTGGTGTATAAAGTGTGTTAAGATTTCTTATTTTATTTTATCCCATATGGATAACCAATTTTTCTGGCCTTTATCCTTGAGTAGAACATCCTTTAATTCATTGCATTGTAATGCTATATGCCAAATTCCCAGATGGGGTTGTTTTTGACCTCTTGGTCTAATTTAATTGATTTATTGGGTTTTGTGTGCACAAATGCCACATCATTGTAATTAATGTTGTATTGTTATATTACATCTCAGTATGTATTTGAGGGAGTTCTACCTTTTTGTATTGGCCATTCTTGGCTGTTTGCTTTTCATATGAATTTTAGGATTCCCTGATAGCTCAGCTGGTAAAGAACTTGCTTGCAATGCAGGAGACCTGTGTTCAATCCCTGGGTTGGGAAGATCTCCTAGAGAAGGGAATGGTTACCCACTCCAGTGTTCTGGCCTGGAGAATTCCATGTCCATGGGGTCGCAAAGAGTTGGACATGACTGAGAGACTTTCACTTTCTGAAGTTAAAACTTAGTGTCTTGATGGGATTTGCATTGAATCCCTAAATCATTTATGGAGAATAACATCTTCATGCTATTGAGTCTCTTCAACTCTGAACATTGTATATCTCTCCAGTTTTTAAAGGCTTTCTAATGTCCTTCCTTGGGGCTTCCCTGGTGGCTCGAATGGTAAAGAATCTGTCTGCAAATGCAGACTGCTGCTGCTGCTGCTAAGTCGTTTCAGTCGTGTCCAACTCTGTGCGACCCCAGAGACGGCAGCCCACCAGGCTCACCTGTCCCTGGGATTCTCCAGGCAAGAAGACCCAGGTTTATTCCCTGGGTCAGAAAGATCCCCTGGAGAAGGGAGTGGCTACCCACTCCATTATTCTTGTGTGGAGAATCCTATGGACAGAGGAGCTGGTGGGCTACAGTCCACGGGGTCACAAAGATTCAGACATGACTGAGCAACTAACATTTTCACTTTTCTTTCCTAAAATTGGATAATTTTTTCTGTACAGGCCTCATTCTTCTTTTGTTAGATTTTTTCTTGACAACATTATGGATTATGCCAGTATTGTTAGTAGAATTTTCCCTTAGTGCAGAGTAGATAGGGGTTAAGAAGTCCGGATTCCCAATCCAAATGCCTGAGTTCAAATCGTGGCTCTACTACCTACTGTGTATGCCTCCATTTATTTAGCTCTAATTTGGGAATGATAATAGCACTTTTTTAAATACAGTTGTTGTGAAGAGTGACTGAGATAATACAAGCCTAGAATATAGTACTTAACATATTTGAATTATTAGAACTACTCCAAATGTTATTACTCCTGCTCTTTAGTTTTTGCTATTATAAAAGACATTATTAATTTTTGTATGTTATTCTGTAGTTACTTTTGCATTTTCCAGGTGGAAGATTATATCAGTTGTGAATAATGACTCTTTAATTTTTCTTTTAATCTCACAGCCCTTATTTCTTCTCTTATTATGTTAGCTAGGAGAAGGCAATGACACCCCACTCCAGTACTCTTGTCTGGAAAATCCCATGGACGCAGGAGCCTGGTAGGCTGCAGTCCATGGGGTCGCTGAGGGTCGGACACGACCGAGCGATTTCACTTTCACTTTTCACTTTCATGCATTGGAGAAGGAAATGGCAACCCATTCCGGTGTTCTTGCCTGGAGAATCCCAGGGACGGCGGAGCCTGGTGTAACACAGAGTCGGACACGACTGAAGCGACTTAGCAGCAGCAGCAGCAGGACCTCTAACATAATGTGGGCTTCCCTGGTGGCTCAGTGATACAGAATCTGTTTGCCAGTGCAGGAGACATGGTTTAGATCCCTGGGTCAGGAAGATCCTCTGGAGAAGGGCAGGGCAACTCACTCCAGTGTTCTTGCCTGTAGAATCACCATGTACAGAGGAGCCTGGTGGGCTACAGTCCATGGGGTCACAGAAGAGTCGGGCATAACTTGGTGACTAAACCACAGCAACTAATATAATGCTGCATATAAGCAAACTGCTCCTTCAATTAAACAAATTAGACTTCAGAGAACATTTATGTGAGTTATCTCTTGTGCCAATGATTATCATGTAGATTATGGTATTGTACTATTTCTGCTTATTTTAGTTTTGCAAATAAAACAAAACTTGGAATTATATATCAAACTTTTTCCTTCTGTATATCATGTTATTCTTCTATTATATCATGTCATTCCTCATTCATCTTCCCAGATCCCACCCATGTTTAAGATCTAGGCTAAATGGTACCTTCTCTGTGATACCTGTGGCTTCTTCTAACTGGAAATAACATCTCCAGTCATTATCCTTTAATATTTCATCAGAATCTTTTTTATTTGTACTTTAACTTACATTGTGAGTTTTCTTTTTTTTTTAAATTTCCTTTTTATTGGAAGACAATTGTTTTACAATGTTGTGGTGGTTTCTGCCATACAACAATGCAAATCACCTGTAATTATATGTATCGCCTCCCTCTTGAGCCTCCTTTTTGCCTCCCGCCCCCACTCCTCTAGAACATTACAGAGTGCCTGGCTGGGCTCTCTGTGTTATACAGCTTCTCATCAGCTATATATTTCACACATGGTAGTGTATATGAGTCTATGCGACTTTCTCCATTTGCCGCATTCTCTCCTTCCCCCATTGTGGATTTTCTACATGTTTTGTCATCTCTATTCTGACCCTAAAATTTTTAAGTATTTTTATTTATTTATTTGGCTGTGACAGGTCTTATTTGTGGCAACATGGAATCTTTAATTGCAACATTTGGGATCTAGTTCCCTGATCAGGTATTGAACCTGGGCCCCCTGCATTGGGAGCATGGAGTCTTAACCACGTGACCACCAATGAAGTCCCTGATCCTAAGATTTTTGAGGTCAGGGTCAGCCTCTGTTTTGTTTTGAATTTTTTTCCTGCTACTAACTAGCAAAATTCACACTCAACAATAAATAAATAAATGAAAGAACAAATAGTATCTGGAACTGAATATTCAAAATACCTTAAAGCCTGTAAGGGAAGAAGCATAGAACCAGAAACATATCTGTTTTCTTTTCTGGTAGCTTGCTATCATTCTTTTAAAAAATGTGCATGGCCATGAGTATATATACATATAATTAATGTTCTGCAACAAAGTGAGGATTTGACTACCACTGTGATTTTTGATTAATTAACTCTTTTAGAACATGTTACAGAACAGAACGATAGTACAAGAGCACCCTCATGGGGACAACCAGGATACACAAATAAATTGTCATTCATCTGTTTAATAGAAAACTTAATCATCTTTTCCACTTCTCTCCAGCTAAATCTGGGCCATTTCAAGAATGCTCTTTGGAGAAATATTTTTCAAGAAATAAACTGACTCAGGTGTTTGTAAATATGATATTTGTATATTTCTTCCTATTTTTAACAAGTTTTTTCTTTTTTAATTAAGGATACCCTACTGGAAAATACTTTGTTGTGATCCCTATCATTCAGTCTTTGAATTTTCTGTAGTCGCTTCATCTTAGAAGGATTTTGCTTCTTTGGAATCTCTTAAGTTCTTTGCATCCAGACAAGGTGTCATAGCAAATAGAAAATGTCTGGCATAAATGGCAAACTGTTTCATCTTTGAGAAAAAAATAGAACCCCAAGATTTTTTTGTTGTCATTGTTTTGTAGATTAATTTTTATTGGAATATAGTTGCTTTACAATGTTGTGTTACTTTCTACTGTACAGCAAAGTGAATCAGCTCTCTGTACATATATAGACCCTCTTTTTGGATTTCCTTCCCGTGAGAACCCACTGGTTTTATTTATGAGCCACACAGCAGCTTTATACAAAAAAAATGTTCTCAATATGTATATATAAAATGTCCTAAAAATAATTTCCCAAGTTCTTAGTTTATGCCCTCTCTGGTTTTCAAAACTTGATTTCAACTTTATTTCTCAAAATATATCTGCACAGGTCTGCAGGTTTCTGCAGACCAGCATCTGCTCCGGAGGCCAGGTTCCAGTTTGCATTGACTTTCAGGATCTTCCTTCAGGCACACACCTGGAGGCAATCATCTGCAGATGCCATTCTGTAAGCAGATGTATATGGGTAGGACAGCAGCACTTTATAACATTAGAACAGCTGGGAGGAATGGAAAATAAATGTGTTCTGCTTTCCTTTGTGTCATATAAAACTCCCTAAGAGTATTCTCACCTGGAAACTATTTTCTTTCTCTTCTGGTCTTGGCTTGTTTGGATGGGAAAAGAAACTTGCCTTATCAACCTTCCAGGTTAAGAGGAAGTTTGTTCTTCATTGACATCAATCACCTTGGTTGAGAATGCTGCTTGGCAAGCATTCTTAAAATTGCTTAAAATGTTTTGTTTTCCAGAAAGTGAGCCTCTTGAAGGGATTACCTCTGACTCTATCATTTCTCCACTCTATGGTGCCTAATACAAGTTTAAATGCACAGAGACACTCATAAATAATTGTGATTTCCAATATATTTCTCAGGTTCAGGGGAAAATCTAATATGCATGATTTTACTTATTAAAAAAAATATCATCAGATTTGGTTTACTGATGAGATTTAGCTTGAAAAAAGTACTAATTTGATGATACCCTTGAGAAACATATTAAATTTTCTTAACTTTAAGATTTTTAAGTGAAGTGACATATTGACCAGATGAGAAAATCAAATAATAAAGAATACATATATGTAAGTTGAACCACTGTGATATCCTCCTTATACTGTGATATATGTCAATTGTTTTTAGTAAAACTCAAAAAACTAATTTTAACTTAAAAAAAAAAAGAATACATAATAAAAAGGTACTTGTTTTCTGCCCCACCCTTCCCTGGCTTCAATCTCATTCCCTAGAGGAAACAATTTTAATTGCTTCTGTTTAAGCTCTTCTTTTATTTAGCTCTATTAATATCAAATAATGTGCAAGTACCTATGATTTCTTGATTTATCAGCTTGCAATATCAATTGTCTCCCCATATGAGAAATGAGAATTAGATACCAACCCTATCTTCCTTCTCTCCCTGGCCCAATTTTATTATTTTTAATTCTTCTAAACATTCCTTATAACAGTGTTTTGGGGACATAGATATTTGTTTTTCTTGGGTAAATACCTAGGAGTGAAATTGCTGGGTTTTATGGTAATTGTGCACCTAATTATTATTTTTTGCTTCTCTTGACTTTTTGCTCTTTTTAAGTTAAGAAGTACAGTAAAATGGACCTTTCTTTTTGTACAGTACTGTGATAACCAGCAAATGTATACAATCACATAACCATCATCATAAGCAATATATGGTTCTACCACTCCCCCAAATTTTCTTATACCAAGTTATAGTCAACCCACCCCCCCAACTCTGGCCCTGATGATTTCTTTCTGGTTACCTCTTCTGTCATATTCTCTCTTCCAGAATGTCATATAAAAGGAGCTATATGTATGTAGCCTTTTGAGTTTGACTTCTTTCATATTGTATAGTGCCTTTGAGATCTGCCCATGTTGTTGTATGTTTTTAGTAGATTGTTCCTTTTTATTCCTGAGTGGTATTCCATTTTAGGGATATAGCTCAGTTTGTTTAACCCTTGTGCAACCGAAGAATATTTGGGTTGTTTCAGTTTTTGGTGATTGTGAACAGAATTGGTATAAACATTCATGTTCAGGTTTTTAAATAAATGCAGGTTTTCATTTCATCTGAGAAAATATGAGTGGCATTGCTAGGTCATGAGGTAAGTGTCTACTTAACTTTATAAGAAACTGCCAAATGTTTTCCAGAGGAGTTGTACCATTTTGTATTTCCATAGTAATATAGGAGAGTGTTGGTTGCACCCTAAATGGAATCCTCATTATTGAATTAGCCATAATACTCAATAACTAATTCTGTTTTCACTACTTTGATTAGTTTATATCAGTGGTCCACTGGTCTAGCATAACTTCTACTACAGAAACCTCTGTTTAGTAGATATCAGAGACAAGATGGATCTTGAATAAGGAAAAAGTAACCCAGATATTTAATTTAAGTGATAGTTCTGCTATTTACCAGGGCTTCCCTGGTGGCTTACACAGTAAATAATCAGTCTACAATGCAGGAGACCTGGGTTCAATCCTTGGGTCAGGAAGATCCCCCGAAGAAAGGAAAGGCACCCCACTCCAGTATTCTTGCCTGGGAAATCCCATGGACAGAGGAGCCCACTGGGCTATAGTACATGGGTTTGTGAAGAGTTGGAAGCGACTAGCTCCTTCTTTGTTTCTTTCTACCATGTACTAACTCTTTGATCATACCTAACATATTTGACCTTTTCCAGTCCTGTGGCCACTGCTGAGTTTTCCAAATTTCCTGGCATATTGAGTGCAGCACTTTCACAGCATCACCTTCCAGGATTTGAAATAGCTCAACTGGAATTCCATCGCCTCCATTAGCTTTGTTCTTAGTGATGCTTTCTAAGGCCCACTTGATGTCACATTCCAGGATGTCTGGCTCTAGGTGAGTGATCACACCATTGTGATTATCTGGGTTGTGAAGATATTTTTTGAACAGTTTTTCTGTGTATTCTTGCCACCTCTTCTTAATATCTTCTGCTTCTGTTAGGTCCATACCATTTCTGTCCTTTATCAAGCCCATCGTTGAATGAAATGTTCCCTTGGTATCTCTAATTTTCTTGAAGAGATCTCTAGTCTTTCCCATTCTGTTGTTTTGCACTGATCGCTAAGGAAGGCTTTCTTACCTCTCCTTACTATTCTTTGGAACTCTGCATTCAGATGCTTATATCTTTCCTTTTCTCCTTTGCTTTTCACTTCTCTTCTTTTCACAGCAATATGTAAGGTCTCCTCAGACAGCCATGTTGCTTTTTTGCATTTCTTTTCCATGGGGATGGTCTTGATACCTGTCTCTTGTACAGTGTCACAAACCTCCATCCATAATTCATCAGGCACTCTATCTATCAGATCTAGTCCCTTAAATCTATTTCTCACTTCCACTGTATAATCATAAGGGATTTGATTTAGGTCATACCTGAATGGTCTAGTGGTTTTCCCCACTTTCTTCAATTTAAGTCTGAATTTGGCAATAAGGAGTTCATGATCTGAGCCACAGTCAGCTCCCAGTCTTGTTTTTGCTGACTGTAGAGAGCTTCTCCATCTTTGGCTGCAAAGAATATAATCGATCTGATTTCAGTATTGACCATCTAGTGATGTCCATGTGTAGAGTCTTCTTTTGTGTTGTTGGAAGAGAGTCTTTTTTATGGCCAGTGTGTTCCCTTGGCAAAACTCTATTAGCCCTTGCCCTGCTTCATTCTGTATTCCAAGGCCAAATTTGCCTGTTACTCCAGGTGTTTCTTGACTTCCTATTTTTGCATTCCAGTCTGCTATAATGAAAAGGACATCTTTTTTGGGTGTTAGTTCTAAAAGGTCTTGTAGGTCTTCATAGAACCATTCAACTTCAGCTTCTTCAGCGTTACTGGTTGGGGCATAGACTTGGATTACTGTGATATTGAATGGTTTGCCTTAGAAATGAACAGATCATTCTGTCGTTTTTGAGACTGCATCCAAGTACTGCATTTCGGACTCTTTTGTTGACCATGATGGGCTACTCCATTTCTTCTAAGGGATTCCTGTCCACAGATCAGATCAGATCAGATCAGTTGCTCAGTCGTGTCTGACTCTTTGCGACCCCATGAATCGCAGCACGCCAGGCCTCCCTGTCCATCACCAACTCCCGGAGTTCACTGAGACTCACGTCCATCAAGTCAGTGATGCCATCCAGCCATCTCATCCTCTGTCGTCCCCTTCTCCTCCTGCCCCTAATCCCTCCCAGCATCAGAGTCTTTTCCAATGAGTCAACTCTTCACATGAGGTGGCCAAAGTACTGGAGTTTCAGCTTTAGCATCCTTCCTTCCAAAGAAATCCCAGGGCTGATCTCCTTCAGAATGGACTGGTTGGATCTCCTTGCAGTCCAAGGGACTCTCAAGAGTCTTCTCCAACACCACAGTTCAAATGCATCAATTCTTCAGCGCTCAGCCTTCTGCACAGTCCAACTCTCACATCCATACATGACCGCAGGAAAAACCATAGCCTTGACTAGACGAACCTTGCTGGCAAAGTAATATCTCTGCTTTTGAACATGCTATCTAGGTTGGTCATAACTTTCCTTCCAAGGAGTAAGCATCTTTTAATTTCATGGCTGCAGTCACCATCTGCAGTGATTTTGGAGCCCAGAAAAATAAAGTCTGACACTGTTTCCACTGTTTCTCCGTCTATTTCCCAGTAGTAGATAAAATGATAATCTGAGTTAAATTCACCCATTCCAGTCCATTTTAGTTCGCTGATTCCTAGAATGTCGACATTCACTGTTGCCATTTCCTGTTTGACCACTTCCAATTTGCCTTGATTCATGGACCTGACATTCCAGATTTCTATGCAATATTTCTCTCTACAGCATTGGACCTTGCTTCTATCACCAGTCACATCCACAACTGAGTATTGTTTTTGCTTTGGCTCCATCCCTTCATTCTTTCTGGAGTTATTTTTCCACTGATCTCCAGTAGCATATTGGGCACCTACTGACCTGGGGAGTTCTCCTTTCAGTGTACTATCATTTTGCCTTTTCATACTATTCATGGGGTTCTCAAGGCAAGAATACTGAAGTGATTTGCCATTCCCTTCTCCAGTGGACCATATTTTGTCAGCTTTCTCCAACTGTGAATTTCCACATGTTCAAGCTGGTTTTAGAAAAGGCCAGAGGAACCAAAGATCAAATTGCCAGCATCTGCTGGATCATCGAAAAAGCAAGAGAGTTCCAAAAAAACATCTATTTCTGCTTTATTGACTATGCCAAAGCCTTTCACTGTGTGGATCACAATAAACTGTGGAAAATTCTGAAAGAGATGGGAATACCAGACCACCTGAACTGCCTCTTGAGAAACTTGTATGCAGGTCAGGAAGCAACAGTTAGAACTGGACATGGAACTGGTTCCAAATAGGAAAAGGAGTACATCAAGGCTGTATATTGTCACCCTGCTTATTTAACTTCTATGCAGAGTACATCATGAGAAATGCTGGGCTGGATGAAGCACAAGCTGGAATCAAGATTGCCAGGAGAAATATCAATAACCTCAGATATGCAGATGACACCACCCTTATGGCAGAAAGTGAAGAGGAACTAAAAAGCCTCTTGATGAAAGTGAAAGAGGAGAGTGAAAAAGTTGGCTTAAAGCTCAACATTCAGAAAACGAAGATCATGGCATCTGGTCCCATCACTTCATGGCAAATAGATGGGGAAACTGTGGAAACAGTGGCTGACTTTATTTTGGGGGCTCCAAAATCACTGCAGATGGTGATTGCAGCCATGAATTTAAAAGACATTTACTCCTTGGAAGGAAAGTTATGACCAACCTAGATAGCATATTGAAAAGCAGAGATATTACTTTGCCAACAAAGGTCCGTCTAGTCAAGGCTATGGTTTTTCCAGTGGTCATGTATGGATGTGAGAGTTGGACTGTGAAGAAAGCTGAGTGCCAAAGAATTGATGCTTTTGAACTGTGGTGTTGGAGAAAACTCTTGAGAGTTCCTTGGACTGCAAGGAGATCCAACCAGTCCATCCTAAAGGAGATCAGTCCTGAGTGTTCATTGGAAGGACTGATGCTAAAGCTGAAACTCCAATACTTTGGTCACCTCATGTGAAGAGTTGACTCATTGGAAAAGACCCTGATGTTGGGAGGGATTGGGGGCAGGAGGAGAAGGGGATGACAGAGGATGAGATGGCTGGATGGTATCACTGACTCTATGGATGTGAGTTTGAGTGAACTCCGGGAGTTCGTGATGGACAGGGAGGCCTGGCATGCTTTGATTCATGGGGTTGCAGAGAGTCAGACGCGACTGAGTGACTGAACTTAACATATTTGAAACTCAGCATCATGAGTTTTTAAATGAGGATCATAGTATTCTTTCATTCAACAACTATTTGCAGATGATATGTCATGTTCCTTCCCCCTTCTCTAGATGCTGGGGATGCAACAGTGCATGCAACACAGCTCCTGTTTCAAGGAATTTAATGGGAAGTAGGGACTTCTCAGGTGGGGAAGTAAAATCTTTAATTCAGTAAAGAATTCTTCAGACAGTAAAGAATCTGCCTGTAATACAGGAGCCCCAAGTTCAGTTGCTGGGTTGGGAAGATCTCCTGGAGAAGGGAATATCAACCCACTCCAGTATTCTTGCCTGGAAAATCCCATGGACAGAGGAGCCTGGCAGCTACAGTCCAGGGAGTCACAAAGAGTTGGGTGTGACTGAGTGACTAACACTTCACTTCACAGTGTATATTAAGTGCTATGTGGAAGACAAGAACCATTTACCATGGCAGCATAGTAAAGGATCAACTCATAACATTGTGGGGAAGATTAAATTTCATATTGTTTATAGAGAAACTGGCATAATATCTAGCACATAGTTTGATAGTACCATTGGCTCTGGACAGTTCTAAATTTCTTCTTTGAAATTCCATTCAGAGCTTCTGACACGTATCTGAATGATTTATGATGCAGTTGTGTACTTGGAGGGTAGAGTCACATTTTGGATGTATCAGAACTCATTTAATGGCCAGGCTTGGTAAGAGATAGATATCTGGAAAGAAAATACTTCCAAGTCAATGAAACTAAATTGTACTTAAGTAACACTCCTTACTCCTCAGATTTGAGGGAACAAGCCCATATGGATGCAAATATTGTGCATATCTGTCAAGATTAGTCTACCAGTCACTTGATTCCTTATTGAAAGAGGGACTATGCTGTGTTGTATCCCCCAGTGCCTAGAGCAGGAGTGAAACTGTGACATACACTCAGATAATATGTATTGAGTAGAAGAATATAATTTAATATTAGAAGAATATTAAAAACTCATGACACTGATTTTCAAATGGGTTAGGCAAAATCAGAGAGTTTGTAAATGGTAGAACCGTCATTGAAATGAAATATATGATTTTCCTGATTTAAAATCTAGTTTGTCTTTCTGATTTTCTGCTAAATAAAATGTTCCTATGCTGAGCAACTAGGGAAGAACTGGAGGTGGTTGCCATATCAAATGAAGTAGTGGAGATAGAAATCAGGGACCCAGCTCAGTGGATTCAGAAACAAAATTAAGTCTGACATGTATGATGATAGCAGTTGGCATTTGCAATAACTTTATGTGGCATTATGTGGCATTATATATTCATTAATTAGTCTACATAATACTTCATTATGTGAGTCTTCATTACTGAATTTAAAGTACCCCAGAAACAACACTGAATTAGCAATTAAACTCAGTCACATGAATAAACAGACCCAGTACAGCATTCTATAAAGTCAAAATGAACATTCAGTTCTTGGAAGTAAGAACTCAGAAATCAAGCTTTTTTCATACTATTAAAAAAAAAAAAAGACTATTCTTTGCTCGTTTCTCTAGGGCATCATTTCTCATGAAGCAGCCAGACAATTCAGTGAAAAGTCCAAGTTAATTGATTTTTATATTTAAGTTGATTTTAGTTATGTAATCAATTTTTAAAGTTTATTTCTGTCTTGAGGGAAATTACTTATGCACAATTTTATTATCCAACTTATTTTCCATGTAAGATTTCTCTTGCAATGAAAAAAAGTAGAATCCTTAATATACACTCCTCAATTGTACTTTAGCTTTCCAAATTGATAGTATGATAAATCCAATCAAGTTAGATATTTACCTCAATATAAGTATACAGACAAGGCCAACAAAAAAAGGGTATGGATTTTAAACACTACATTTTAACAGAATATATACAATAAGTGAATCTTTTTTCCTCTCTTTTCATAAGGGAGGTGAACAGGAGGCAAACTTTGGAATAGCATTTGCTTTGTTTCAGAAAGAGATGTCTGCTAAAACAGGCATGTTCTAGTTAAAATGGGATTTTGGAAACTGAGAAGACTATTCTACATGTTTTTTCCCCCCTGTAACAAAGGATCCCCAGGAGGCAATTGAGCCCAGGGTTAGAGCCTTAAGGTACTGACACAAACAACAATAGCAGGCGAATGGGATTTTCCTCTGTGAATTCTGATTTTCTCAGGGCTTTCCAGAAGCAGTATCTTTGGAAATGTAGAGAAGAGGCTGAGAGTCTGGCTTCTACTGTCTGATGTAGGAAGAGGGAGCCTAACAACAGAAGTTGTGCAGGGCTCTGCCCCAGGGGGATGCGCTCACTTTGTTCACTTCTCGGATGAGGCAGAATTGTTTTTAAATGGTTGAAGCTAAAACAAATGAAGTTAGTAGTTAAAAAAACCTAACTATAAATAGTTGTTACCATTTAAAAGGTATATAAAAAATTCTATGTATTAGTTAAGTAGAAGACATCCAGAAACTATCGGGACCTGATCTGGAGAGTGACTATGTATGTGCGTGCTAGGTTGCTTCAGTCATGTGCGACTCTTTGCAACCCTAAGGACTACTGTAGCCCGTCAGGCTCCTCTATCCATGGGATTCTCCGGGCAAGAATACTGGAGTGGGTTACCATGCCCTCCTCCAGGGGATCCTCCTGATCCAGGGATCTAACCTGCATCTCCTATGTCTCCTGCATTGGTAGGCTTGTTCTTTACCACTAGTGCCACCTGGGAAGCATCAGAGAATGACCGGTACATTGTTATTTCAGGTCTTGAAGCAAGAGAACATCTGTGCTAGGGAGGAAAGAGGTTTTTAGAATTCCCAGAAGTGAACATAGCTAGATGAGGGTGAGCACTGCTAAAGATTGCCCAGATGGCATGAAGAGAATATATCTCTTTTTGATGTCTCTGGCTCCAGCTTGAGATAGATGAAAAGACATCGGTGTGGCTTTGGAGACACTGTCATGTTGGCTATAATAGTACTCATGAAAGCAAGAAACTTACACAAGAGTTAACTCTATGACATTGTAAATGAAAATGTAGTTCAAGTCTTGTAAAGAAATACGGGGGGAGATGCTTCAATTGTGAAATACTTCAAAAAGAAAACCAAAAAACCAACAACTTGAAAATAGAGTCACACATTTCTTCTCTTTAAAAATTGCCTGTCAAGTTAGTGGTGAAGAAGTGTAAATGAAATAAGCTAATTTGTAAGTAACTGGTTCAAAACAGAGTTTGTAGAGCAGTCAGATGCAACTATGGTCTAGCCATATGTTTCACTGGCAATACAGATGTGTTATTCCATTAAGGGCAGATTTGTGTGCCATTTCTGTAGGATTTTTAAAAAATTAAATATCAGAATTGCCTAGGCAAAATGTGCACCAAGAAGTTCATTTTAGGTGAAGTTCATTCAGGTGAAGAAATGCAGATGGATAGTATGCATATGAAAAGATGATTAACTTTTTTATAAAAGAAAAAATAAAATTAATAAAAGATGTTGACCATTAGTTCTAGAGAAGAACATTAAGGTAGATATTTTAAAGATCTGGGATTGACAAGGATAAAGCAAAATATGAAAAAAATATTGGGTATTAACACATATATATGGAATCTAGAAAGATGATACTAATGAACCTGTTTTCAGGGCAGCAGTGGAGACACAGACATAGAGAATGGACTTATGGACATAGGGTGGGGAGGTAAGAAGGAGAGGGCGGGACGAGTAGAGGGAGTAGCATGGAAACATACACTACCATATGTAAAATAGATAGCGGGAATAGCTGTATGACTCAGGGAACTCAAATTGGAGCTCTGTGATAACCTAGAGGAGTGGATGGGGTGGGAGTTGGCATGGAGGTTCAAAGGGAGGGGATATATGTATACACATGTTGATGTATGGCAGAAACCAACCCAATATTGTAATTAGCATGTGTACTCTCCAGAGCAGCAGAGTGAATAAATTAGTGCAATCTTTCTGACAATCTGTATAAAATTTAACTTTTGTGCACAATTTGATCTAGCAAATTCACTTGTTGAAATTTATTCTCAGGAAATGACCAGACATGTATACAAAGATGATTTAACAGCAACACCATAGTTGGTGAAAAATAACAAATATCCATTAATAGTCAAATAAATTGTTGTGTATTCATGTACCAGAAAGCTTTGATTACTAAAAATGATATTGTATATTTATATTTATTGATGAGAAAAACCCTCTACAAAATGTTTTTGTGTGAGTTATGTGTATTAAATGCAGCATTTAGATTAAGCCAATTAAAATTACATTTGTATGTATTGCTAGATGTTTAGGATCATGTTCCCCAAAATGTTGGGTGAATCTTCTTTGGTAATGGGATCATAGGTAATGTTTAATATCTTTGTCATACTTTTGTGTTTGAACTGTATAATGATACATATTTTAAAATCCATAAAACTTATTTTAATTTTGTAAAAGAAAACCTTCTTAAATGTTTTATATATATATATACATATATATATATACACTTACTTTATTTTCTACATTAACAAAATTAAATTTCAACAAAATTAAGACACTTCATTTCCTCTCACTACATCTGTCCCCCCTCCAACCTACACTCCCTAGCTGTCAGTGTTTCCATGGGAATGTTGATTAGGCAAGCTATTTGATTTATAAAATTTGCATAGGATTTAAAAAATTACATCCAACTCTCAAGTGATGTAAAAGGTAAGTTAAGTTGCAAACATTGCTACTTGTATGGCATTTGTTCAGTAATGATTTAAGTACAGATAGTGTTGTATGGGAAACTAATAGACTACAACTAGAATTTTTTTTTTTTTTTGCTTTAGCTCTTATGAAATTTAGTTTATTGCTTTGTTTCATTTCCTAAAGTAACAGATACAATTATGTTTTCATTACTACAGTGTCCTCCCTCAGTAAAGATCTATTCATATTGAAAGCAAAGTACTTTATTTTTCAGATTGTTTACTCATACTTTTATCTTGGGAATTTATTTTTCATAAACAAAAGGGTAAATATTTTGAGTTATTGATGTATTGAACTTAGTTTTTGAAGGATCCTTATATGGTAAATAAAGTTATAAATAGAGGTTATCTCTGACTGACTGCTTAAGTTTTAAAACAGGGATCATAGTAATGAATTACAGGAATCTATGAACAAGTTGTAGCAAAATGAAAGTTGTGGTGAATTTCCCTCATTTTGAGCTCAAGATCTTTCAGTAGTTATATCTCCACAAGCTTCAAAATTAAACACTTTTTTATTATCTTTATTATTAACACTGTGGGGGAAAAAAGGAATGCCTAAACATAGCAGAAAGTAGCATCATAATTCCCAAATTCTTTCCTTAAATTATTTCATCGTGTGACTAAATGAAACCTACAATGCAGCGTAACAGTAGCTATCATTCAACATGAATGCAATTCATTTCTAAGTTGTAAATTATAAAAATTTTCATGAGTAGACAAAGAATTCTGAGTTTAGCTATGCTAGATAAATTTCTTTTTTAGGAAAAAAGAAACAAAGATATATTTAATTAACTCTTAGATCTCTCTTTATCTTTTTTATTTTGCTGCTGCTACTCCTGCTAAGTCGCTTTAGTTGTGTCCGACTCTGTGTGACGCCACAGATGGCAGTCCACCAGGTTCCCCTGTCCCTGGGATTCTCCAAGCAAGAATACTGGAGTGGGTTGCCATTTCCTTCTCCAATGCATCAAAGTGAAAAGTGAAAATGAAGTCGCTCAGTTGTGTCCGACTCTGACCGACCCCATGGATTGCAGCCTACCAGGCTCCTCCATCCATGAGATTTTCCAGGCAAGAGTACTGGAGTGGGGTGCTTTTTTATTTTACTGCTAAATTTATTGAGAAATTCTACTCCAAAATGAAAATTAGTCAGTTTAAGGTAGTTTCCCATGAGGAAATAAAACTTTTACATAGTAGCTTGTGAAAAAATTTAGAAAGTTTTAATGTACATTACTCTATTTATACCATAGTACTTCTTTCTATTAATAAATGGATTGTATTATTTGGGATATATCCTTGGTGTAAAGACAGTGAGCTTTGCATGAAAATAAGGTAACATAGAAACTTTAATGGTGGGACTAAAACAACAGGCCTTTATAAACAAAGACCTTGAGTTGGAAGGAAGTTTACTGTCATATGAGTGGAATGATATAAGCATGTTAGGACTTCAGTACTTTCTTAATCAGTGATTCCTCTTATTGGCATTTGTTAGTTAACTAGCAAAATTTTTTTAATGATTTGTAAAAACTCAGTTGATTAATTGACATGTAATTTGAATGGGCCAAATTAACAAAAGTTGAAATTGGGTCAGCTTCTTGTCTAAGGAATGACTTTCTTTTAGTTACAGTCGCTTTTAGAGAATAAACTATCAGGGCTCTTTTGATCTCTGTCTCTCTTTCCCTCTTTATTCCTTTTTTTTTTTTTTTAATAAAATAGCTTACTGTGGAAACTTATAAACGGTTTTACTTTATGTGCTATTTCCATAGATCATAATATAACTTATAAAGTGAAAGTGTGAAAGTGTTAATTGCTCAGTCCTGTCCAACTCTTTGAGACCCCATGGACTGAGGCTTACCAGACTCCTCTGTCCATGGAATTCTCCAGGCAAGAATATTGGAGTGGGTTGCCATTCCCTTCTCCATGGGTTATTGACCCAGAGATTGAACCCGAGTCTCTTGCATTGAAGGTGAATTCTTAACTTCTGAGCCACCAGGGAAGTCCTTATAAAGTAAAATGAATTGTAATTACACTTTAGCTAAAATCACAAGTAATATTAACCATAGAATCATAACTGCTAATTAATTCCATGCTAAGTATATATATCTTATTATCTTTTAAAGTGAAGGGGAAAATATGATTCTGTAAAGCTTTTATTAAGCAACTATTGATTTCAATTATATACAGAATATTCTTGTGAACTTAAAAACAAAATTGATTTGGCTGTGCTGGGTCTTAGTTGCTAGTTGCAGTATGCAGGATCTCTTTTATTTGCAGCATGCAGGATCATTCAGGATCTTTAACTGCAGCATGTGGGATCTAGTTCCCTAACCAGGGATTGAACCTGGGCCCCTTGCATTGGGAGCTTGGAATCTTAGCCACTGGACCACCAGGGACGTCCTCTTCATGTGAACTTTTGATTTCATTGTAGTTTCTTTGAAATGTAAAGGAAAAGTTCTTGTTTCAGCTGGAAAACTATATGTTCTCAACTGAAGCTTGATTTTACTTGGAAACAAAGACTGAAGGTTTTTATGATGGAAATGTAATGATAATGATATATTTCAAACTTATTTAATGTGGATACATAACTGAAAAACAGACCATTATTTGAAGCCACTAAGTATTCTGTCTGGAGGCTTTGGATGCTATTCTTTGTGGTTTTCTTGACAATAGTATTGAACTTTTTGGAATAAAACAAGCTACCAGAAAGACTTATGATCCACTTTTATAATCTTTTTTTCATTGAGTTTCCCTTTAGTTTTACAGATGACAAGAACAATAGGTATGCCAATCCAATAGTTTTATGGCTTCACATGTGTCTGATTATCTTCAATTTTGTGTTGGTCATTGTATTTGAAAATCTATTTGTAGAAAATAGTTCTGGTTTATATCTTCCTCCAGAAAGGATTTTCTTTGCTTTTTCTTGCATTTGGGAGTACGAGGATGGAAGAGCCTCGTAGGCTGCAGTCCTTGGGGTTGCTAAAAGTTGGACATGACTGGGGACTTCACTTTCACTTTTCACTTTCATGCACGGAGAAGGAAATGGCTTCCCACTCCAGTTTTCTTGCCTGGAGAATCCCAAGGACGGGGGAGCCTGGTGGGCTGCCGTCTATGGGGGTCACATAGAGTTGGACGTGACTGAAGCGACTTAGCAGCAGCAGCAGCAGCATGTGATCACTTCAATCCAAATTCAGAGTTTGGTATATTCTGTAATGCAGAAATTACTTGAAGCTAGGCAGCAATCCATTGTAGAACTAACTTACTTCCAATGCAGTTATTAAAGTGCAACTCTTTGAGTTCCAGCCTAAGTGTGAGTTAGTTTATCAAAATATCCACCTTTTGTGAGCCCTAAATTCTAACTATTGTCTCTAGTTCTCAGTGTCACCAAAAAGCAGCTTAGCTAATTTCATACCTTTTAGGCATGACAAGTACTTTACAGGTGAAGACAATCCAAGAACCAGAATTACTTCTCTGAATCTAGGGCTGGTCATTGCCTAATATATTGTTAGCTATTTAATGTTTTTAAAAGATTTATAAAATATGAGATCTAGTTTTTTAGTTATTTTTAGTGGAAAAGTGATTCCAGATTACTTAACCATTAACAGAAGCAGAAGTTCCATATTCCTTTTAAATGTAAATATTCCATTGTGCATTTTCTCCTTGGCCATTTTTCCCTATAAAATTATTGTTACACATGCACACACACACACATATAAAACCAGGAATAGAATTTCTGAATCATAAGATTAGTATCTGTAACTGGAGTAGATAGCAGTAAACAGTTTTCCAGCATGGTATACTATCAATACTTTATACTCCCATTATAATATATGAGAATTCCCAGACATTGCAAATCTTTTAGTATTAAAGACTTAAAACTTTTTGTCAATATGGTGGAATAATTGTATTTCATTTAATTTTAATGGGTGTTTCCAATTTTTAATTTGATTAAACCCCTTTGCATATTTTTATTTTCCATTTGAGTTTTTTCTTTTGAGGAGTACCTGTTATTTCTTGCTCATTTAAAAAAATTGTATTTTCTTATTGTTATGTAGGATTTTAGGCCTTTTTCTTTTCATTGTGATATAAATATCTCCTACTCTGAACTCTTTTTCACCATTTTAATGGTATTTTGGGGGAGCAGAAGTTGTTCATTTTACAGAATTCAAATTTATTAATTTTGTCCTTTATTACTAATGCTCTGCATTTCCTACCTTGAGGTCAGAAGATATTGTCTGACATTATCTTTTAAATATCCTTTTTTTTAATTTTATTTTTAAACTTTACATAATTGTATTAGTTTTTCCAAATATCAAAATGAATCCATCACAGGTATACATGTGCTCCCCATCCTGAACCCTCCTCCCTCCTCCCTCCCCATACCATCCCTCTGGGTCGTCCCAGTGCACCAGCCCCAAGCATCCAGTATCGTGCATTGAACCTGGACTGGCATCTCGTTTCATACATGATATTTTACATGTTTCAATGCCATTCTCCCAAATCTTCCCACCCTCTCCCTCTCCCAGAGAGTCCATAAGACTGTTCCATACATCAGTGTCTCTTTTGCTGTCTCGTACACAGGGTTATTGTTATCATCTTTCTAAATTCTATATATATGCGTTAGTATACTGTATTGGTGTTTTTCCTTCTGGCTTACTTCACTCTGTATAATAGGCTCCAGTTTCATCCACCTCATTAGAACTGATTCAAATGAATTCTTTTTAATGGCTGAGTAATACTCCATTGTGTATATGTACCACAGCTTTCTTATCCATTCATCTGCTGATGGACATCTAAGTTGCTTCCATGTCCTGGCTATTATAAACAGTGCTGCGATGAACATTGGGGTACACGTGTCTCTTTCCCTTCTGGTTTCCTCAGTGTGTATGCCCAGCAGTGGGATTGCTGGATCATAAGGCAGTTCTATTTCCAGTTTTTTAAGGAATCTCCACACTGTTCTCCATGGTGGCTGTACTAGTTTGCATTCCCACCAACAGTGTAAGAGGGTTCCCTTTTCTCCACACCCTCTCCAACATTTATTATTTGTAGACTTTTGGATCGCAGCCATTCTGACTGGTGTGAAATGGTACCTCATAGTGGTCTTGATTTGCATTTCTCTGATAATGAGTGATGTTGAGCATCTTTTCATGTGTTTGTTAGCCATCTGTATGTCTTCTTTGGAGAAATGTCTATTTAGTTCTTTGGCCCATTTTTTGATTGGGTCGTTTATTTTTCTGGAGTTGAGCTGTAGGAGTTGCTTGTATATTTTTGAGATTAGTTGTTTGTCAGTTGCTTCATTTGCTATTATTTTCTCCCATTCTGAAGGCTGTCTTTTCACCTTGCTGATAGTTTCCTTTGATGTGCAGAAGCTTTTAAGGTTAATTAGGTCCCATTTGTTTATTTTTGCTTTTATTTCCGATATTCTGGGAGGTGGATCATAGAGGATCCTTCTGTGATGTATGTCAGAGAGTGTTTTGCCTATGTTCTCCTCTAGGAGTTTTATAGTTTCTGGTCTTATGTTTAGATCTTTAATCCATTTTGAGTTTATTTTTGTGTATGGTGTTAGAAAGTGTTCTAGTTTCATTCTTTTACAAGTGGTTGACCAGTTTTCCCAGCACCACTGGTTAAAGAGATTGTCTTTAATCCATTGTATATTCTTGTCTCCTTTGTCAAAGATAAGGTGTCCATATGTGCGTGGATTTATCTCTGGGCTTTCTATTTTGTCCCATTGATCTATATTTCTGTCTTTGTGCCAGTACCATACTGTCTTGATAACTGTGGCTTTGTAGTAGAGCCTGAAGTCAGGTAGGTTGATTCCTCCAGTTCCATTCTTCTTTCTCAAGATCGCTTTGGCTATTCGAGGTTTTTTGTATTTCCATACAAATTGTGAAATTATTTATTCTAGCTCTGTGAAGAATACTGTTGGTAGCTTGATAG
Source organism: Bos javanicus (assembly GCF_032452875.1). Lineage (NCBI taxonomy): Eukaryota > Metazoa > Chordata > Mammalia > Artiodactyla > Bovidae > Bos > Bos javanicus. The sequence continues at coordinate 120,660,421 of NC_083868.1, read as the reverse complement.
GGATTGCATTGAATCTATAAATTGCTTTGGGTAGTATACTCATTTTCACTATATTGATTCTTCCAATCCATGAACATGGTATATTTCTCCATCTATTAGTGTCCTCTTTGATTTCTTTCACCACTGTTTTATAGTTTTCTATATATAGGTCTTTAGTTTCTTTAGGTAGATATATTCCTAAGTATTTTATTCTTTCCGTTGCAATGATGAATGGAATTGTTTCCTTAATTTCTCTTTCAGTTTTCTCATTATTAGTGTATAGGAATGCAAGGGATTTCTGTGTGTTGATTTTATATCCGGCAACTTTACTATAGTCATTGATTAGTTCTAGTAATTTTCTGGTGGAGTCTTTAGGGTTTTCTATGTAGAGGATCATGTCATCTGCAAATAGTGAGAGTTTTACTTCTTCTTTTCCAATTTGGATTCCTTTTATTTCTTTTTCTGCTCTGATTGCTGTGGCCAAAACTTGCAAAACTATGTTGAATAGTAATGGTGAAAGTGGGCACCCTTGTCTTGTTCCTGACTTTAGAGGAAATGCTTTCAATTTTTCACCATTGAGGATAATGTTTGCTGTGGGTTTGTCATATATAGCTTTTATTATGTTGAGGTATGTTCCTTCTATTCCTGCTTTCTGGAGAGTTTTTATCATAAATATCTTTTAATTTCATTCAACTTTGTTTATTTAACAAAAATTTTATTCAACTTTAGATCTTTAAACATTTGTAATTAGTTTTTGTGGATGGTGTGATACATGGGTTCAATTTCAAGTTTTTTTTCTAAAATGGATATCCAGTTTTCCTACTACTGTTTGTTAACAAGATCATCTTTCCCCTCTGCTCTGTTGGTAAGCAGAGAAGTGATAAGGTAGTAACTTCTCTCATAAATCAAATATTTCTATGTGTAGGATTCTATTCTGAGCTTTTTGTCCTATCCCGTTTTTCTATTTGTCTGCTGCTACTGCTGCTAAGTCGCTTCAGTCATGTCCGACTCTGTGCCACCCCATAGACCGCAGCCCACCAGGCTTCCCTGTCTCTGGGATTCTCCAGGCAAGAACACTGGAGTGGGTTGCCATTTCCTTCTCCAATGCATGAAAGTGAAAAGTGAAATTGAAGTTGCTCAGTTGTGTCCAACTCCTAGCGACCCCATGGACTGCAGCCTACAAGGCTCCTCTGTCCATGGGATTTTCCAGGCAAGAGTACTGGAGTAGGTTGCCATTGCCTTCTCCATCTATTTGTCTACTCCTTTATAAATATAACACGATTTTAAATACTCTAATTTTATTACAAATACTGATATACAGTAAAGTAAGTCCTCACAACTTGTTATTCAAGTGTGTATTGATTATTTCTTACCGTTTGTATTTTCATGAATTTTAGAATAAATTTCTTCAGGTCCACCAAAAATTAAACAAATACCCTTTGTTGGAATTCCAATTGGAATTGCATTTAAGCTATAAATAAATTAGGAAAGAACAGTCATCTTTGCAATACCCAACCTTTCAATCCCGGAACATCATATAAACTATTTATCCTGTAGGGTTTTTAGTCTGAGCAAATGCTGGTAGCTGAGCAACTCAATAAAGTGTTCCATATAGTGTTAGATCATCATCATCATCACTATTAGTAGGAACATTTTATGATATATCACTCTGTGCCATAACTATATCTTTGTGTGAACACTCAGTTGCTCAGTCGTGTTCAACTCTTTGCAACCTCATGGACTGTACCCCTCCAGGCTCCTCTGTCCATGGAATTTTCCAGGGAAGTATATTGGAGTGGGTTGCCATTTCCTTCTCCAGGGGATCTTCCTGACTCCTGGGATTGACCAGGGAGGGAACCTTGTCTCCTGTGTCTTCTGCATTGGTAGGCAGATTCTTTGCTATTGTGCCACCCAGGAAGACCATATCTATATCGTCACTGTTTCTCAAAAAGTTTGATAATTTTTTGGTAATTTTTTGATAGAGGTTTTATAATAATTTTTATTTAATTTATTCCTAGATATCTGATATTTTTATTGTTTTAAATGGAATCATTTGTACACTTTATTCTATATCTGTTCCTGGTAGATAAAATTGAATTTACTTTCTATTTGATTAAAATCTAACAACTTTACTAAACTTTTTAATTAATGCTAATAATTAACTTATAGAATATTTTGGATTTTCTATATGCTAATTTTTATCATCTGTTAACAACATTTTTTTTTTCTTTTTAAGACTGACCTTACTATTTTCTTTCATTTTTGTACTGTGGGCTAGGGTCTCCTTTAAAATGTTGGATAGATATTCTGATTGCAGATATTTTAACTTTTACCCTTAACTCAAAGGGAAAATTTCCAAAGCTTCACCATTTAATATAATGTTCACTATGTTTTGTTTCTTTTTTTGTAAATATCCCTTATCAGGTTAAGAAAGCTCACCTTTGTTCCTAGAATTTGTGGCACAAATTCTTATTATCAATGGGCTTTACATTCTATCAGTGCTTTCTCTACATCTATTGAGCTTAAAATGTTTATCTCCTTTTATTTCTTGATGTAGTAGTGAATTATATTATTTGAGTTTTTTTAAAGTGTTAAGCCAACACTTCATTATAGGATAAAGTCAGTTGATCATAATATATTATTCTTTGAATATTGATAGATTTGGTATATTAACTTAAAAAAAACATTTTTGTATTCAAAGTAAGATTTGAAAATGGCTTTTAATTTTCTTTTCTCATGCTGCCCTTCAGGTTTGTTATCAAGTTGATTATAAAAAGAATTGGAATATAACATGTTTCTCTAATCTCTGAAAGAATTTGTCAAAGTCTACATCTTAGTCTGCCTGAATTTCCATAACAAATACCATAGACTGAGTGGCTTAAACAACAGACATTAATTTTCTCACCATTTCTGAGGCTGAGCATCTGAGATCATAGTGCAGTGTTGAAACAGGGTGAAGTCTGCTTTTCTGGCTTGCAGATGGCCACCTTCTCACTGTATCCTCATATCAGAAAGAGAAAGAGGAGAGAGCAAGAGAGAGAGAAAGATCAAAAGAGAGCTCTCTGGTGAATAAACTGATCATATTCCAGAGTATACAATCCCATCATTAGGGCTTAACCCTCATTACTTCATCTAAACCTAATCACCACCCTAAGGTCCCATCTCTAGACTCTATCACATTGGGGGTGCAGCTTCAACATATAAAATTTGAGGGGACACGACTCAGTCCAGAGCAATCTGGAACTGTTCCTTTAGTGACTGCATGGTAAACTTAATCATAAAGTTATCTGGACCTGTAGTTTTTTTCTTTGTGGGAAGAGTTTATTTGTACTTGATTCAAGTTCTTTAAAGCATTATTTAGGTTTTAAATCTCTTCTTGAGCCAAATTTTGTTCAAGATGCACTTTTCTTTTCTGTTTCCCAGGTGGCACTACTGGTAAAGAACCCATCAGCCAGTGCAGGAGACGTAAAGATGCGGGTTCTATCCCTAGGTCAGGAAGATCCCCTGGAGGAGGGCATGGCAACCCACTCCAGTATTATTGCCTGGAGAATCGCAGGGACAGAGGAGCCTGGAGGGCTACAGTCCATACATTCACAAAGAGTCGGACACGACTGAAGTGACAGCACACACACACACACTTTTCTAGGAACTTAAGCATTTGTTCACGTCCCTCCTTTTGACCTGTTTCATGTCTTCAGTATCTGCAGTGATTATTGCTGTTCATTCCTATTAGTCTTTCTCTCCTTTGCTTCTTCCCTCCCCCACCCTCTCCATCTCTCTCTCCTTTCTTGGTTAATCTTACTACAAGATTTATATTTTTAAACATACATCTTCAGCTTTTGTGGTCCTCTCTATTTTATATTTTTAAAACATTTCATTAAATTTTGCGTTTATCTCCATTTTCTTCCTCTACATATTTTTGGTTTTACTTTTTGATATCTTTTCTAACAACTTTGGACATATGTTTAACAATTACTTATCAATTTTCAACATTTGTCTTTCTATTTTTTGTGTTTCCTGCTAATAATATTATTTTAGACATTGCTTTATATTCATCCTGTAAACTTTGCTATTCAATAGCATTTATTTATACAGTTAAAATATTTTTAATTTGTTTTATGATATTTCTTTGATTAATGTGGTATTTAGAACACATTATTTAATTTCTGAAAATTTGGGAAATTTTCTAGTTACTAGTTTCTGAATGATTTTTGACATAAATGCACTGTAGTTAGATAACATTTTATGTGTTTCAGATTCATTTAAAAGATATTATAAAGTAAGAATCACATATAAAAAAGTACATGACAAGTTGTATAGCTTAACAAATTATTATAATGTTAATGTTCATGTTACTACCATACAGGGTAAGCTATAAAACAATGCTAAAACACCAGAAATTACCTTGTGCGCCTTTCCAACTTTCTCTGTGGTTCTAGTCCTTTGATATTTTTGTGTACATTATATCACAGTATACAGTCAATTTCCTTGGAGAAGGAAATGGCAACCCACTCCAGTATTCTTGCCTAGGAAATCCCATGGACAGAGGAGCCTGGTGGGATAAAGTCTATGGAGCTACTAAACCACCAACCTTACCACCACTGTCTATTTTCTGAATGTTTTGTGTGTGCTTGAAAAACATGTATTCTACAATTTCAGGGTATAATTTCCATAGATCAATTTTGTTAATTGTGTTTTAAATGTCTATAGCCTTACTTATTTTTCTAGTAATTTTATCAACAACTCAGAGAGGTATATTACAGTCTCCCACTATAATTGTGGATTTGTCTCTTATTTTGGTACTGTGAGTATTTGCTTTTTTTGAGGCTATGTAATTAGATGCACACAAATTTAGAAATACTATTATTTTCTTTTGGAAGTTTTCACTAAATCTTTCTTGTCTTTGATATTCTTATCTATTCTTCTGTGTTTTTATCTCTGTTTTCAGCCTTCCATATATTTTTCCTTACAAATCTTCCAGTTTTCTACTTCTTACTATTTTAATGATGTTTGGTTTGCTGCCAAACATGACCACTGAGCATATTTTTAAATTTTTATAGTATTGAATTTTAATAATTATTTTATATACTATGTTTTTACTATATTTCTTTTATGATACTTTTTATTCCTTTAAATTATATTTGATTTTTCAAACTTGCTTTGTCACTTTTTGTAGCTTGCTATACTCTGGAGATATTTTATGTATAGTAAGCGTAGTCATATTGTAATGTTTGTGATAACATCACTATGCAAATACTTGTATTCTCCTTCATTCTTACTCATTTTATTTTCTTTTCCATGTGTGTCTGGTTATTTTCAATTCTCGTTGCTTGAAATATTATTTTTGATATTCTGCAAAGCATAGTCTCTAGGTACTTATTTTTGTGTGAGACAATTTGCTTATATGTACTCCAGTAAATAGTAACAGTCTAAGGTCACCTTAAACTGAACAAATTTGCAAAAAAAACCACAGATGACGTTGTGGGTGATAGATTTCTTAACCACCATGACATCAGTTCAGTTCAGTTCAGTTGTTCAGCTGTGTCGAACTCTTTGCGACCCCATGAATCACAGCACGCCAGGCCTCCCTGTCCACCACCAACTCCCGGAGTTCACTCAAACTCATGTCCATCGAGTCGGTGATGCCATCCAACCATCTCATCCTCTGTCGTCCCCTTCTCCTCCTGCCCCCCCCCCCTTCTCCTCCTGCCCCCAATCCCTCCCAGCATTAGGGTCTTTTCCAATAGTCAACTCTTCGCATGAAGTGGCCAAAGTATTGGAGTTTCAGCTTTAGCATCAGTCCTTCCAATGAACACTCAGGACTGATCTCCTTTAGGATGGACTGGTTGGATCTCCTTGCAGTCCAAGGGACTTCTCAAGAGTCTCAGGAGTCTTCTCAAGTCTTCTCAAGAGTCTCAAGAGACTTCTCAAATCTCAAGTCTTATCCAATACCACAGTTCAAAAGCATCAATTCTTCGGCACTCAGCTTTCTTCACAGTCCAACTCTCACATCCATACATGACCACTGGATAAACCATAGCCTTAACTAGACGGACCTTTGTTGGCAAAGTAATATCTCTGCTTTTGTATATGCTATCTAGGTTGGTCATAACTTTCCTTCCAAGGAGTAAGCGTCTTTTAAATTCATGGCTGCAATCACCATCTGCAGTGATTTTGGAGCCCAAAAAAAATCAAGTCTGACACTATTTCCACTGTTTCCCCACCTATTTCCCATGAAGTGATGGGACCAAATGCCATGATCTTAGTTTTCTGAATGTTGAACTTTACGCCAACTTTTTCACTCTCTTCTTTCAGTTTCAACAAGAGGCTTTTTAGCTCCTCTTCACTTTCTGCCATAAGGGTGGTGTCATCTGCATATCTGAGGTTGTTGATATTTCTCCTGGCAATCTTGATTCCAGCTTGTGCTTCTTCCAGCCCAGCATTTCTCATGATGTACTCTGCATAGAAGTTAAATAAACAGGGTGACAATACACAGCCTTGACGTACTCCATTTCCTATTTGGAACCAGTCTGTTGTTCCATGTCCAGTTCTAACTGTTGCTTCCTAACCTGTATACAGGTTTCTCAAGAGGCAGTTCAGGTGGTCTGCTATTCCCATCTCTTTCAGAATTTTCCACAGTTTATTGTGATCTACACAGTGAAAGGTTTTGGCGTAGTCAGTAAAGCAGAAATAGACGTTTTTTTCTGGAACTCTCTTGCTTTTTCAATCATCCAGCGGATGTTGACAATTTGATCTCTGGTTCCTCTGCGTTTTCTAAAACCAGGTTGGACATCTGGAAGTTCACAGTTCACGTATTGCTGAAGCCTGTCTTGGAGAATTTTGAGCATTACTTTACTAGTGTGTGAGATGAGTGTAACTGTGTGGTAGTTTGAGCATTCTTTGGCATTGCCTTTCTTTGGGATTGGAATGAGAACTGACCTTTTCCAGTCCTGTGGCCACTGCTGAGTTTCCCAAATTTGCTGGCATATTGAGTGCAGCACTTTCACAGCATCATCTTCCAGGATTTGCAGTAGCTCAACTGGAATTCCATCACCTCCACTAGCTTTGTTCGTAGTGAAACTTTCTAAGGCCCACTTGACTTCACATTCCAGGATGTCTGGCTCTAGGTCAGTGATCACACCATCGTGATTATCTAGGTTGTGAAGATCTTTTTTGTACAGTTCTTCTGTGTATTCTTGCCACCTTTTCTTAATATCTTCTGCTCCTGTTAGTTCCATACCATTTCTGTCCTTTATCGAGCCCGTCGTCGCATGAAATGTTCTCTTGGTATCTCTAATTTTCTTGAAGAGATCTCTAGTCTTTCCCATTCTGTTGTTTTGCTCTATTTCTTTGCATTGATGGCTGAGGAAGGCTTTCTTATCTCTTCTTGCTATTCTTTGGAACTCTGCATTCAGATGCTTATATCTTTCTTTTTCTCCTTTGCTTTTCTCTTCTCTTCTTTTCACAGCTATTTGTAAGGCCTCCCCAGACAGCCATTTTGCTTTTTGCATTTCTTTTCCATGGGGGTGGTCTTAATCCCTATCTCCTGTACAATGTCAGGAACCTCCATCTATAGTTCATCAGGCACTCTATCTATCACATCTAGTCGCTTATTTCTCACTTCTGCTGTATAATCATAAGGTATTTGATTTAAGTCATACCTGAATGGTCTAGTGGTTTTCCCTACTTTCTTCAGTTTAAGTCTGAATTTGGCAATAAGGAGTTCATGATCTGAGCCACAGTCAGCTCCTGGTCTTATTTTAGCTGACTGTATAGAGCTTCTCCATCTTTGGCTGAAAAGAATATAATCAATCTGATTTCGGTGTTGACCATCTGGTGATGTCCACGTGTAGAGTCTTCTCTTGTGTTGTTGGAAGAGGGTATTTGCTGTGACCAGTGCATTCTCTGGGCAAAACTCTATTAGCCTTTGCCCTGCTTCATTCCGTATTCCAAGGCCAAATTTGCCTGTTACCCCAGGTGTTTCTTGACTTCCTACTTTTGCATTCCAGTCCCCTACATAGTTAACCCTTAAAAATAATTTTGATTAATGAAATGATGATTGACAGGAGTTTTGTGGTAAGCAGAGATTTCTTCCCAACAGGGAAAGCCTCATTCCCCATCAGGCAGAAGAAAAGTAAAACATTTCCATTATAGAATAGTAATAATCATAATAGCTCTAGGTATTGAGCATTTGCTCTATGCCAGTTAGTGTTAAACACAATATAGAATATGTTATTTAATTCTTAACCTATTTAATCTACATTTTACTGTTAAAGAAATGGGCTCCATAAGGTCAAGCAACTAGCCTAAGGCACAAGTGGCTAATAAATGCAGTTGAAATTCATCCTCTGGTTCCTCAAGAACATACGGGCAGAGAAAAAAGGTCCATAGTATCATCTTTGGCATTTTCCCAAAAAGTACATTATAGTATGTTAGTATAGAAACAGTGGTTGGCAAAGGAAATACCTAAGCATTACCTTGCCTTCCTGGCTTACTTAGACAGTTAATTCATTTTATCCAGTCTTGAAAAAATCCTCATGGTGCACAAAGCTATTTTTATGGGTAAAAGGTCATAAAATACTTCTGAATACTTCTGGATTAAAAGAAAAGGAAAATACTCTTTTCTAGTTGATTAATGTTGCTGCTGATTGTAGGATTATTGATAGGATTTGAACTTGATACAAGTGCCATTTTTATATTTTCCTAAAAGAAGAAAAAAGAGGAACTGAGAAAGAAAAATAAAATTATTTTTTGTTGGCTTGTAAGTGAAGTTTGGAATAGTTGATTTTCAGTTTTAGTGGCAGGGTATAAGGACAATAAACAACTCAGCCTAAAAATATGAAAAATCAGGTAAGATATATGGTTTGTTAAAGGTACTGGCATTTTGTGAATCATAGTCTGTCTCCCTGTTTCTTTTTTGAAAGGCACTAATACAGTTGTTTTGAAATCCTGAAAAAGTTTATTTATGTTATGGCATCATCTTGTATTGCTACCACTTTAGTGTACTTTTTATGAATTTTTTATTGTTGTTTACCTGGATAATTTGTGACACTGCATTCAGAATTATCTTTAGGGTTGTAAATCTGATCACAGAATTCCCATGCTTAAAATCCTTTAGCGACTTATCTTTACCTACAAGATAAGACAGAAATGCTACAGCTATTATACAGCATGTTTCATTTTCAGCCTCTAGCTAACTCTTGTCTTACTTAAATTTCCTCCTTACTTCCTCTGCTCTCAAATTATTTGCTGTTCCTCACATGGGCTATGCTCTTGTTACACACACTGTTCTACCTGTCTGTAATGCTCCTTTCCCCCAGATTTCCAGGCACCTTTCTTCATTTACATCTAAGTTCACTTATTACCAGTAGTTCAGATGGTAAAGAATCCACCTGCAATGCAGGAGACCTGGGTTTGATACCTGGATTGGGAAGATCCCCTGGAGAAGGAAATGACTACTCACTCCAGTAGTCTTGCCTGGAGAATTCTGTAGACAGAGAAGCCCGGCGGGCTGTAGTCCATGGGGTCCCAAAGAGTTGGACATGGCTGAGCAACTAACACTTTCATACTCCCCCCATCCCCCTCCCCGTCTCTACCTCTTCGGAGATCTTAGACTTATCCCACCAGAAAGCGGCTATATTCTGTTTGTTAAGCCTCCTGGGATCTTACCCTGGCTTCTACATCAGTGCTTCTACATTGTATTGTAATGATTTACAATTTTGTTACTACTGTCCCAGTAAGCCTCAAAATATATTTTAAACAAAAGCAAAATTTTTTTTTTTTGGATAAACAAAGAGGCATGGATGTACGTAATTCATAAAGTTATTGTAAAGCAATGTGAAACGATGGATAGGAAATCCTTCATAAGCTATCAAACACTAGAATTGCTATTTACATATTTATCTATTTTCTGCCCAAATGCTCAGCATGCAAGCCAGGTCAGGCCACACCTAAAGACATTTTTTTTAAGTGATGGAATCATGGGAATCTTATTGCTTTTGGAATATCCTTAGATATTGTTAGCATGGTCTTTTTTAAAAAAATATAATAGTTTAAGGAACTTGAATTTTATTTAGGAGTCAGTGAAGGACTCACTGAAAGTATTTGAACAGGGAGGTAGGATTTTGTTTGAACAAAGAACCTGAAGACTACAAAAAAATCATTCTCATTATTCTTTTGCAAAAATTTCTTATTCTTCCTGATTGGCTTCAGAGTCTACTTTTTAAAAAAATTTTAATTGAAGGATAATTGGTTTACAATGTTGTGTTATTTTCTGCCATACAACAATGTGAATCAGCCATAAGTTTACATATGTCCCTTCCCTCTTGAACCTCTCTCCCACCCACCTAGAAACATTTGAAGGGGGTTGAAAATGATGTGTTTTTGTGACTGAGATTGTAAGGTGTGCAAAGACTACAAGCATAATTAGTGATTTAAAGAACATTATCTGATATCAGAAAGCTTATTACCTATATTGTAAGATAAGACATAAAACCTCCAAGTCTTTAGATAACAAACAATGCTTATGAATGGGTGAGTCTTTGGTTCTAGAGGAGTTAGAGTGTGGTGTGGGAAGGCCATTATGAGAAAGCTGATTTTGAACTAGATTTTAGGGGAGATTGAAATGTGAAGGGTCATGACCTTTTCATTGAAGAAGGGGATGTACCAAGGCTAAGGAAGGGGCTGCAGTGCTCTTCTATATTAAATTTGTTCTACTATGAGTGTAGCATCTTCTTGAGATAATCTCTTTTATGGATTTCTCTGGCATGGATCACATGATAAAATTCTGTACAGTCTTCAAGGTCTAGCTCAAACATTACTAGAAATATCCAGTAGAAGTATTCCTTTTTCTCTCTGAATTTCCAAGAGTGTATCTTTTAGAACCAAGTTCAACTTTGTGTAACAGAAACCCTGCTTCCCTCTTAATAGCTTAAGCAATAGAGATGTTTATTTTTTTATGACTCCACAAGCATCAAAGACTCAGCCTCTTTTTCATCTTTCTGTTCCTCCTGGCTTCCGTTTTGGAGTTCTCATCCTCCAAGGTGGCTGCTGGAGCTGTAACCATCTTGTTTAAGTTTCAGACAGCAGGAAACACGAAGGGAACTATAAAAGGAACATGCCTCTCTAAAGAGTTTGTAAAAGAATCCAACTCAACTTTGGCTTTCATTTTATGAACCAAAGCATTCCATGGCCACATCAGCAGCAAGCAAAGTTAGTAACAAAGCCACAGCTAACTTCTAGGGTGCCTAAGAATGTTGAGAGCCAGAAGAAAACTGATCTCTTGTACTAAGAGGAAGAGGAACATGGATATTGTATGAGTAGCTGTCAATCTCTGCCAAAAGCTTGTTGTTTTTATTTTTATTTTTTAAAATTTGTGTTGGAGTATAGTTGCTTTACAATGTTGTGTTAGTTTCTGCTGTACAGCAAAGCAAATCAGCTGTATGTATACATATATCCCCTCATTTTTGGATTGCCTTCCTATTTAGGTCACCACAGAGCACTGAGTAGAGTTCCCTGTGCTTTATGGCTGTTGTTGTTCAGTCACTCAGTCATGTCTGACTCTTTGTGACCCATGAACTGTAGCACCCAAGACTTCCTGTCCTTAACCATCTCCTGGAGCTTGCTCAAACTCGTGGTCATTGAGTCAGTGATGCCATCCAACCATCTCATCCTCTGTCCCCTTCTCCTCCTGCCTTCAATCTTTCCCAGCATCAGGGTCTTTTCTAATGACTCACCTGTTCACATCAGGTGGCCAAAGTATTGGAGCTTCAGCATCAGCATCAGTCCTTCCAATTAATATTCAGGATTGATTTCCTTTAGGAAATTTGCTCTATCCATAGGTGTGAGTGGGGTATTAAAGTCTCCCACTATTATTGCATTATTGTTAATTTCCCCTTTCATACTTGTTAGCATTTGTCTTACATATTGTGGTGGTCCTCTGTTGGGTGCATATATATTTATAATTGTTATATCTTTTTCTTGGATTGATCCTTTGATCATTATGTAGTGTCCTTCTTTGTCTCTTTTCACAGCCTTTGTTTTAAAGCCTATTTTGTCTGATATTAGTATTGCTACTCCTGTTTTCTTTTGATCTCTATTTGTATGGAATATCTTTTTCCAGCCCTTCACTTTCAGTCTGTATGTGTCTCTTGTTTTGAGGTGGGTATGTTGTATACAACATATATAGGGGTCTTGTTTTTGTATCCATTCAGCCAGTCTTTGTCTTTTGGTTGGGGCATTCAACCCATTTACATTTAAGGTAATTATTGAAAAGTATTATCCCATTGCCATTTACTTTATTGTTTTGGGTTCTAGTTTATACATCCTTTCTGTGTTTCCTGTCTAGAGAAGATCCTTTAGCATTTGTTGGAAAGCTGGTTTGGTGGTGCTGAATTCTCTCAGCTTTTGCTTGTCTGTAAAGCTTTTGATTTCTCCTTCATATTTGAATGAGATCCTTACAGTAATCTGGGCTGTAGGTTTTTTTCTTTCATCACTTTAAGTATATCGTGCCATTCCCTTCTGGCCTGAAGAGTTTCTATTGAAAGATCAGCTATTATCCTTATGGGAATCCCCTTGTGTGTTATTTGTTGTTTTTCCCTTGCTGCTTTTAATATTGATTCTTTATGTTTTATCTTTGTTAATTTGATTAATATGTGTGTTTTGCCTTGGGTTTATCCTGTTTGGGACTCTCTGTTTCTTGGACTTGGGTGATTATTTCCTTCCCCATTTTAGGGAAGTTTTCAACTATTATCTTGTCAAGTATTTTCTCATGGTCTTTCTTTTGTCTTATTCTTCTGGGACTCTTATGATTCGAATGATGGGGCATTTAACATTGTCCCAGAGGTCTCTGAGGTTATTCTCATTTCTTTTAAATCTTTTGTCTTTTTTCCTCTCTTTTTCATTTATTTCTACCATTCTAGCTTCTACCTCACTTGGCCTGTCTTCTGCCTCCCTTATTCTACTATTGTTTCCGTCCAGAATGTTTTTGATATCATTTATTGCATCATTCATTATATACTGACTCTTTTTTATTTCTTCTAGGTCTTTGTTAAACATTTCTGCATCTTCTCAATCCTTGTCTCCTGAGGCTATTTATCTGTAACTTCATTTTGTTTTCCGGATTTTGGATCATTTTCACTATCATTATTTGGAATTCTTTATCCGGTAGATCCCTATCTCTTCCTCTTTTGTTTGGTTTGGTGGGCAGTTATCCTGTTCCTTTATCTTCTGAGTATTTCTCTTTGTTTTCATCTTGCTTATATTGCTGTGTTTGGGGTGGCCTTTCTGTATTCTGGCAGTTTGTGATTCCTGTTTATTGTGGAGGTTCCTCTCTGTGGGTGGGGTTGGATGGGTGGCTTGTCAAGGTTTCTTGGTTAGGGAAGCTTGTGTCGGTTTTCTGGTGGGTGGAGCTGGCTTTCTTCCCTCTGGAGTGCAATGGAGTGTCCAGTAATGAGTTCTGAGATGTCAGTGGGTTTGGAGTGACTTTGGACAGCCTGTATATTGAGACTCAGGGCTATGTTCTTGTGTCGCTGGAGAATTTGTGTGGTATGTCTTGCTCTGGAACTTGTTGGCCCTTGGGTGGTGCTTGGTTTCAGTGTAGGTATGGAGGCATTTGATGAGCTCCTATAGATTAATGTTCCCTCGATTCAGGAGTTCTCTGGTGTTCTCAGGATTTGGACTTAAGCCTCCTGCCTCTGGTTTTCACTATTATTCTTACAGTAGCCTCAAGATTTCTCCATCTATACAGTACGAATGATAAAACATCTATGTTAATGATGAAAAGTTTCTCCACAGTAAGAGACACCCAGAGAGGTACACAGAGTTACATGGAGAAGAGAACAGGGAGGAGGGAGATAGAGGTGAACAGGAGGAGAAGAGGGGAGATCAAAGGGGGAGAGAGCAACCTAGCCAGTAATCACTTCCCTATGTGCTCTCCACAGCCTGGATCCCTCAGAGATGTTCAGGGAGTTACACAGAGAAGAGAAGAGGGAGGAAGGAGACAGAGGTGGCCAGGAGGATAAAAGGGGGAATCAAAAGGAGATAGACAGATCTAGCCAGTAATCAGTTCCCTAAGTGTTCTCCACAGCCTGGAACACACAAAGAGATTCATGGAGTTGGGTAAAAAGAGAAGGGGGAGGAAGGAGATAGAAGCCACTTGGTGGAGAAAAATGAGAGTCCACAGGGGAGAGAGCAATCAAGCCAGTAATCTTGCTCCGAAGTAAAAATGGGTACTGAAGATCAGATTCTTAAAGGTACAAAATTGATAACAAATACCAAAAAGCAAAGATTAAAAATCAAGAGTAGAGGTTAGATTCTCAAAAACACAATATTAAAGAAAAAAACAAAGTCACAAGAATTATAAATATATATATGAAGTTTGCTTAAAAATAGGGTCTTTTTTTTTTTTCAAAGTAATCTGTTCAGTTCAGTTCAGTCACTCAGTCATGTCCGACTCTCTGTGACCCTATGAATCACAGCACGCCAGGCCTCCCTGTCCATCACCAACTCCCAGAGTTCACCCAAACTCATTTGCATCGATTCGGTGATGCCATCCAGCCACCTCATCCTCTGTCGTCCCCTTCTCATCCTGCCCCCCATCTCTCTCAGCATCAGGGTCTTTTCCAATGAGTCAACTCTTCGTATGAGGTGGCCAAAGTATTGAAGTTTCAGCTTCGGCATCAGTCCTTCCAATGAACACTCAAGACTGATCTCCTTTGGAATGGACTGATTGGATCTCCTTGCAGTCCAAGGGACTCTCAAGAGTCTTCTCCAACACCACAGTTCAAAAGCATCAATTCTTTTGGCACTCAGCTTTCTTCACAGTCCAACTCTTACATCCATACATGACCACTGGAGAAACTATAGCCTTGACTAGACGACCTTTGTTGGCAAAGCGATATCTCTGCTTTTTAATATGCTGTCTAGGTTGATCATAACTCCTTCCAAGGAGTAAGTGTCTTTTCATTTCCTGACTGCAATCACCATCTGCAGTGATTTTGGAGCCCCCCAAAATAAAGTCAGCCACTGTTTCCACTGTTTCCCCACTTATTTCCCATAAGTGATGGAACCAGATGCCATGCTCTTAGTTTTCTGAATGTTGAGCTTTAAGCCAACTTTTTAACTCTCCTCTTTCACTTTAATCAAGAGGCTTTTTAGTTCCTCCTCACTTTCTGTTATAAGGGTGGTGTCATCTGCATATCTGAGGTTATTGATATTTCTCCTGGCAATCTTGATTCCAGCTTGTGCTTCTTCCAGCCCAGCGTTTCTCATGATGTACTCTGCATATAAGTTAAATAAGCAGGGTGACAATATACAGCTTTGACGGACTCCTTTTCCTATTTGGAACCAGTCTGTTGTTCCATGTCCGGTTCTAACTGTTGCTTCCTGACCTGCATATAGGTTTTTCAAGAGGCAGGTGAGGTAGTCTGGTATTCCCATCTCTTTCAGAATTTTCTACAGTTTATTGTGATCCACACAGTCAAAGGCTTTGGCATAGTCAATAAAGCAGAAATAGATGTTTTCCTGGAACTCTCTTCCTTTTTCCATGATCCAGCAGATGTTGGCAATTTGATCTCTGGTTCCTCTGTGTTTTCTAAAACCAGCTTGAACATCTGGAAGTTCATGGTTCACGTAGTGCTGAAGCCTGGTTTGGAGAATTTTGAGCATTACTTTACTAGCGTGTGAGATGAGTGTGATTGTGTGGTAGTTTGAGCATTTTTTGGCATTGCCTTTCTTTGGGATTGGAATGAAAACTTACCTTTTCCAGTCCTGTGGCCACTGGAGAGTTTTCAAAATTTGCTGGCATATTGAGTGCAGCAGTTTCACAGCATCATCTTTCAGGATTTTGTGTCTGACTCTTTGCGACACCATGGAGTGAATTCTCTAGGCCAGAATACTGGAGTGGATAGCATTACCCTTCTCCAGGGTGTCTTCCCAACCTAGGAATTGAACCCAGGTATCCTGCATTGCAGATGGATACTTTACCAGCTGAGCCACAAGGGAAGCCCTGCAAAGCAATAATAAGGTATAAAAATAAAAATTAAAGGAGTAATAGAGGACTTAAAAATAAAAAATTATAGGAGATTTAAAAAATAATAGTATTAAAAATATATCTAGGGCTTTCTCTGGTGTTTTTGTGGACTGTGTGGGGTCAGTTCATTTTCAGATAGTTCCTTGATCTGGCTTATAGTTCTCAAGATCTATAGGCCCCTTCCTATGTAGTCGATGCTAACTGCAGGGTTTTAATATATTGAACCTGTCACTTCCAAAGCGGTTCCCTCTGTTTATTTTAGCTTCTTCTGTTTGCTGGGCTCTTCAGTGTCTAATTTCCGCCCTTACACCAGGGCAGTGATTGTCACTTTTTTAGGCTCACTCATTCAGTTGTGCTGTGGGGAGGGAGGAACACTGCAAACAAATATCACTGGCATATGTACGGAGTGCTTGCAGCGTCTTGGCCACACTGGGTTTGTCCCTGCTCATGGCCTGTGTGCTTTCCCAGTCTACACTGTTCAGGCTTTAGGTTGCTCTGCTGGGAACTCTCTGAGGCAGGCCCTGGGTTGCATGCATTTCCCAGGTCTAAGCTACTCAGGTTCAGGTTCTCGGGTACTCCACAAAGGCACAGAGTTGGTTGGGCCTCTGTTTTATGCCCTTCCCAGATCTGAGCAGCTCAGGTGACCAGGTGCTTGGCAAGCGCAGTCGCCCCCAGTTGAAGGCCTGTCTTATCGCCTCCGCCATTTCAGCCGCTCAGTTTTCTGGGTGTACAACCGATGCGCCTTCTCAGGTGCGGTGTGTGTCTCTTCTGGGGAGCTGATCTCTGGCTGTGACCCTCCCAGCGGATGTCAACCGTCCAGAATCCCAAGAAGCCTTGGTTAGCAATGAAGCCTGCTTGAAGTTTGGTAGATGATGCCTCTCTGGGGCCGCGATTTCCCCCTTCCGGCTCTGGCTGCCCTCGCCTGCCTGTCTGGTGCGGGATGGGCTGGTCTGCAGCCAGCTAGCTCTGCTCAGTCCTTTGTTCTGTGAGCGGGCCTGGCGATCTCTTGGGCTTTTCGTGGGATAGCTGTCCCACAGTCTGGGTTGCTATCTCAAGTTAGTTCCCTCAGGTTGTGCTTGGGGGCATTCATGCCCAATGCTTACCCTAAGCGATGCAGCCTACACCTCCCTGTCCAGTCCCCGCTTGCTAGTGGTAGATGCGAGCATCTGTGTTGCTTCTCCACTGGGAGTTGCCATTAGGCACATAATCTGTGCGTTTTAATTATTTATTTTTCCTCCTGATTATGTTGCCTTCTGAGGTTCCATGGCTCACCACAGACTCACTGGTGAGAGTGTTTCCTGGTGTTTGGAAACTTCTCTTTTTTTAAGACTCCCTTCCCAGGTCGGATCTCTGTCCCTACCTCTTTTGCCTCTCTTTTTTATCTTTTATATTTTTTTCTACCTCCTTTCGAAATCAGTGGGCTGCCTTTCTGGGTGCCTGATGTCCTCTGCCAACATTCGGAAGTTGTTTTGTGGAATTTGCTCAGCGTTCAAATGTTTTTGCAATGAATTTGTGGGGGAGAAAGTGGTCTCCCCGTCCTATTCCTCCACCATTTTAGTTTGCATAATTCTTAATATTAGGTAGCAACAAAATAGAGTTTAAAGTAAAAATCGTAAAATGAGAAAAAGAAGGACATCAGATTATGAAAAAATAGGTCAATTCAACAAGAGGATATATAAATTATAAATATCTATGTACCCAACAAAAGAGCATCTAAATGTATAAAGCAAATATTAACAAACATAAAAGGAAGCACAATATTAGTAGGAAAGTTAATATCCCCCTAACATCAACTGATAGATTTTATAGACAGAAAATCAGTTAGGAAACATTAGCCTTAAATGACACATCAGACCAGACATACTTATTAGACATATACCAAACACTCTCCCCAAAAGGAACACAATACACATTCTTTTTAAGTGCCTATGGAACAAATCATAGACTAGATTACATATTAGGCCACAAAACAAGTTTCTTTAAGTTTAAGAAGATTGAAATAATTTCAAGTATGTTTTCTGACCACAATTGTATAAACCTAGAAGCCAACCACAAGACAACTCGATAAACATAAACATGTACAGGCTAAACAACAAGCTTCTAAACAGTCAATGGGTTAATGAAAAAGTCAAAGAGAAATAAAAAATATCTTGAGACAAGTAAAAATAGAAATATAACTTCTCCAAATCTGTGGATCTGTAGTGGATTAAAGACAATCTCTTTAGTAAACATTGGAAAAACTGGACAGTTACTTGCAAAAGAATGAAGCTGGAGTACTTTCTTATATACAAACACAAAGTCAAAATGAATTAGACTTAAATGTAAGTACTGAAACTGTACACTCCCAGATGAAATCTTAGGCAATATACTCTTTGACATCAGTCTTGGCAATACTTTTGTTTCCACAGGGAAGAGCAGCAAAGCAAAAATAAATGGGACTGCCTCAAAAATTAATTTGAAAAGAAACATACACCTGTGGGTTCATTGCAGCATTATTTACAATATCCAAGATATGAAAGCAACCTCAATGACATCAACAGACAAATGGATTAAGAAAATGTGGTATGTATGTGTGTGTGTATATATGTATATATGGTGGAATATTACTCAGCCATAAAAAAGAGCGAAAAGAATGAAGTCCTTTTTAACAACATGGATGGACCTAGAGGGTTTATAGTCAGTGAACTCTCAGACAGACAAAGACACATAACATACGACTTCACTTACATATTGAATCTAAAAATCACAACAAAGAATACAAAACAGAAACAGACTCAGATATGGAGATAAACTAGTAGTCTCTAGAGGGGAAGAGAGGGAGTTGGGTGAAATACATAAAGGGGATTAAGAACTACAAACTTCTAGTTATAAAATAAATCATGAGGATGTAATGGACAGCATAGGCTATATAGTCAATAGTATTGTAATAACTTTGTATGGTAACAGAAGTTCCTAGATTTATTTTGGTAATTAATTTGGAATATATATAAATGTAGAATTATTATGTTGTACACCTGAAAGTAATACAATATTGTGTGTAAGCTATACTTCTATAAAATCAAAAGGAAAAAGTTATACATTAATCATAGACAAATATTCTAGCTTTGTTTTTCTGTTTTCACACCATATGTGAAAGTAATCATGCTATTCTTTGGTGCTTTGCATCTTTTATCCAGCCTTATGTTTATAAGATTCATGTGTATTGTTGTGAGTAAATTTAAATTGTTTATTTTCATTGCTTTGCAATGTTGTGTTCCTTTTCAGCATACCACTCTTAATGGACTTGAGTTGTTTTTAGTTTACATACCTTTCTTCACTATAGACATCATTATGGAATTGCTGTGTTACAATATATAGAGTGATTTTTTTACTTGACTGTATAATGCTTATGTGTTTGCCAGTGTTTGTGTCAATTGTACTCATGATAATTTCTATCGCTCCCCATTCTTGTTTACATTTGTCATGGATTGGATTGTAATTTTTGAAATAATCTCATTTAAAAAATTATTTTTAAAATTTAATGTTTTCCATTATAGTTTTAATTAGTATTTTCCTTTTTCTAAATAAATTGTTTTGTTTATAAGGCATTCATATATTTTATGAAGTGGACATTGAGGTCATTTCCCCATTTTCTGTCTTGTTTTCCATTTTCTTCATTTGGTTTGTAGTTCTTTCTATATTACTGAAACTATTATTTTGCCTGTTACATTTGTTGCAGATATCATCACCTGTGACTTGCCTTTTTAGTCTCTTAACAGTGTTTTTGAGAAACAGAATTTGTTAATTTTAATGAAGTGCAATTGATCACTTTTTTCGTTACTTCTATTTTTTGATTAGTTTTTTTCTAAGTGAGTATGTTTTGCTTAAAAAGTCTCTATCCCAATGTTGTAGTGACTTTGTATGGTAACAGATGGTAATTATACTTGTCATGGTGATCATTTTGTAATGTATAAAGCATTGTATCACTGAGTGATACACCTGAAATGAACATTATAAGTCAGTTATCTTTTCTGTATGAAGTCTATAATCTGAAAAGGTGAACAATAAAGCTTCCAGGAGCTAAATAAGGAAAGTCTCATAATGACTAGGAGATAGAAAGATTTCTTAAATAAGAGACAAAATATCTGTGACCTGAGTTGATTCTTATTTTGTGTAAAATGTAAGGTCAGGATTCACTTTTTTTTTTTTTAATGTAAGTGAGTGAAAATTCTTCAGTTGCGTCTGATTCTTTGCGACCCCATGGACTGTAGCCTGCCAGGCTCCTCTGTCCATGGAATTCTCCAGAATACTGGAGTGGTTATCCATTCCCTTCTTCAGAACTGTGATAGTGCAATTTATTGAGTTTGATTCTTTTCCCATAGCTGTGCATGCTACCTTTGTCATGAAAATTTCATTCTGTTTTATTGGCCTATTTGTCTAATTTATGCCAATTAAACACCCTTTTAGTTGAGAACTGATGGAGCAAGTGCTTCCACTTTCCTCTTCAAGAGTGTCTTAGCTATACATCCATAGTTTTGCATTTCCTTAAACATTTTTGATTTATCCCTGGAGACTCAGATGGTAAAGAATCTGTTTGGAATACAGGAGACCCACTTTGGATTCCTGAGTTGGGAAGATCCCCTGGAGAAGGGAATGGCTACCTGTCCAGTATTCTTGCCCAGAGAATTCCATGGACAGAGGAGTCTGGCGGGCTACAGTCCATGGGGTCGCAAAGAGTCAGCCACGACTGGGTGACTAACACTTTCATAAAAACTTTATTTATTTATTTATTTTTTCATTTAACATAATTTATTTTATTTATTTTTTTATCTTTATTTTTTATTTATTTATTTTTTTTAAATTTTTTATTCCTTTATTTCTCATGTGTTCCCCATCCTGAACCCTCCTTCCTCCTCCCTCCCCATACCATCCCATAAAAACTTTAGAATTAGCTTGTCAAGTTACACAAAATATCCTGTTGATATTTGATTGGGATTGTATTAAATCTGTACAAAAATATTGGCAGAATTAACATAGTTTCTATATTAGAATCTTCTAATATATAAACATGTTTCATTGGACTTACTCCTAAGCAGTCAATTTTTTGATGCTATTGTCAATGGATTTTTAAAACGTGTATTTTTTGTTTTTGTAGATGCATAAAAATACATTTAATTTAGGTAGTAAATTTTTATTCAGCAAACTTATGAAATCTCATTATTACAGTAATTGATGTGTCTGTTCTGTTTTCTATGTAAATGATCATATATCTTAGAACAATGACAGTCTTATTTGTGGCCCATTTTCTAGGCTGTTAGTATCCAGAGTGTGTTCAGGTGCTTACTCGTGTCCGACTCTTTGTTACCCCGAAGAGTATAACCCACCAGGCTCCTCTGTCCATGGGATTTTCAGGCAAGAATACTGAAGTGGGTTGCCATTTCCTTCTCCAGGGGATCTTCCCAACCCAGGGATCAAACCCAGCTCTCCCGCATTGCAGGCAGATGCTTTAACCTCTGAGCTACCTGGGAAGCCCAAAGTAGTAATTTTTTATTCAGCAAACTTATAAAATCTCATTATTTACAGTAATTGATGTGTCTGTTCTGTTTTCTATGTAAATGATCATATATCTTAGAACAATGACAGTCTTACTTGTGGTCCTGATTTTTGTCAATAGTTGGTCTTATTGTACTGATTATGACATAATTAAAATGTTTAATGGAAGTGTGAGTAGAGAACATTTTTGTGATTTTCCCCAACTCAAAGTAAAAATTTGTAGTGTTTCATCACTTTTTATGATGCTTGCTGTAGGTTTTTTTAGTATTTCAAAGTTCCCTTCTATGTTGACCAGTTGTTTTTGTTTTTTTTAAACCATTAACAAATCATAAATTTTACCACTGTGCTTTCTACATTTATTGAGAAGGTTGCATAATTTTTATTTATTAATCTATGTAGTAAATTGTATTGAATCTCTGTTGTTCAGTCGTTCATTTGTGTCTGACTCTGTGACCCTATGGACTACAGCACACCAGGCTTCCCTGTCCTTTATTATCTCCTGGAATTTGCTCAGACTCATGTCCATTGAGGCAATAATGCAGTCCAATCATCTCATCCTCTGTTGCCTCCTTCTCCTGCTTTCAGTCTTTCAGCATCAGAGTCTTTTCCAATGAGTCTGCTCTTCACAACAGGTGGCCAAAGTATTGGAGCTTCAGCTTCAGCATCAGTCCTTCCAGTGAATATTCAGGGCTGATTTCCTTTAGAATTGACTGACATTATTTTAATGTTTTTTTCTTTCATCATTATCATATATGTCAGATGATATACTAGGCACTGGGAATATAAAGATGAAGAAGCTTTGTTCCAGCCCAGGTGTTCTTGTTCTAGTGGAGGACATAATGAACAGTGTATAATTATACAAGGTCACAGATGCTGTGGGAGAAGCAAGGGAGGAGCTGATTCTGTGCCAGAGAATGGATTGGGTCAAGGATGGTACCTGGAGATGAACCATTTCAAGATGGACTTTGAAGGCTGGAGACCCAGACAAAAGAGGAAAATGTCATTCAAGAGAGATTGCATAAGCAATGGTATACTCAGAAAACACTAAGGACTTCAGGGGTGTGGAAAAATACAAGAGACAGGTTTAAAAGACATTTTGCAGGTTGAATTGGTATAACTTATTGTTCATTTGAATCTAAGGGCTGACAAAGGCAATGTAAGGATATTGCCAAAGATGACCCTGTGTTTTGGTCTTCTGGTTTAGCTAATCAGTGGAGGGTTTATTTAGTTCTGAGAATAGTGAGCTTTTGAGGTGAGTCTGTCAAATTTACGTAAAGGTACTGGCTGGGCTACTAAAACACTAGTTTGAGATTTAGGGTGTGGCTTCTAGTAGAGATTTGGGCTGCTTCATATGGTCTTGGGGTGTCACTAGTTACTTGCTGTCATAAAGAGAGCATTTAAGTCTGATCTATCAGTCAAAGGGCATGACAGAATGCATTTACTCTACATTAATTTTAGGTTTTAAAGAATAGGTGCTCTTTTTTACTTTAGGAATTTTATTGAAGAGAAATCTGAAAGAGAAATTGTAATATATGTATTCTCCATTAAGTATAATTTAAGTTGAGAGAAGGAATTTACAGTAAAGTTCTTTTTTTTTTTTTTTTGAGATTTAAGGTTGTTTTATTAGAGAGAATTATTTTGACAATAGAAAATTCATAAAAGCAGAGATCCCCTCCCACCCCCACCAGCCAAGGAATTTTTCTGACTCCTTGCCTAGTTGTGTTTTCTATAGAGTATTTTTTTTTTTTAAAAAAAACTTTTTGTTTTATATTGGGGTATAACAGATTAACAATGTTGTGATAGTTTCAGGTGAACAGCAAAGGGACTCAGACATACATGTACATGTGTCCATTCTCCCCAAAACTCTCCCATTCAGGCTGCCACATAACCCTGAGCAGAGTTCCCTGTGCTATACAGTAGGACCTTTTAACTTGTCCATTTTAAAAATAACTCCCTAGTTGTCTCATTTCCCCAGTCTTCCCCCTTGGCAACCATAATACAGTAAAGTTCTTCAGAAGGAAGAGATAGAATAATCAAGACATCACCCCATGTATTCTTTTACCACGCTTGTACTTCTTCAAAACTTCAGCGGGAATTTAAAAAACGGGCAGATTGAGGGTAATGGTAATTGGTGATTTCCCTGATTGTTGGAGGATAAAAAAGAATCACTTGCAGTTTCACAAAAGACACATAAAAAGAGATAGCCTTGTTAACTACAAGGGGCTTGGTATTATCCATACTGTTTATTAAAACTTTAATTATTTGCTCAATATCACTTATATGGAAATTTCTTATTGATTAAAATTTCTGATGTCAAATTTACAAGCAGTTGTGTGTTTCAGGAAGGTATAATGGGGGCTTCTGTGGTCCTGATAATGTTCTGTACTTGATCATAACTGATTTCACTTTGCAAGTTTCATTAAGCTGTACACTGAAAACCTATGGATATTTGGGATATATTTTATACATCAATAAAATTTTTGCTCTAAAAGTTATAGTACATAATGTGCTTATTTCTTGTGCCTTTTTTTTTTTAACAAGTACATCCTCTGCAGTGAAATAACTTGATTAGAAATCTTATATATTTTTACTTGTTTTTGTCTGTTGGATTTGCATATGTTTTCAGGTAGTCACATAAAAATTACACTACACCAAGAAAACCAGTTTGAAAAACACAGAATGTGCTCTATGTGCGTCAGGTGATTTAAGGTTTTCCAAACAGGGTTCAGAGATTCCATTTATGCACCCAAACTGCAAACTAAAACTTAGATAAATGCTTCCCTGAGGTGACGTTAACTTGCCTGGGACAGAAGACTTTTTAAGGATGCCAGTTTGCCCACTGTATGGCCAAGTGTTTATTCAGCTGAGGCTTGGATGAAAGCCACCACATCAATGTCACAGTCTCAGCACATGTGAGGAAAATACATGTGATACATAGCAAATTAGGTGTCATGCTCTTGGACGGGTGGAATGGGATTGATTTGCCACTTTTAGCAATGCTCTTTTACTGTCAGCTGTGGCTTTGAGTAAAGCATTAGAGATTCTCGTCACAGATGTTTCTTTCATAAACTGTTGTGGGAGAATGACATTCTGCAAAAATGGTTTACTACTCTTCTTTCTTCTCTTGGGGAAACAAAGTACGCTCACCATCCTCGCCAAATGGACTCAAGGAGTGTTCTTCATTTCTCCCACAATGGCATGAAGGTTCATGACATTTACGAAGTTGATTTTAGAACTTAGTTGGCAAATGTGGTGTGTAGAGGTATTTGCTCAAAGTATGCGCCATTGAGTGTAAGACTCATTATGGGGGAGGGTAGAAACCAGCCCATTATTTGGTGTTTAAAACTGAAATTTTAAAATGTTTGTACAATTTTTATTTAATGGTTCACAACTGATTAAAGTAATTAATCTTTTTAGCATATTATACTCCACACAAACTACAAGCTGTGAGAAGTTAAGAATTCTCTATAGCTCAGCCATTGTTTATAAGATGATGAAATTTATGGTTAATATTTGTATGAAAAAAGCATGATTAAAACTATTTGATGATAATTTTAAACTTAAGGGACAAGAGTTGCTTATCCATAGAGAATTTTAATTCATAACTTCCACTTGGTATAATTTTCATTGAGAATTTGGTGAGTAAATGTGAGCATTCTGTACATAAGTATCTTCCTGCTGAACACAAATACAGTTGCTATAGCAACTGCAACATCACATGGGATCTAAGAGAGAGAAAGAATATTTTACAAAAAGTGTGTTATCCATGTGTCATATTAATTTTTCTACTCTATACCATGTACAAGTCAGAATATTTTCCTCTGAAGCTATGTTGTTATCCAGTATTAAATTATTCATAAAGTTTTTTT
Source organism: Bos javanicus (assembly GCF_032452875.1). Classification (NCBI taxonomy): domain Eukaryota; kingdom Metazoa; phylum Chordata; class Mammalia; order Artiodactyla; family Bovidae; genus Bos; species Bos javanicus. Next base: position 120,635,011 of record NC_083868.1, on the reverse strand, counting down.
AAATGTTCCAGATTTCCTACAGAAGTTTTTTCTCTTTTTTAAATATAAATGCATACCAATTGGGATATGCAAAATATCACTTGCCAATTTAAATAATGAAGGTTAAAATAGGGCAATTGCCTGTTTTTTAAAAAATAAGTTGATTATCTTTTAAAATTGATGTGAAAAAATAATGTACGATACTGTTTTCAAGTGTCGGGAAAGCAAACCATAATAACGCAGGTCATACTTGATGGTTGAAACACTGGCTTGTCTTCCACCAGGTTGCAAATATGAAGTCTTACATGTTTGTTTTGAAAGACTCCCATCCTTTTTGCTGACAGGGAACTTAAATTTTTGATTAATTGAGTGTAAATGAATGAGAAACAGATGGTGAAAATATAATTTTTGATACAGATGAGTTTAAAGTTATACTTTCCTAAATTGTGTTTTTTTTCTCAAACATACACCTAGCAATTTATTCGTTCTGAGGTCTTGATGGAGTCCTCTGTGAAGCAGAAACATGTCATGGAGCTTTTCTGTATAATTACCTCCTAATTCTATGTTTCAAAGTATCTGTTCTTATTGCACTCTGGAGTCTGTTTTATGGTGGAAAGGTTTAAGAGTGTTTTTCCTAAAATCATCTTTACAACTCTTACTTATGTGAAACAGGCTGTGTTCTCTAGAAGTCTTCCTGGGTAACAAGTTCACTGAACTATGATGGGGTGTGTGTTTGTGTGTGTTAAGTTACTTCAGTCATGTCCGACTCCTTGTGACCTCATGAACTGTAGCCTGCCTGCAGGGCTCCTTTGTCCAAGGGATTCTCCAGGAAAGAATACTGGAGTTGGTTGCCATGTCCTCCTCCAGGGGATCTTTCCGACCCAGGGATCGAACCTGAGTCTCTTATGTCTCCTGCTTCGACAGGCAGGTTCTTTACCACTAGCATCTCTACTGGGAAGCCCTGAACTAGGGTAGAAGAAGCCGCAATTTTTTTTTTTTTTAAATTTCATACTCTCCCTTTGTGAATTTCAGATTCAAGTGGCTTATGACCTTAATTTAAAAGCTGAAAGTCACTGAAAAGAGACTGAGAGAGGTATTTGGAGTGACTCCTCTCTTCCTTTAAGAAATACTGTAATATTATACTTAATAGATATTTAAACTAGAATGATTGGAGCCATGAAAAACTTTTTTGGGGGCAATGTCAATAACATATAGTGAGGGCTATTTTTGATGAAAAGTGTCTCACAAAGTTAGAAAAAAATTGAAAAAAATAAAAGCTTGTATAGTATTTATAAAACATTTGTTGAATTGAATTTGTGTGTGTGTTATTTCAGAAATATGTTGATTCATACACCAAAATGACACTTTGACATGGTAGGTTAGATGTTTTTTTCAGGTTCTACTCCAATAATAATTTACAGTCAATTGCTAGTGAGCTAGAGGTTAGAGTAAAAGAAGTACCAGCCTTATCATTACTTTCGTATTCCTCAGTATGAAAAAGGGATTTGTTTTATTGAGAATTGGTACCTGACCTCTTCATTTAAGAGCTCTTTGATTGTTACAGATTCCTGCTTTCTTCTACCACTTCCTTAAAAAAAATCCAACCTAGTCTTAGAAATTCACATTTAAATTCTCTTACCTAATTTTTATTAAAGAGTTTTGGTTATTTGTAATAAATCTTGAGATTAATTTCCATTTGAAATAGTGATAAATAGAAAGAGACTTGCACAAGCTCTCTCTTCCCATCATGCCATGCCAGTTGATTAAAATTAGGCTGAATTAAGTGAATTTTTGGTATCTGTGATAGATCTTGTGTTAATCTCCATTTCACTAATGGTAGAACAGCATGATGGAGAAGGCAATGGCACCCCACTCCAGTACTCTTGCCTGGAAAATCCATGGACAGAGGAGCCTGGTAGGCTGCAGTCCATGGGGTCGCTAAGAGTTGGGAACAACTGAGCGAGTTCACTTTCACTTTTCACTTTCATGCATTTGAGAAGGAAATGGCAACCCACTCCAGTGTTCTTGCCTGGAGAATCCCAGGGATGGGGAAGCCTGGTGGGCTGCCGTCTCTGGGGTCGCGTAGAGTCCGACACGACTGAAGCGACTTAGCAGCAGCAGCAGAACAGCATGAACTTTGCATCATCCTTTTCTTCCACACCATGTACAGTGATGTTGAAAAAACATTGACTGAATTAGCAGACAAGCAGGTGTAGGTATTCTCAAGTTTTTAGAGGCTAATCATAACTTCCCCAGAGCCTATGGTTACTAGGGGTGTGTGTGTGTGTGTGTGTGTATTTAAAAGCAAAAGCTAATGAATGGAATGAAAGTGTATGCTTGTTGCTGGGCTTAACTGATACTGGGCTTACTTACCACTTTACTGGTGGAAATCTCTCAGACTACCTGTATGTAGAGTAGCCATATTCAAGTTTGACTTCCCTTGAAGATAGAAAGTTTGTTTCTCTAAATGCCTTGTGTGGAAGTAAAGGCAATGTATGATTCCTAAGTTATGGGGGGTGCTATATTATGACCCATATCCTTATAACTTAGTCCTCCAAAGAGATGAATGAGATGCAAAAATTGGTTAATTACAAAAGACGTGTGCTCTCTTTAGTACTATAGTCTAGTCTGGTCTAAATCACTTCAGTCGTATCCGACTCTGTGTGAACCCCCTAGACTGCAGCCCACCAGGCTCCCCCGTCCCTGGGATTCTCCGGGCAAGAACACTGGAGTGGGTTGCCATTTCCTTCTCCAATGCATGAAAGTGAAAATTGAAAGTGAAGTCGCTTAGTCGTGTCTGACTGTTGGCGACCCCATGGACCACAGCCTACCAGGCTCCTCCGTCCATGGGATTTTCCAGGCAAGAGTACTGGAGTGGGGTGCCATTGCCTTCTCCGCTTTAGTACTATACTTTTTATTAAAATAAGAATAATTAAACAACTGCTCAGTAAGCCATGGTTAGTCATAAGAAAATATAAAATATGAAGAAATAAGAAACCCAAACGTCATCATTTTTTTTTTTTTTTGATTCCTATCAGCAACAGCAAACTTATGCAAAGCCAATGCCAACTCATATCCTTTCTTTTCTAAGGTTCACCAGGATTTTCACTCTGGGACCAGTCGATTGATGTGTTGACTTTCAGTGGTCTCGTTAACAACCTGCCCCATCTTCCGTTCTGCCTTATGCATGCTGTGGTGAGGCAGTCAATATAGTCCTCCCTGGACTGAGGCGCTACTCCTAAACCACAACCACTAAGGAAGAAAAGTGTGTTGGTGCCAGTAGCATCTCTACCCTGAACACTTTTACCTCAGTTAGAAAAGACACGTGCTTCTCTTTACCCCTTCTGAGTCAACAGTTCAGGTCAATTCATATCCACTAAGGATTGGACCTAATCTGATGGGCTCAGGATTGTTAAGACCACCCTGCCCCCTTTCCACCCCTCAGATATTAGACACACCTTCTTCTACAATATTTCTCATTCTCCTTTTTCTTCATCTCTTTCTCCCAAACCCTAACCCCTGGCTGCTGCTGCTTTTTTTTTAAGAAAGAGTGGCTTTAAAAAGAATAATTGTACTTAATTATTTTTGGCTGTGCTGGGTCTTCATTGCCGGGCGGACTTTTCTCTAGTTGTGGTGAGTGGGGGCTACTCTCTAGTTGGAGTGCCTGGGTTTCTCATTGCAGTGGCTTCTCCTGTTACGGAGCACAGGCTCTGTCTAGGGCACGCAGGCTTCAGTAGTTGCCATTCCTTGGCTCTAGAGCACAGGCTCAACAAGTTGTGGTGCATAGTCTTAGTTGCTCCGTCGCATGTGGGATCTTCCTGGATCAGGGATGGAACCTGTGCCTCCTGCATTGGCAGGTGGATTCTTTACCACTAAGACACCAGGGAAGCCCAACCTTTGGCTTCTTAAGGGGACTAAGTTTTTGAAGTTTTGTTTATTCAGAAGAATCTGTAAACTATTCAAAGAAGTGCCTTTCAACATGTCCTTACTGGTTTAAAATGAATTCGGATTTTTTCAATTAACCTGACACCAGTTTATCACTAGTCTACAATCCTGGCTTTTACAGTTTCATATTGAAAATTTTTCTTAGAAACAGAAAATTAGAAAATTCTAGAGTAACAACAAGACAGTTTTTGCTTTGAAATTCTTTCAAGTTTTTAATGAATTACTTTCAATACTTTCTCACCACTGTTTTAAGCTATTGAGAATATATGTACTCTTAGCCTGCAAATAGTAAACTACAACATATATTTGTGAATTAAGAGACTTCTTCCAAATGAAGTGGTTTAAGTATGTCTATATAAAATCAGTTCACTCCAGTCCCTCAGTCGTGTCTGACACTTTGTGACCTCACGGACTGCAGCACTCCAGGCTTCCCTGTCCATCACCAATTCCCGGAGCTTGCTCAAATTCATGTCCATCAAATCATTGATGCCATCCAGCCATCTCATCCTCTGTCATCCCCTTCTCCTCCTGCCTTCAATCTTTCCCAGCATCAAGAGCTTTTCCAGTGAGTCAGTTCTTCACATCAGGTGGCTAAAGTATAGGAGCTTCAGCTTCAGCGTCAGTCGTTTCAGTGAATATTCCTTTAGGACGGCCTGGTTTGATATCCTTGTAGTCCAAGGGACTCTCAAAAGTCTTCTCCAATACCACGGTTCAAAAGAGATTAGTTCTTCGGCACCAGCTTTCTTTATGGTCCAACTCTCATATCCATCCACAATTGCTAGAAAAACCATAGCTTTGACTATACAGACCTTTGTCAGCAAAGTTATGTCTCTGCTTTTTAAATATGTTGTCTATGTTTGTCATAGCTTTTCTTAATGCAAAATGGTCAAACAGTACACAGATATTAAAGTAAAAATAACTTATTCCATCTTTTCTCTTAATCCATTCTTCTCTCTGCATAGAACAATGTTTACAGATTGGTATAATAAATGTCCCACCAACCTTTCCCGGGCATATGTACACAAACATACAACTGTATAAAATATGCACATTTTTCTATGTCTTAAAGATCTTTCCATGTCATCCTATATAGTTTTACCTCATTCTTTTAAGCAGGCATACAGCACAATAATTAAATTATCTGCATATTGCTACATACTTATTGTAAAAACTTAATATTATAAAAGTACCATAAATAAACATTTTTCCCCAGTTATGAGGATTTCTATAGGGCATACTAACAGGAGTTTAAATGCAAATACAGTTTTAAAAAATTGTAAATATTACAGTTTTATAATGATTCTAATATTTCCAGTAGGCACAGAGGCTCTTATTAGAATTTTAATATATTATGTTCAGTCACTGAATTTTAAGAAGGATATAAGGAGATTTAAGGAGGTGGTTTAGGGAAGATGACAACAGTAATTAAATAAATACAAAATGAACTCTTTGGAGATAAGTTGGGAGCAAGGGCAGTTTAGCCACAGAAAAGAAGGCTGTTTTAGGAGGATGCTGCTCCTTTTTTTTTTTTTTTTTTTTTACTTCTGCAGAAATTCCAATAGTAGATTTACATTCAGGTAATTGAAATCAACCAGACATGGTGAAGACTTTGTTGTTACATTTTGGCTTATATTCTAGGACAAAGTAAAAATGGATGTTATAAAATCCCTGATTTTTGAAGTCTGAGAATTGAATAGCATCTGTATTTCTTATGAGATCTGTGAGTTATTTATTTATTCATTTATTTTTTTGTTCCCATCACTTTACTGGTGCTAATTTTGAACACAAACTCATCCCTATAGGAATTTACAGAGAAAAATGTAAGACTCAATATTCTCCTCCAGAAACAATGATAGTTCCCCTCTGAACTCTTGTGGTCCTAGTTTATATTCTCGTACTGTCTCTCACAAGACTGGAATTTATCTGTGCACTGTATCATCTCCCTTTAAAGATTTTAGGCATCTTAGTGGAAGGAAAATGTTTTGTTTATATTTATGTTCTGCTCAACATTTGGCACAGGTTTTCATGTACAAATGATGCCCAATAAATATTTTTATGAATAATAAGTGGATAAAAAGTATTTTTGCCACTGGGCACAAGGTCACTCCTGGTGGCTCAGACTGTAAAGAATCTGCCTGCAATGCAGTAGATGCAGGTTTGATCCCTGGATTGGGAAGATCGCCTGGAGAAGGGAATGGCAATCCACTCCAGTATTCTTGCCTGGGAAATTCCATGGACAGAGGAGACTGGCAGGCTGCAGTCCATGGAGCCGCAAAGAGTCGGGCATGGCTGAGCAACTAACACTTTTACTTTCACAAGGTCACTCAGAAAACCTAAAAATGTTACTAGAAACATAATTTAAGGAATGATCCGAATGAAAGGGAATCAGAAGCATCTTTCTCATACAGTCAGGACAGTATCATTTTCTGAAAATCATTTTTAGTGTGAAAAGAGAAAGTGGCATAAAAATTACCAAAAAAGTAAAAGCATCTTCTTTAGAAATTTCGTTAGTTTTATATACACCATACATACACATTGTAGGATGTTATGGTCAATTTACTGTGATTCTGTTATTTTATAATTTTAAATGTGAACTTTAATTAATTGATTAATTTTTGGCTGTGCTGGGTCTTTGTTGCTGCATGGGAGCTTTCTCTAGTTGAGGATAGACTATACGTCACTTGTGGATCTCGGGCTTCTCATTGCAGTGGCTTTTTTGTTGCAGGTCATGGGCTTTATGGCACTTGGGATTCAGTAGTTGCAGCATATGGACTTAGTTGCCTCCATGTGGAATTTTCATGGGCCAGGGATCAAACTTGTGTCCCCTCCATTGGCAGGTGGATTCTTAATCATTAGACCACAGGAAAAAGTAAAAGTGTTAGTCACTCAGTTGTGTTTGACTCTTGGGCTCCGTGGACTATAGCCCACCAGGCAACCCTGCCCATGGAATTCTCCAGGCAAGAACACTGAAGTGGGTTGCCATTCCCTTCTCCAGGGGGTCTTCTGAACCAAGGGTTGAACCTGGGTCTCCTGCACTGAAGGCACATTCTTTACCATCTGAGCCACCAGGGAAGTTCCTAGATCACAGGGAAGTCCCCCTAATATGAATTTTTGGTGTTTACCAAAATATTTTTTTTACAAGTGATTTTAATTAAAGAATTATTTTGAGTTATTATTCTTGCAAGAAGGAACATTGTGTGCTTTGCAGGTGACTTAAGACATGAGGACAAGGGGTGATAACCTCGAGTCTGTCTCTTACATTACCTAACATTGTGTATGTTAGACATTCAGCTGTGTCTGACTCTGCAACTCCATGGACTGTAGCACACCAGGCTCCTCTGTCCAAGGGATTCTCCAGGCAAGAATACTGAAGTAGGTTGCCATTTCCTCCTACAGGAGATCTTCCTAGCCCATGGATCAAATCTGGATCTCTTGCATTGCAGGCAGATTCTTTACTGCCTGAGTCACCAGGGAAGCTCTTTTACATTGCCAAACATTGCTACCAAGAATTAAATGGGTACATTATTGTTAGCTAGAAATATGTAGACAGAAATAGCTTTAAATAGATAGTTACAAATAGCTTTAAATAGACAGTTACAGCAACACCTTTTTTTTTTTTTTAAATATCAAGGTATTCTTTTCCCATTAATTATTGGGCTAATTCAAGAAAACTTTACTTTCATAGGGTTTGATGATATTGCAGCATCTTATAACAATAACATTCAAAGGTCTAAAGTGGTTCAAAGAACTCAGGGAAACACTTATGTTTGCCAGCTTATTAAAGGATATGATGATTCTGGGAAAGATGGAGGGCAGGAGGAGAAGGGGTGACAGAGGATGAGATAGCTGGATGTCATCACCAACTCAATGCACATGAGTCTGAGCAAACTCAGGGAGATAGTGAAGGACAGGGAAGCCTGGCATGCTGCAGTCCATGAGGTCACAAAGAGTTGGACATGACTTGGTGACTAAACAACAGCAGATGAACAGCTACCTGAAGAGATACATAGATAAGATCCAGGAGGATCCAGGGTGCTGGAGTTTCTGCTTTCATGGAGCTGGAATGCATCATTCTCCTGGTGGAGATGTGTTTGTCAACCTTGAAGCTCTCCAAACACCATGCTTTTGGGATATCAAGGAGGCTTTATCCCAAGACATGATTGATTATGAGCTCCATTTTCAAACCTTCTCTGTTCTCAAGAGAATGGGGGTATAATTTTACCGTAATTTGCTTGTTTGACATAAATCAGTCATAGTCTAGGTCAATTTTTTATGTCATTCCTCATTCTCTTTGGTAAATTAAACAGAGATGCCTTTTCTCTTAATAGTGAAAATTCATATCTTGCAGTCTCTCTCAGAAAGGAAGGGAGGGCCTGAGTGTTGATTGGCATGTAAATCTATGAGGTCATTTACTGGGAGAAAGAAAGACATTTACCTTTAGCCTCCAGTCTTGGCACATCTGCAGCCTTTTCTACGAGTGGGTGATGTCGGGATGGTAGGATTTCCAAGCATCTTACTGGTCTTTTTACTCTGTGACTTCTATGGAATTATGGATGTGGGAGAGACTGGAACCTGAGAATGACCAGATTAGTTTCCCCAATTGATTGGTGAATTGTGCAAAATCTGTTGGGAGTCTTTTCCCTTACAAATCAAAAGGGAATGGATTAACTACCAGGTATTAAATTTTGAGAAGAGTGATACACTTTTTTCCTTTATATATCCATAATGTTAATATTTTTTTCTTTGGGTATACCTGTATGGAGACTGGATGTATTAGCAAGATAGAGATTAAATTTTCTATAAACCACAGCTTTAGTAATGTAATTTCTAAGGAAAAGCACAAGTTGACATTAGGAAGGGGCAGAACCATTTTTGCAGATAGTGATGGAGTCTCCACCAAAAAATACTTAATCGAATAGATTTCTTAAAAAGGCAAACCAAATACAATGATTTAAGGTGCTTAAAAGTAAAGTCATTCCCTGATTAAAATTGCTCTTGGTTAGTCTTGATAAACAAAGCAAAATGCTGACTGACATACAAGCAGGAGAGTTTTGAGAGTTAAAGTTAACAAGAATGAATATAAAGAGCATTAAACTCAGTGTTTGATTCATCTGGTTTTCAGTTAGGATATAGCTGAGGCATAAGCCGTTCTATATTGAGGTAGATGTGTTTTCCTGTGGGTTTTTCTTCTTTAATGTAAGCTATCTGACATAATTCTGGATATGGGAGAAATGACATATATAACAATTGCAGCCTTTGTAATCTTTGTTTCTTTCTAATGGAAAGGCCCAGATTGCATCCAATAAAAGCTTTCTTTCTAGCCAAAATTTGGTCAGATTTTGGTGAATAGGATTTTCCCAGAGTGGGACTAGTAGCACTCAAATTACAGTAATTTATTAGAATTTGATCCTATAAGACACAGAAAACTATTTTCCAGTGCTACATTTATTTCCATCATCTCTTTCTTTGCCAACTACAAATCATTTATGTTTTCAAAGCATAAATGGTATTCTGTCTAGAAATGATTGGATGACCACATAGATGGGTCTTGTATTTTTGGAATGATTATGACATGAGTCTGGAAGAAATCAATGTTTTAGAGTCCTTATTCTGTGTAATGGAAGTGATGCTCACTGAAACAACAAATCAGTTGTTTTGTTACATAATATAATAAAACCTTCATTACCTAAATGGAAATAGAAATGTTGATGGTGGAATGATCTTCTGCCACTTTTCCATGATATTCAATGTTGTGACCCTTGTCTTTTTTCTTAAAGTACAGACTTTTTAGTCTGAATCAGGAGAATTTCAGACCATTTAAACTATTTTTTCCAAACCTGATGATAAATGAAAATAATATCCATCAGATTTAAGGTTTCATGAAGCTTGCGGTGACCTCCTTAAAAAGCTGAAGTTTTGTTTGCTTGTTTATCCATTTGCTTATTAATGGGCATTTGACTTTTTCCTACTTTTGGACTATTATTAATGGATAATGTTGCCATGAATATTTGGATTTTAATGAATTGTCCAGTTCAGTTCAGTTGCTCGACTGTGTCTGACTCTTTGTGACCCGATGGACTGCAGCACGCCAGGCTTCCCTGTCCATGATCAACTTCTGCAGCTTACTCAAACTTATGTCCATCAAGTCAGTGATGCCATCCAAACATCTCATCTTCTGTCGTCCCCTTCTCCTAATGCCCTCAATCTTTCCCAGCATCAGGGTCTTTTCCAGTGAGTTAGTTCATTGCATCAGGTGGCCAAAGTATTAGAGTTTCAGCTTCAGCATCAGTCCTTCCAGTGAACACTCAGGACTGATTTTCTTTAGGATGGACTGGTTGGATCTCCTTGCAGTCCAAAAGACTCTCAAGAATCTTCTCCAACACCACAGTTCAAAAGCATCAGTTCTTCGGTGCTCAGCTTTCTTTATAGTCCAATTCTCACATCCATACATGACTACTGGAAAAACCATAGCTTTGACTAGATGGACCTTTGTTGGCAAAGTAATGTCTCTGCTTTTTAATATGCTGTCTAGGTTGGTCATAGCTTTTGTTCCAAGGAGTGTCTTTTAATTTTATGGCTTTAGTCACCATCTGCAGTGATTTTGGAGCCCAAGAAATTAGTCTTTCACTGTTTCCATTGTTTCCCCATCTATTTGCCATGACGTGATGGGACCAGATGCCATGATCTTAGTTTTCTGAATGTTGAGTTTTAAGCCAACCTTTTCACTCTCCTCTTTCACTTTCTTCAAGAGGCTCTTTAGTTCTTCTTCACTTTCT